>NC_139826.1:37055500-37160500 GCF_963691815.1 Echiichthys vipera
GCACACGCAGGTTTTTAAACGCTAAGAAACACACTAAAGATTAAGATATGCTGGTCAGGCTGTCCTCATCCAACGTTTGTTCATATAACTACGAAACGTTAAAGTGAGTTATCCACGCGTGCATTTATTACTGGAGAAAAAAGTAAATCAGGTGACCTAGCGTAAAGACCAAACTACATGCAGCAGAGCGCCGATTATATCCGATTTAAGTAGCTACGCAGCCCTCCGACAGGTAAATCCTCCACAGCACTGAGTAAAAACCAAGTACAATCTGTTTCAAAATGATGAAAATACATACCTCGTTACACCAGAGGACAATGTGAGGCAGCACAGCGTCCAAACCTGCCGAGCTAGCCGCATCATGACGCAGTGAAGCTGCAGTGTAGCAGGTTAAACGCGCTGCTGCGTCCCGCGTACGTACGCTGCACGTCCGTGTTTACTGACTCTGAAGCTCAGTTCAGACCAAAGATTCGCAACCAGACGAGTTGAAACTCGTGCAAACGTTCGGAAACCTGCAAGTTTGCAGATGGACGTATCTCCCTCCCCCCAGCGTCACATACATGCCCTTTTTTGGTCAGAGGGAAATGAGGCGGAGTCAAAGTCTGACAAGATGGCGACTCCCGAAGGCGAGGACGATTGGATCAAGTTGAGAGAACGGACCTCGGCTTCGTTTTTTTATACAGACTATCTACTTGCTACAGCAGCATTTCTATTAGTAATGACGGCGCTCCCTCTCCTCATGTATTCTCTAGCTCCGTCCAAAACTGTCATTCTAACCAGCTGACAGTTTGTAAGTGACTTGATCAGCTGACTTTGCTACGAGCTGATTGGCTGTTGAAACGGGTGACGTGACGCTGGAGACTTGACGAGCTGAGTCGAAAAAATCAGCCAGTTTGAGTCGAGACGAGACGGTTCCGATCACACGTTTACCCGCAAGGATCTAAAACGACTTTGTCTCATCGCAAATCTCTGGTCTGAACTGGACTATAGAACGCCAACATCTGCGTAGGGACGAGGTTCGGGGCGGCGGTTGGGTCCCAAAATACAGGACTTCCACCCAGGACCTGCCTTGCCTCCGCAGCGATACTTCAAACAGGATTAACATTTTTATCTGAGCTCCAATCAACGTAAAACAACAGCGTCTTTATTATTTAAAAAATAAAATATCTGATGTTGAATGTGTGTCTGTGTGCAGGTTCACATCGGTTACCTCCCCAACAAGAGAGTCCTGGGCCTCAGCAAGCTCGCCAGGTGAGTCAATTTGCTCTAATCATATATATGTGAGTGTGTGTGACGGAGAGAGAGTGAGAGCTAGTGTGTGTTTAAGCTGATTATTAAAAGGTGTGTGTGTGTGTGTTTGTGTGTACCAGCGTAGAATCTGATCCCACTGACCCCAATACCTTCAGGCTTATCGCTCTAACACTCCTCACCAACTCGGGACATGCACGCTCACATTATGACGACCAACAAACTCAACTCGTCCGCACTTTTAAGACAAAACGAGGCTGAGAAGACGCGCTGCAGGTTTTTAGAGAGTGATTCAATGGGAAAATCTGGCTTCACACAACCTCTTGGTCTTGTTATCGTAGTTTTTGTTGGTGACGGTGAAATTGTCACCTAAACTGTCGTAAATATCCGTCACAGTTTTCCAGCCGGGGAGGTTTTTTGACATTTTACGTTTCTGGAAACCTCAGAAAACATTGATATGAAATGATTTGGTTGGGTCAATCATCAGACCGCGGTTCATCTGTCTTTGTGGTTTATTTGTCCCGCCCCTCCCGCCTTATGCTGCGTTCACTTGTAATCGAAAATCTGGAACTTCCAACTTCTGAGTCAGGCATGTCGTACGGGCAGAAGTGTAATAGGACCATGTGTGTGTTATGGATTTAAAGTGTGATGCCAGCGTAAAATCATTATCTTTTTCGGAACTTACTCATCAAATAAGCCATCGAGACATGTATAGCAACTATTAACGGAGAAATCCAGGAGAGTCGCTAACAGCCGAATGCGGCTAACAGTGATTAGCTCGGGGCAGTACGGTGAAGGCATTCAAAGGTCTTTTTTAACCACTAATGCTGCTGAAAATAAAAGCAAACCTCTGCAGCAGCATGAGAAGAGTCCCTACACACAAAACAAAGCAGCAACAACGTAGTTAGTGAACCCAGAGTTTATTAAAAGAGTGTTTTAAAGACTTACCTACTGGCCCCTGTACCAGCTCCTCTCATAGTAAAGTCCATTCAAGTGGATTACCAAAGGAAGGAGCCGGAAATACACCTTAAGAAGGGAAACATATAGGTGACGGACCGGAAGTAGAGAGGTGCAAAAAGTCAACACACATAGCAACTGTGAACGTTAATATAATCTGGATTAAATCATGTTTTTGACCTGTGTGATCGTCGCGCTGCTCGTGCTTCTTGCCCCGTCTTCTTGAATCATTTCCTCTCAGATGAGTAGAGAACAGTTCTGGGTGGTTTCACCAAACAGTTTTATAAGATTCTGGCAGTTTCACTGTATATATTGTGGTAGTTTTTACGTTTACAGTACAGTGGTTTATTCTTCTATTACACCTTCACACCAAAGGACAGTTCTTCTGTTCGCCTTCTCGCTGCAGCGTCTTGTCTTTCCCTCTTGTGCGTACAGAACTTCCTGCCGCTCCTCGTGACTGCACGTTTGACCTTGTGACATTTTCTCGGAGTGGGACGAGGTCGCATTTGTCCAAAGAGGTTTTGCTCAGAGAGAAGAGCAGCGGGTCGAAGGTGCAGAACGGGTCGTTTTCTGCAGATCCGTCAGAACGGGAAACAGCTTTGAGATGAATGTTCTATTTTGGTGCCTTCACATCAGAGTCGGGTTTACGTTGTTGGTGAGAAAACGTCCACATGAGCGACCTCAGTGTATGACAAGTGACGTAAGATGACATTTAAGAAGAGGGCAGAGCTCTGGGAAGTTAAGTTACCTTTCACTAATGTTCCTCAAATAGAAAAGGACCGGTCAAAGATCCACGATATGGCCTCATTTTGAGAGTGTTTATTGTTTATTATCATTATTTGATATTTTTATGCCTCCGCTCTCAAGCTACAATGTTAATTGATGAGTTGTCATCCAGCTAGTTAACCAGCTCTAACTGGGGGATCCTGAGGCGTTCCCAGGTCAGTGTGGAGATCTAATCTCTCCACCTGGTCCTGGGTCTTCCCTGAGGCCTCCTCCCAGCTGGACGTGCCTGGAACACCTCCCTAGGGAGGCGCCCAGGGTTCATCCTTACCAGATGATCCTGAACCACCTCAACTGGCTCCTTTCAACACAAAGGAGCAGCGGCTCTACTCCGAGTTCCTCACGGATGCTGAACTTCTCCCCCTCTCTCTAAGGGAGACTACAGCCACCGCTTATACCCGTGACCTCGTTCTGTCTGTCATGACGGAAGATATGTTGCGTTCTTAAAATAGATTTGGATAAAACGAGCGCTCGATTGGCCCTCGAGGAATTGATGCGACCCTTCGATCTTGGACTTGACTACTCGTGCTCTAACCCGACTCTCACCAGATGAGTTTGGTTCCTCCTCGCTTCATCCATCTGGGGTCGCTGCACAGGAAAGTGATGTCAGGTTGCTGGGCCTTGCTGGATCAAAAATGCTTGCATATGATTGGATAAACCACTTGTCAGTCGTCTTTATTGACTCGCTACTTCAGCCGCTCCCATGGAAACCAACCTGTGACGCTGATGAGAGGAAGGCCAAACAGAACAGCCGACATGGTTTCCACCACCAAAAGCCTTCAGAGCCGTTCTCTGGTTCTTTTAAAGAAGAAAGATTCTGTAGATTGAACAACAACGGATGAAACAGCAGCATCCATGTTGACGCCTTCTTCCTCGATGCAAGCTGCCATTGTTGTCTGAATCACAACAGTCGCTTCTACGCTACGTCACACGTCACGGAGGAACTTATTATAGTTGAAGGTCAAAGGTCACTTTTGTCCATAACTCAAGAGTTCCTACTCTAATGTCAAACAGGATACCAATGATGAAGTGATGACCTTTTATATCCAAAGGGTCAAAGGTCATAACTCTGGAACAGACGACATTTGGTCGGATACTGAACGGCTGACACTGACTTTGAAACCGTGCGGACTATTTAGATCTGAAGATGCGTGTGAAGCATTTGCATTTCACCACAACATACACTTAAAGTTATAAATGGACTTGTTCTTCTATAGCACCTCTCTAGTCTTCTGACTACTCAAGGCATTTTAACACTACTTGTCACATTCACCCATTCACACAGACATTCACACTGATGGCAGTGGACATCTACAGACCATCTAATCTAACCATTCACACCACATTTACACACCCATGCGCAGCACGGGGAGCAATTCAGGGTTCAGTGTCTTGCCCAAGGACACTTCGACATGTGGACCAGGGGAGGTGGGGATCAAACTGCCGATCTCTCAAATGGAGGACGACCCACTCTCCCACTGAGCCACAGCCTTCCCTATGCGTGAACCGTTTGCATTTGACCAGAAAATACACTTAAAGTTATAATCCGTAATATTTTCATCTAGGTAATGGTCTGTTAAGTTCCTATCAATCAGAGAGCGAGTGTTTGTAGCAGCAGGACTGTGTGTGTGTGTGTGTGTGTGTGTGTGCGTGTGTGTGATTGAGTCAAAATAAACTGCAGTGTGTGTTCACGGTGATGAAGGCGTTTTCTCTTTTCCCCCTCAGGATCGTTGAGATCTACAGCCGTCGACTACAAGGTACGGAGTTCCAGTCCGCAGACTCTTGGCCTCAGTGTTTCTCATCATTACTGTCGAGCTGCACGTGCGTGTTTGTTCTGTCCACCCTGGTTCATGTTTGTCCGTCTGAACCTTTGTCCACAGTTCAGGAGAGGTTGACCAAACAAATTGCTGTAGCGATCACCGAGGCGCTGCAGCCCACCGGGGTCGGCGTGGTCATCGAGGCGACGTACGTTCACTGTCTCCTCTCCTTCACCTCCTCTTTCCTTCTTCTTTTTATTTCTCAGTCTCTTTTTACACGCTACGTTAACCCGTGTCTCTTCCTCCCCGCAGGCACATGTGCATGGTGATGCGAGGCGTTCAGAAGATGAACAGTAAAACCGTCACCAGCACCATGTTGGGCGTCTTCAGGGAAGATCCCAAAACCCGGGACGAGTTCCTGGCGCTGATCAGGAGCTGAGGAGGACGAAGATCTTCTTCTTCGTCTTTCCTCCTCTTCCTCCTGTTGCCTGGGGTTACCTCCACCTGCACGGACCAGCCGCCGTGCCACCTGTGTGTGCGTGTGTGTGTGTGTGTGTGTGTGTGTGTGCGTGTGTGTGTGTGTGTGTGTGTGTGTGTGTGTGTGTGTGTGTGGCAGTGACAGAGCGTTTACTGTGTTTTCAGTCTTTTTATTTGTCGGATAAAGGTGAAGCGTCGCCGCGGTGATTTGCGCGCTCGAGGCCGCGGACCGACGCGTTGTTGACTTTACAGACGACGGGGCGGACTTTACCCTCGTTTGTCCATGTGAGTTGTTTTGCGTTCATTAATCAAATATCAGTCGTTGACCTCGAAATACAGAACAGGAGAGTTTGACGTAAAGAATAAACAACCCCCCTAAAAAACAACAAAGTGTCAGAAATAAACCCAAAAATTAAAGAAATTAAAAGCAGCTTCAGTAATATTTAGTGATTTTTAAACAACACTATAACAGGTCCTTCAACTGTCTTAAATTTAATTCTTTTTAGACAAATTTTACACCTTAAAAGTATTTAAACTGTCTCATGTTTTCATTTGTTTGGACATTTGTTCGCACCAACATTTTATTTCAGTTAATTCTTAGATTAAATTCATTTTTAGACAAATATTAAACCTTTAAAAATAATTAAATGGTCTTACTTTTTAGTTCTTTTGGACATTTGTTCACAGGAACATTTTCATGTAATTACATTTATCCATCTTTTAGTTTCTTTTTGTCAAAATGAGTTGGACTCGGATCCTCGTTTCTGCTGTTACGACTCTTTAAACCTGATACTGTGTCAGTCTACGAGGTGGAAATTTATAATTAAAACATCGCATAAAAACATTCAAACAACAACAGAAAATAACATTCTACAAAATACACAATATAACATTTAAAACAGCAGTTAAGTGATTGGCCGACCTCCTCGTATTTGAAACTATTGTTTATAGATCTTTCTGTTCTCAGCACACGATAACGTCCTTATTCATCGTGTCGAATCATAACAGAAGTCATCTCAGGATACTTACCACATAGAGTAGATCCAGATCACGCTCTCATTTACTTATGATATAAAGAGACCCAACAATTCCCCCATGAGCAACATTCAAAATCATCGCGCTTGGCCCACGTGCTCTGGTTTGTGTTGAATCCTTTCACGCATGTTTGACGGCACTTTAATACTCTGTCACCTCAGTTTACAAACTCCCTTTTTGTTTTTTTGGGCACTTATATACATCAAATAAACCATCAAAAGTTTTTCGTGTTACAACTATTAACAGAGAAATCCTGGAGTCGCTAACAGCCGTTGTGGCTATCAGTGATTAGCTCGGGCAGTACGGTGAAGGCATTCAAACGTCTTTTTTAACCACTAATGCTGCTGAAAATAACAGCAAACCTCTGCAGCAGCATGAGAAGAGTCCCTACACACAAAACAAAGCAGCAACAACGTAGTTAGTGAACCCAGAGTTTATTAAAAGAGTGTTTTAAAGACTTACCTACTGGCCCCTGTACCAGCTCCTCTCATAGTAAAGTCCATTCAAGTGGATTACCAAAGTCAATCCCAAAGGAAGGAGCCCATTGGTGCTTTGTTTCCTGTGTAAGGACTCTTTGGAATATCTCCGTTAATAGTTTATATGTGACAAAAGCTCTCGATGGCTTATTTGATGTATGTAAGTGCCGAAAAAGACCACGGGATGATTTTAGAAGAGAATAGAAATACTTTATTGATCCCAAGCTGTGAAAATTGCACCGGAATTTCACAAAATGGCTAAAATTAATAGACAATAGAAAATAGAACAACTATTTAAGTATATAACATTGTGGAACGTTTGGGGCAAAATCATTGGGGGTAATATTTTTAAACATATTATTATTATTATTATTATTATTATTATTATGAACCTGTGTGTGAATGTGCCTGTTTGTGCCAACTCGCCTCTCAATTCAAACCAAAAAAACGACTTTGCGGTGACGAGACGAGGCGGCCTGCGGGACGCTGAGCTGTGGACTCACCGTGTGTGCGTGTGTCTGTCTGTGTGTGTGTGTGTGTGTGTGTGTGTGCGTTAAGTGTGTGTGTGTGTGTGCGTGTGTGTGTGAGCACACAAACGTCTCTGATGTTGTTGTTTGCGAGGCCTTGCTGAGAAGGACGGCCTGTTCTGTGGCCTCTTCACCATCATTGTCACTTTATGTACTGTGTTCACTTCACTTTTTAATCAAAGGAAATAAATCTCTATGTGACAACGACCGCAGACCCACCTGTTCATTTAAAACTCAACCTGTTCAACTCCACGATGGCAGTCGACGTTACATGAACCACCATTTATTACGTTTAAAAATGAAATGTCTCTTCAAAATCATTTACATTTATTGACTTCTCCAGGAAACGGGAGTTGCTGGTTTGACGCTGTCTCGATCGGTTCGTTTGTTGGTTTCTGACCTTTTTTAAAACACCAAAGTCACGCAAACAAACTAACGGATCTGTGTCACCAGTCGGACTGTTTTGTCTAAATTCTATCAAACTTTCTGTTTAACCTACGAATATAAATGATGGTGTAATGTTTTGAGTTGATTTAATGGTGTGAAACTAAAGTCTAACTTATTATCTTTGTAACCAAATATCATTTTAACGGACTAATTTATCTTGAGTGGTCAAAAGGACGCTAACACCGGTGAATTAGCCGTGTGCTAACCCTTTATATCGGCTCGCTGTAAACACTGGAGCTGCTGGTCGTCCACATTAGCATCAATGCTGTCAAAGCATCCGGGACCAAACTTCAGTCCTTCACAATAAAAGTCCATGCTTCAACAGCTCCAAAATATACCATAAGCATTGCTCTTATTGCTCTTATCGCTCGGAACGCGACGCCTGAAGCGACATCGCGTGTCATCGCAGCACTTACATTGATTTTGAATGGCGCTTTCATCGCCTCCATCACTTTCGGTGTGAATGCATGGTAAGTCGCGGGCCGTTTTATGTAGTGTTACCATAAGATCTTCCAGTAAAAGCACCACGAAAAGACCGGAAACTGCGGCAGAACAAATCGTCCTGATAGGGATAACACCAGCGAACGGCGTCTGACTGGTGTTTCAGTTATGTTAACTAACAAATGGAGGCAGCTGTAGCTCTGCAACCCCCCAGTTCTGGCTTGAAGGACGATGCTTGAACCTCCAACAGCTGGATGCAATAAGCGTATGACTCTGGAAAATGTAGAAATTATGATAAAAAAAACAAAAAAAACAGGGGGCCCACACCTCTGTTTGAGCCCCGGGGCCAATTAGAGGGTTAATCTGGCCCTGAGCCCGGAGTGAGCAGCGGAGAGGAGGGTTATATATCTGTCAGAGGCATGACTCAGCAACTCCAGCTTTACAGTTTGGTAAAATCACGTTCATGCATTTAATTTAGCAGCTTTCAGTGTACAGAGTTTCCTTACTACAAACTAAAGAAGCAGCTCAAATGAAAGCTTTACACTGTGTTGGTGTCTACAGTGTTTCAACACTTAAATAAAACGTTTATACTCGTGGTTCCTGGTCAGCGGAGGTGAAATAACCACAAAACACGCTGCGTTTTAACCCATGTTTGATCCTGGAGACACTGCAGGTGAATGAAATCAAATATTTAACCAATAGATATCCTCAGGAAACTTCCCCGGTGGTTTTTTGTGTTATAAGTTTTCTGAAATGTTATGATTAAATATGCAATATGAGCTCATTTATATTACATTTTCAAGAACAGGATTATGAAAATTTAAATATAACCAGGTTCAAAACTCTTTGTTTAATTTATTGACATATTAGAGTCAAAGGTTTTTTACAGATATCTCTTTTTATACAAAAGAAAATACTAATAATACAACAGTCTTTTTAAAAATGTCATTTTCTCCATGTTTTTAGGAATGAAATGTTGTATAAATCAGGTTGTGACTGTTACAGTACAGGGTCAAGTCAAATCAAATAAATAACATTTTATTTACAGTGCCAAATTATACCAAAAGTTATCTCAAGACACTTTACATATGGAGTAGGTAAAGACTTATTTATGATTTACAGAGACCCAACAATTCCCCCATGAGCAGCAACAAGTCGCACTATCTTTAACAAAAGAAGCAATAATTATTATAGTTATTATTTACAGTATTATTCCAGCAGTCTTGGTTTCACAGCAGGGACGAACAGACCGAGCTCTGTGGAGGACGGACGTCTGTCTGCACCGGTGAGGGCAGAAGAAAAGGAGAGGGAAAGAGAGAAAAGACAGACAGACAGAGGGGAAGACAGATGGGCAGACAGACACAAAGACAAACAGACAGACAGACAAACAGACACAAAGACAGACAGACAGACAGACAGACACACACACAGACAAACAGACACACAAACAGACAGACAGACAAACAGACACAAAGACAGACACACAGAAAGATGAATAGAAATACTTTATTGATCCCAAGCTGGGAAAAGCAGCCACATAAGTAACAGTAACTATAATAATATATATATTAATGTGAATATGACTCATAAGTTATAACAGTTGATACAGCAGAACAGTAGAAACAAGCACAGCTGAGGTGACAGAATATGACAATGTTAATAAATATGGTGGTAAATATGATCAGTGATGAGTAAACAGTCATTAAAGACGTAGATTGTGAAATTCAGACACTTTGTACGACTACATGTGACTGAGGTAAACATTTTAAATCACCATGAACCTTCCCAGGTGATTACAAACATTAAGATTATTTAAGTTTTCTCCAGAAAGTTCTGTTCAAATATGCAAATGAGGCGTTATCTCATGTTAACGTTTGAATTAAGGAGAAATCTACAGACACAAAGAGTCAAAGTGAAGTGAAATAAACACTTAAATGTGTATTTTTGGTTGTTTTCTTTGCACCAGTCTGAAAGAAAACATGTTAAACAGCTCTGAATTCACCAGTGCGTGAAAAAGATGCCTTTAAAAAGATGAAAGACACATTTTAATCACCTTCAAAGTAACTTTCATCATTAGAGCCCTGTGTGTAAAGTGTAGGACTGTGGCTCCCTCCAGTGGTGACTGTCAACAAAGACAGAAAACAAAACTGCACAGAGACTCGTTTCTTTACTGAACGTCTTCTGGGATAAAACCTTCACATCGTTGTTTTCTTTTCTTTTTGTTGTTTTCTGTTTTGTCCTTTGTTTTGAAGCTGATTCAACATTTATTTTCAATATTTGTATCACGAAATGGACCTTTACACGTTTGTAATGTGAAGATAATTCAATAATAACAACAAACTTTCTTCTTTACGGGACTTTTTTACCCTTCTTGAAAAAGCTTCACATTAAAATAAAAAAGGTAAAATGTCAAAACTGTTCATTATGAAATAGATTTAAAAAAGATTTCAATACGGGATAAAGTTTGAAAATAAAGAAGGGGAAATATTAAATAAGTTCTTCCTCTTACTTGACATGGACATGTTGAACTGTTTAAATAAAATGTAAATATCCGTGAGAATCACAAACAGGATTGGTGACAAAGCGCACTCCTGGCGGAGGCCAACTACCACTGGAAACGAATCCGACTTACTGCGGAGGATCCGGACACAGCTCTCACTTTGGGTGTACAGAGATTGGATGGCCCACAGAAGTGACCCCCTCACCCCATACTCCCGCAGCACCTCCCACAGTATCTCCCGAGGAACCCGGTCATATGCCTTCTCCAGATCCACAAAACACATGTAGACTGGATGGGCATACTCCCAGGCCCCCTCCAGGATCCTTGCGAGAATGAAGAGCTGGTCCGTTGTTCCACGTCCAGGACGGTATCCGCATTGTTCCTCTTCAATCTGAGGTTCGACTATAGGACGAACCCTCCTTTCCAGCACCTTGGAGTCGACTTTACCAGGGAGGCTGAGCAGTGTGATACCCTCTGGTCCCCCTTTTTAAACCACCAGGAACCACCACCCCAGTCTGCCACTCCTTTGGCACTTTCCCAGACTTCGATGCAATGTTAAAGAGATAATAATGATAATTATGAATATATATAAAAGGTTTTTAACTTCTTCCTATCTCTTTTGAACATAAACTGTATTATTTGAGTCATGTATTTGTCGCTTAGGATTCTGAGGATCCTCTTTGCTTGTTTTGGTTTTACTTTTTACTGCTCATCTGCTTTATTCAGTTGTTTTTTTTAACATGTTCAATATATAGGATTAATAAAAAAGATTGAAATCAAGTAATCTAATAATTATAATCTGGCTCTTTCTGCTCCAGTACATTTAGGAAAAGTATAAAATAGCATCTTTAAAAACTCTTCATGTCACTCCTCCATCTCAAATCAAACATAATCATCTGTGGATGAAGCTTCAAAGGAACAAACCCCAGGAAATAAATGATCATTTGGTAAATTTTGAGGTTTTGGGTCAGATGTTCTCCACTGGAGGGCGCCACAGTCGTAAAGTTTACACACAGTGACTTTAATAAAGTTCAACTGATCAAAACTGAGTCAGGAAACAGTCACTGTAAGGCCACTTTTACTTACTTTATATCCTGTTATTTCATTTGTTGATAATATGTTTTATAATCTGCATCTGTGAAGTAACTAAAGTTACCAAATAAATGAACTAAAATGGGGTAAAAACAGGTTTTAAGTTCCTCAAAGGTAAATGCGCTTAGTTACTTCAGTGCTTAAGTTGATCTACGGTAAATTTACTTTTACTCACTTATTTTTTTGTAAAGATGATTTTAATGAGAGAGAGAGAAAGAGAGAGAGAGAGAGAGAGAGAGAGAGAGAGAGAGAGAGAGAGAGAGAGAGAGAGAGAGAGAGAGAAAGAGAGAGAGAGAGAGAGAGAGAGAGTGAGAGAGAGAGAGAGAGAGAGAGAGAGTGAGAGAGAGAGAGAGAGAGAGAGAGAGAGAGAGAGTGAGAGAGAGAGGGGCGACATGCAGCAAAGGGCCGCAGGTCGTAGTCAAACCTGGGCCGCTGCCTCGAGAACTCAGCCTCAGTTAGCGAATATTCGGCACCCGTTCTACTTGGTGATGAGGTATCTGTTCTACCGGGCGAGCTACTGGGCGCCAATGGGGCACCCGTTCTACTGGGCGCCAATAGGGCACCCATTCCCCCGGGCGAGCTACTGGGCGCCAATGAGGTACCTATTTGGGTGAGCTACTGGGCGCCAATGAGGTACCCGTTCTACCGGGTGAGCTACTGGGCACCGATGGGGTACCCATTCCACCGGGCAAGCTACTGGGCGCCAATGGGGCACCCGTTCTACCGGGTGAGCTACTGGGCACCAATGGTGTACCCGTTCTACTGGGCGAGCTACTGGGTGCCAATGGGGTACCCGTTCTACTGGGCGCCAATGGGGCACCCATTCCCCCGGGCGAGCTACTGGGCGCCAATGAGGTACCTATTTGGGTGAGCTACTGGGCGCCAATGAGGTACCCGTTCTACCGGGTGAGCTACTGGGCACCGATGGGGTACCCATTCCACCGGGCAAGCTACTGGGCGCCAATGAGGTACCCATTCTACCAGTCAACCTACTGGGCGCCAATGAGGTACCCGTTCTACAGGGCGAGCTACTTGGCGCCAATGAGGTACCCGTTCTACCAGGCAAGCTACTGGGCGCCAATGAGGTACCTATTTGGGTGAGCTACTGGGCACCAATGAGGTACCCGTTCTACCGGGTGAGCTACTGGGCACCAATGGGGCACCCATTCTACCGGGCGATTTACTGGGCGCCAATGAGGTACCCATTCTACTGGGCGTCAATGGGGTGCCCATTCTACCGGGCGATCTACTGGGCGCCAAAGAGGTACCCATTCTACCGGGCAAGCTACTGGGCACCAATGAGGTAACCGCTCTACCGGACGAGCTACTGGGTGCCTACCGGGTGAGCTACTGGGCACCAATGGGGCACCCATTCTACCGGGCGATTTACTGGGCGCCAATGAGGTACCCATTCTACTGGGCGTCAATGAGGTACCCATTCTACCGGGTGAGCTACTGGGCGCCAATGAGGTACCCATTCTACCGGGCGAGCTATTGGGCGCCAATGAGGTACCCATTCTACCGGGCGAGCTATTGGGCGCCAATGAGGTACCCAGTGTACTGGATGAGCTACTGGGCGGCAATGAGGTACCTGTTTTACCGGGCGAGCTACTGGGCGCCAATGAGGTACCCGTTTTACCGGGCGAGCTACTGGGCGGCGATGAGGTACCCATTCTACCGGGTGATCTACTGGGCGCCAATGAGGTACCCATTCTACCGGGTGAGCTACTGGGCGCCAATTGGGCACCCATTCTACTGGATGAGCTACTGGGCGCCAAAGAGGTACCCATTCCACCGGGCGAGGTACTGGGCGCCAATGAGGTACTTATTCCACCGGGTGAGCGACTGGGCGCCAATGAGGTACCCATTCTACCGGGTCACTTCAAGTCTCAAGCTGTAAATAATAAGTATAATAAAAAGTATAATTAAAAGTAACAGTAACCAGGCTGTGAAGTTTAGTGAAGTAAAAGAATAAAGTGTACAAAGTTTCATAAAATGGAAACAATCAAGTAAAAGTAAAGAATCTCCTCAGAACTGAAACTTTTCCTTTCTTTTTCTGACATTTTCTCGTAGTTTCGTCGCTTCCTCTCTCTCTCTCTCTCTCTCTCTCTTTCTCTCTCTCTCTCTTTCTCCCTCTCTCTCTTTCTCTCTCTCTCTCTTTCTCTCTCTCTATTTTGGTGCTTCCTCGCGCTGCCAAGCCCCTGACGTAATGCTCCTGTTAATGATTAGCATGTGGATCGAGCAGCGCGAGCCCTCCCTGCGTCAAGGCGCCAAAACGCACCCGGAAGTTGACTTGGTCCTGCCTCCAAAATAATAGTCAACCTAATAATAACAACATTAAACTATTTAGATAAAATACAGTGGTGAATAAAGGCTATGTATAATTACTAATTATGCAGAATGACTCATTTCAGAATTATATAAAGTATACTATTGAATTATTCTGTGACAATTGCCCATTCCTAAGCAAAAAATGTAAATATTTATTTTTTTAAAACAGATTTACTGTACATATTTTTCACATTTTTGATTAAAAATAATGTTTATTGACTGTTTTATTTCTTGTTATGCACCAAAACACCAAGACAAATTCATTGTGTGTTAAAACCAATTCGATACTAAATCTGATTCTATTTTTGATTGAGCGTAAAATCATCCCGATGTCTTTTTTCCGACAAATACACTCATCAAATAAGCCATGGAGACAGTTTTTTTTCGTGTAACAATTATAGACGGAGAAATCCGGTTGAGTCGCTAACAGCTAACGTGGCTAACAGTGATTAGCTCGGGGCAGTACGGTGAAGGCATTCAAACGTCTCTTTTAACCACTAATACTGCTGAAAATAACAGCAAACCTCTGCAGCAGCATGAGAAGAGTCCCTACACACACAACAAAGCACCAATGGGCTCCTTCCTTTGGGATTGACTTTGCTAATCCACTTGAATGGACTTTACTATGAGAGGAGCTGGTACAGGGGTCAGTAGGTAAGTCTTTAAAACACTCTTTTAATAAACTCTGGCTTCACTAATTACGTTGTTGGTGCTTTGTTTTGTGTGTAGGGACTCTTCTCATGCTGCTGCAGAGATTTGCTGTTATTTTCAGCAGTATTAGTGGTTAAAAAAGACCTTTGAATGCCTTCACTGTACTGCCCCGAGCTAATCAGTGTTAGCTGGATTCGACTGTTAGTGACTCTACCGGATTTCTCCGTTATTGTTGCTACACAAAAAAATATGTCTCGATGGCTTATTTGATGTATGTAAGTGCCGCAAAAGACCAGGGGATGATTATGCACCAGAATTACACTTTAAGTTAATTCTGTTCTGTTACAACCATCCCCGGTCTCCCCTATCTCTACTACTACTACTACTATTACATAATAATAATAATAATAATAATAATAATAATAATAATAATAATAATAATAATAATAATAATAATAATAATCATATGGGAGGTGTACAATATTCCTGGCTGTATGATAATATAGGCACTTTGAAATTTTATTTCGCTTCGGCGCACTGCAGTACTTTATTTTGAAAGCATTAACCGGAAGTTCTGCACCGCTTCCGTCCACCTTGACCGCGGCTCTTTAGACCAGAGAGCAGGCGAGCAGCAGCAGCAGCAGCAGCAGCAGCAGCGATCCCGTCTGCTGGGAGAGAGACAGACAGAGGAAAAGTTAGTCAAGATGGCAAACCCCACAGACCCGGAGTGAAGGGGCACCGCTCCCCCGGAAAAGAAGCACAGCCTGCCGCCTTGTCCCGAGACAAACACAACGATGCGAACTGCTCCAGGAGGTAAGAACCGTAACAACCGGTGACCGTTAACCGTTTACCCGAGACCCCGAACATTCAAACTGAAGTTTCAGTTGGTGGCAACAACGGTTAGTTTGGAACTCACAGCCGTTAAAAGCCGTTAGTCGCAATTTTTGCACACGGGGTAACTTTGCTAACGGTTAACTTAACGTTATAGTTACGCTGTTCTTCTACGGGAAAGTTCTAGATATTAAAGACACAGTTATGGTTATATTTATTTTATTTTTTTAAACAAACTTCTCTTTCTCTCTCACACACACACGCGCGCACATACACATATAACGTTATATATATATATATATATATACATATATGTCCGCCAACGGTCATTCCCTGTGTGCTGATGAAGCAAAGTGACAGTTTTAGACAGCGGCTAACGCTCAGCCTGCTCCCCGCGTACTCCTCCTCCTCTTCTGGCTGAAACTCACCACTACAGCCAGTGGTCGGTTTAAAAATACAGCTTTTATAAGACTAACCTGCCATTAAAAAATTAACGGAGGGAAGTCACGGCTAACGTCTCTACAGCACTAACACAGCCCTAGCTACCAACGGCTGCCAACGGCCGCCGTCTATCACCCGGCGTCCTTCCCTTTTGGAAAATTCCGGGGCTGCAGCGCCAATAGTACCGACAGCTGTATTTTTAGTAAATGGGTGGATACCAAAAGCGAAAAAAAGGTTTATTTTCGTCCCAAGCCACAAGCCTATATGCGCATAGGCGACGACGGAGGAGGCGACCTATAAATGTGAGTTTCTGAAGGGCTGTTTTTTTGCTGCTTGCAGCGGCACAAAGTCTGCAGGGCTGAAGCAACAGGGACACTGTCGCATTTCCACTGAGCCCCGGTCTCTCCTCAGAGTCGTTGCATATGTATGAAAGAGAGAGAGAGGGAGAGGAGGGGGAGGCGTGCACAAAGAGCCACAGAGAGCATTGTCTGTTATAAATATGTTATTTTTTGTACCTCTTTCTTCCCTTCCCCTAACTTCTAACACCCCCCTGCAGGCTTAAGAGGGATTCCCTGAAGAAAGAATCCCGATGAGGCTGAAGCTGATGTGACAGAAGAAAGCTGACTCATCTAATATCAATCCCTCTGGGAGCGACTAAGCAGCAGAGAGCAGCTCATATCACCTGATGCCTAGCTAGAAGAGAGCCTCACACACTCACACACACACACACATACACACGCGCGCACACACACGCCAAGGGAGATTATCAGACAAGAAGAAGACGTTGCAGAAACCCCCTCCAGCAGGAATATATCCATCACCGGCTGCAGGCGAAACACATTTTGGCACCAGAGGGCCTGACGGTGACTGTTACAAAGCTAAGAATGGCATCACAGCGCTTCAGCTGAACCTCCTCGACCCCTCCCAGCGCACAGAAACATCAACAATCAGCTGACAACACCCTCCGTCAGTGTAAAGTTTTGCAGAGCCCGGCCCGGCACCACCACAGTCAGCCCGCCTCCTCCCCACACTCCCCTCCCCTCCCCTGCCTCGCAGACCATGATGTTTCGCGACCAGGTGGGCGTGCTAGCCAGCTGGTTCAAGGGGTGGAACGAGTGCGAGCAGACGGTGGCTCTGCTGTCCCTGCTGAAGAGGGTGAGCCGGACCCAGGCCCGCTTCCTGCAGCTGTGTCTGGAGCACTCCCTCGCCGAGTGCACCGAGCTGCAGGTCCTGGAGGGAGAGGCCAACAACCCAGGTATGACTCAGCCGGCTGCTCACACACACACACACACACACACACACACACACACACACACACACACACACACACACACACACACACACACACACACACACACACACACACACACACACACACACACACACACACACACACACACACACACACACACTGTCAGCTGCTGCATCATCCACTGAGACACGACCAAGATGCATTTACAGACCAGAGTTTTTCACTTGTGTCGGTACAGCCCTAGCTTGAAGACCAGTGGGGGGGGGGCACTGATATATATTCTCTTTGTGCCTACTCCCAGGTGTCGTGATGTTTACGGGTCCTGCACCTTTTCCAAAGTAAAATTCAAGCACTTTTCAAGCATTTCACAAGGGGCATTTTCATGCGTTTCCAGCACCTACATCCCATTGGTTGTTTAAATGACAGTAACATCTAATTTGATGTGATGAACAAGTGGAATAATACGTAAACTGAATACTGAGTAATGGACTGCACACAAATATTTAGTCTACCACAGCTGTAAGGTGCTGGAAAAGCATGAAAATGCACCTTGAAATGTTTGAAAAGTGCTTGAATTTGACTTTGGAAAAGGTGCAGGAACGCTGAACACACCTGGGAGAAGATTTGTTTTCACCCTCTGGTCTTCAAGCGACACAAGGACTGTACCGAAGAGTTTGGCGCTTCATTGATTACTACTCTAAATTTAAATTTGAACGCTTCATATCTTCCCATTTTGATAAACAGTTGCAGGAAAACACTAGGCCGAGCTCATATTTGTGTTACACTTTTTGTAGAAGTAAATGAGTAGGATTGTTTCAGAGTCGTGTGATCCAAACATTTCCAATAACTCCCGAGCGTTGTTTCTGGTTGTTTCTGGTTGTTTCTGGTTGTTTCTGTCGCAGCATAATGTTGTTATAAGCCTAAGGGCGCGATTGTTATATTATCATTATTCTATGCTTTTATTGAATTAGCCTGCTGCCTTTATGTGGACGAAACGGACAAGTTACTTTACTTAAAGAAACTCTATTTATTCTAACTCACTTAATTTGATGAATCGCATTATTATTCAACTCTTTTTAGGGTGATGACGTCACAAAATATGACGACAGACATTCAACATTCGATACCTCAGCATTACATCTTCTACACCTCAGTAGTTGTGTTCGGATGATTTTTAGGAGCCGTCCATGCGAACGCAGGTATTTTTGAAAGCGTGTGTTTCTCTGCACGGTTCGGCCTTTCATCCACACGCAACCGCAGTTGTGGGCTCCTGAAACCAGGGTCCATGGTGAACGTTTCGAAAAGCAGTCAGTGGTCATGCGTGGACGGGAAAACCCATGAAACTGCAATTTCTTGTCAGTTGTATCCATGGAGACTTGTGGAGCACGCTAGACTTGACCAGCTGACGGAGGCTGATCTTGCGGTTTCATGTCGACGGAGATACTTTTTATCAAACCGGTGGTGTGGACAGGATTTACTTTTTAACCGGGGGGCATAAAAGTTTGGTTTCCAAAATACCCGTATTTGCGTGGACAAGGCATTATCGTTGATGTCATAGTTGGTGTAACATTACTTCTGCTTCAGCCTGCAGAAGAGAAACACCGTCGTACTCAAATTCATAAATCTTGATACTTCTTTGCCCACTTAAAAGTCAAAGGGCTTTCAAGGGCATGTTTTCCCAAAGTGTGTGTAGTTCCTGACCCTGGGACAAACACACACACACACTTTCCTGTCCAGAACATTCCTGTAGATCCATAGAGTCATAAATAGCTGAATCACCGATGGTATGAGACTGTTGCAAAGTGTTGCGCTGAGCCGTAGCCAGTCAGTAAATGATTGTGGAAGGAGGTTGGGGTCGTGTACGGTGTTAGCTCAGCGGCTGGAGACGTCAGTCAGTCAGTCAGTCAGTCAGTCTGTCAGTCAGTCAGTCAGTCAGTCAGTCAGTCTGCCAGCCTGTAGCGCTGTAGCTCTCTCTCTGGGTTGGTATCACGCCAAGGCACCCAAGGGGGGTTCTGGCTGGGATTTGTTGCATCAGACTGCAGTGTGGCCATGGAAACAAAAACCCTGGCAACCAACTGGGTTCATGAAAAATAGAAAGAAATGCTGCTGCTGCTGCTGCTGCTGCTGCGATGGAGAGAAAGGCGTCTGTGTGTACCTATGGCAACATCTGCACTCAGTAACATATCTGCTGGCGTACACAGAGATGACATAATGGCCCTTCCCTGCAGTGACACTCACATATATGACATAGAGTTTCCATCAGGGTTTACAGAGCAGTGGCTGCAGTTAATGCATTCTGGTCCTTGTCGTTGTTTCATATGAAGCTGGAGACATCAGAGTCAGGCTGGTTCGTACCGTCACAGATCAAAATAGATTGAAGACACGGGGAGGTGGTGGAGGAGGGTGGGGAAGTGTTCTTACAACTCAACATCAGATTTTTATCCTGTCTTTTTTTTACCTTTTAGAGTACATTGCATCATGTGTGAGTCAAAGGGACATTGTCTTGTGATCTTTGCGGTGACACCTGAGTCACACACTAATTCATTCTGTGTTAATCTTCTCAGCTAGCAAGACTCTGATTTATAGTCTAGGTGGTGATGAAGAGTTACCCCGACTCCACCTGACGGACTGATTCTAATTGTCTCAGCATATCTGGGAACTCTGGTTTGGAGATCTTTTGGGAAGGGGCGAAAATAATGGTTTCTGATTGGATAAACCATCTTTCTATCACGGACATACCATTTGTAAAATAACAATGGTGAAGGTCTCATCTCATCTTCAACCGTTTATCCGGGGTCGGGTCGCAGGGGCAGCAGCTCTAGCAGGGGACCCCAAACTTTCCTTTCCTGGGCCACATTAACCAGCTCTAACCCTCTCTCTAAGGGAGACTCCAGCCACCCTCCTGAGAAAACCCATTTCGGCCCCCTTTACCCGCAACCTCCTTCTTTCGGTCATGACAATGGTGAAGGTGTGTTAGTTAAAGTACCAACAGATAGGATTCCACCCCCTCGCGTTTTCAAGTGTGTAATGTTGGTGCACTTGCAGTGTGTGATTAGTATTTGGTGATTTGCATAATGTAACAGGTTGGATGTCTATGGATGTGGATATTTGACATCAAGAGTCAAGGAAACACCTGAACCCACATCACAGTACATTTTCAATTGCCTGAATAATGATACGACTTAAGTTTTAATTTACCCTGATTAACAAATACCTAATTTAACACTAGCATCATGGCTTTGTGTAAGTTGAATGTATTACAGACAGTACAAAGTAATATCAACACATTATGATGAAATATTATGCAATATTATTTTTTTGCTGCACACACTCAGCACATTCTGTGGCTTCATCTTAGTTCAAATGACGAACCACATTCGCTTTCATAATTGTTAGATTTTAACTGTTCATGCTTAACTTGCTTTACTACAAATCACGTTTGCTGAAGCCAGATTCTCCCCAAATGAACAACTCCAACAGAATCATTTGTCAGCATTTCTTTAGTCCAGACTGAAGTGAAGCAGTAGGAAGGATTTCACCACCTGATTAGATCACGGAGAAATTTGCTGAACAAGGCTGTTGGTGGTGGCTGCCTGCTCGCTCTCTGTCATCAGGTCAGGGATTTGCAAAGTGAGGTAACCTTGTGATTTGCAAACCGTGACTACTAGTATTTCAAGTTCTAACTCAAAAAGACTCCTCTTCACAATGCTTCGATGTGCTCAATTCAGGCAAGGTCATGATAATTGTAAGAAGACCTAGATTTCCTTTTTAATCTTTCCGTTTGTTCACGTTCAGTTTTTTTGTCCCGTCAAAGGTAGAGATCCAGTTACAAAGCACATGACAGAGTAGAGTGGCAAAAGGTATAACTTATATTCAGTTTTTTCATAAGCTGAGTACTTCTAGTAGCTTAGATAATAGTGTTCATGGAAGCGTAGTGTTTTGTTCATAACAAACAGAATGTGATCACCGTTAGAGGCGCTAGAGGGACGATGAAGGGAGAAAAGGAGAAGAAGAGGTGAACAGAGGATGTGAATGAGAAGTAAATATGGCGACCCCCGTACGTGTTTATTGTGTTCGATAGTTCACCAGCATAACACCAGCGTAGCCAATCCATACAGCGCTGTTTTGCCGTAACCGTACCACAAAGTCTTGTTAAACATTCAAATATTGTTCATATACAGCCCAACCAAGCAGTCATAGTGCAATGATTACACGTTAATGGTAAAATATTTTCCGTACAGTAAATAAACCTCCGTATGCTTTCAGAACTGGACACTTCAGATTGTGTGTTTGCCTATTTCCCCGCTTGAATGTGTCATTTCAGCATGTTACCGTATATTCTGAATAACAAGCTCTGTCCCAGTCGAGTCCTTATCAGGGAGATTCTGATGGACTCCTCTTACCTTTGGATTAAATTTTGGGCCACGCCCCTTGAGTTTTCGCTCACCTGTGTCAGCATGTGGTCGCTTCCTGTTCGCTGATTCAGCCAAGCGAGGTAGAATCAGCGGCCTCGTTTCAGCGCTGTAGACTTAACGTCAGGACACACATGCTGCTGAAAGAAGAGGGAGATTGAGAGGGTTGTCCGGTTACGTGATCCCTCTGGTATGTTGTGGTTGCTTGTTTGAGTGCTTATGTGCTGGAGTAGGATACCGATCTTGTATTGATTATGGAGTATTTTCCATTTTGAAGTTATTTCTCACCACAGCTAAACAGAGAGCGCACAAAGTCTTAAAAAAAAAAGGCGTATTGTGTGTGTTTGTCTTTCTTGTTTCAAAGCTCTGTGAAAAATAGTCTTGGAAATCTTCCTCAAAAGAACTAGAATCATTTGTTTCATCTACTTTTTTTGGGTCAAGAATAGGAATAAAGCACAGAATACATGTGTTATGATTAATAAAAAAACAACAACACAATATTGGTAATTTAAGTCTAAAAAAGTAGCTATTTAAAAATCCACGCAAGCAACTTTTTAGCCTCTGTTTTAATGGTAAACCACCATAAACTCAGTCAATTTAGTAGCAAAACCACAAACCGCTCTCAGGTTGAAAGAGCTTTTCCTCACGCGCAGTTGTGAGTCTGTTAACTGATCAGTAATAGATGCAGTATAATTGCTGCTCGTGCAGAAATGAGCCTTGCAGGCTGTTAAAGGGTTAACATGCAGCTGGAAGTCTCGGGCTGAGTGGAAAAGCGCAACTATTTGGAAAGCGGCGTACAAATGAATGGAATCCTCAGTGACCTACTTCTGTGAGCGGCTGAGAGGCGGCCTTGTTTTGGGACCCAGAGAGTGACGGGGCTTTATTTGCGACTTGAGACGCAGTCGCGGTCAATAGTGTTCACTATCTCACTGACAGACACACCCTGACAGTCACACAGGGTTTATTTTGATAGCAGTTCCTTGTGTTATTTCTATATTGTCATGATTTCTTTGATTCTTTTGAGTCATTTTTAAACTTCAGCGTCAGACCGTACCAGAAAATCTTGTTAGATCCTGGTGTTCTTCTGTGATTCTTTTTTTTTTTTTGACGTGAGAAAACCGTAGCCTTCAGCACTTCAGTTGAGGTTATTAAGGAATGTGACTTCCTGTTCCTCCTCCTCCCCCCTTAAGGAGAACAAAACTTCTTTTGAGACAATCCCAAGAGGGACAATATCGGATCAAGTTGAGAGGACAGGAATAGTGAGAAGTGCTTTCTGAAGGACGACACACACACACACACACACAGACACACACACACACACACACACACACACACACACACACACACAGAGACGCACACGCAGGGTGCAGGGTTAGTGTAAAGGGTGGGGTGAGGACAGGACAGTGGGCCTGGTGTTCTGAATGACTAACTTTATTTTCGCGTGGTGTGGTACTGCCGACCTGGCCTGCACGGCTGTTTGAGCTGGAAGGAGGCAGGCGCCAATCCGATATGTGCAAGCAGCTGCGTTGAAGAACTTGAAGGTGACAGAGATAGTGTGTGTGTTTGGGAACAGTGGCGGCAGCAGCAGTCACTGCGGATCATTGAGAATTCATCCATTTCAGTTCGGTAATCCCAAAATTCCTCTCCATCTTTGTTGGGAGAGGAACTACAAAGCGTACTACGGACTGACGCTAGTTAACTGTCGTGTTAACATCCTCCCGCTCTCAGCTCTCAGCAGTGTGTCTTCAGTATTGTTGCTTCACATATTTGAGCCTCACTGTGCAGAATGATGAATGTGCACAATTTCACACCAGAAGATAGGGGTGTGCAAGAAATTGTCCCCCAATATGTAAGTGGAAATGGCAGCGGGGTGACATAAAAGACACGAATGATATGTAAGCAGTGAGCACTGTAAGAAGATAGTGCCTTTGCAAAAGCGTAACACATGAGCCCCGCAGCTTCTTTAACATCAGGATACAAGTTATAGTCAGTGTCGTATAAGTACCTTGGGCTACACCGTGGCTAACACGAACACTATGCAAAGACACTTGCAGCACCACCACAAACCGCTGCTGTAGTCAAAACCAGGAAAATATTGAAAGTTAAAATCTCGTCTCGTTATCGTGAACTATATATCGTGTATCGTCTCATCTCGTGAGCCGAGGGTCTCTTCCCACCCCTGCTAGAAGACGAATTTACAAATGACCACATCTGCTAAAGAAAGGAAGTTTTCTGAATTTTTTCTCCGGTTTTTGCCCGTCTCCGCTCACTCAGCTGGTGCTGGGACAAATAACGCCCCCTTCACTGAGGCTCCGAAGCAGCTGCAGGATTGACAAACTCCATTTCACCCAGTGCCAGCCTACAGTAGCTGCACCCAACAACAGACGACCCTGGCAACCAGCAATCCCCAACGCTATTGGCTGCTACCATGGAAACAGAACAGGACAGAAAGTCATTGTCAAACCCGTCAAAATTATTCTTTAATATTGATTCAGACTAAATAGATTTTCAAAGCGCCCCGTGGGTGTTTTAAAAAAATATATAGCTTTTAATAAAGCTTCTACATATTCAACCTTTAATGTCGAGCTCTGGAAACTTTAAAGAATTAGAGGTGAAGGGCACCAAAATAGACATAATGCCATTTATATTATTGGGAGGGTAATTTCACCTGATTATGTAATTTTTAGAATCACGTCCTGTCCTTGTTTATTATCCCTACAATTGAAAGGCCTCATTACCTGTAACCTGTTGTGCATGTTGCTTTTCTGTCCGTATGTACAGTTTGTGAATGAAAACAGAGAGATGAGTTTGTGACGGCAGAACCCGAAGGCTCTGTATTTTTCCATAACATGAAAGGAATTTGCCAATTTGGCATTTCAGTGGAAAAACCTCTTTATTTACACCTGAAGCCCCAGATCCTCGGACGTGTCAGGAGGGCGGAGGGGTGGGGTAACCTCAGTGGACGATTAGGACTTGAATTGCTGTTTGAATCTAGGTCAAAACATGACTTCCAGCTAAAGAATGACTCTTCAGAGAAACTGCCGGCACAGGCTTCACCCAAAGAGAGAAAGCTTACTTATACATTTGTCCGCGTGTAAGATGATTGACACAGAGGGAAAGTCTGCGTTTGTACAATGGCGAGTATTACTCAGTGAATTCCTGTTGCACTCTCTGCCTAAACTAGGTCTGATGAAAACCTGGGCTGGAAATCGGCATTCCTGGCTTAGGCGGTAAACGGTTCCGGTGTTGGGGATACTGTCTAGGAATGTGGGCACGTCGGAGCACACTCGAGTCAGGCGCTCAGCGAGAGTTGGATGGGGGCTTTTCCAGCGTGGGGGGAAAAAGACACAGTGGAAAAGGAAAACTGATTCCACCTTCAGTGGAGCTAAGGTCTCCTGAGTCCACCGCGGTATGGAAGAGAGGGGGGGAGGAGAAGGAGGGACGGGTGGGGCGAGGAAGGAAAAAGATGAAGACTCAGAGAATACTGGTGCCATTTACAGCTGAAGCTCATTCACTCCTTCTCTGCCTGCTCTGACTTTTCCCCTACGTTTGAAAGTTCAGATTTTCCGGTGTCCTGGCCAACAGGTTAATTTTGTAAAATGTTTTCGATTTAGTTTTTTCCTGTTCTTCCTGTGAGGGAGAGTAACATAATCATTACTGATATGACACTTCAAATGGCAACATGAAATGATAAAAAACAACTGAAGGCTTCAGGATTGAAATAAACCCTCTAACTTGAGTCTGATGGAGTTGTCCTGCTCTGCCAAAGGAAGTGTCTATAAATACCCGGCCTCATAGAGATAAAGGTTTAAAGTGGAAGATCTGATTTCTCACACGCTTTTTATTTTTTTTTCAATGAGTCAACATCCTTTGTGCATGTCTAAACACCTCATTCTGTAAAAGACAAGAGAGCGAGTGAAAGAGAGACACAAGTCTTGTCTTTGGTTTGGGCGCCAAACTATTTCATCGCACCCACGCATGAGCAAACAGTTTATTTCTGGAAGTTGACGGCGCGTTCTGTGAACTCGTACTGAACCTCAGGAATGGGGACAGACAACCTGCCAAAACGGCCGGAGGGGAAAACGAAATAAAGCTCATCTTTTCCCTCTGCCTCGAACAGCAGAGGCCTTTTCTTTTCAGCTCCTGCTTCCAGGTGTATGCGCTGTGTTTTATTTCTGAGTGGATGGATAGAAACGGGGGTTTAGGACAGCTGCCAGAAGGACTCCGCACTGAGGGAAGCTACTCAAAGCCTCAGACCTGTCAGGCTCTCGATATTATCTCAGAGAGGCGGCTGAGGTGTCACTGATTATGCAATCGGGCGCTTCATAAATCCTCGAGGTTTAGTTTCTCACCGAACCCCTCCGTGCTTCTTTATAACTGATCCTTGCTTTTGCTCCCCCCCCCCCCAAGTTGGATTACTGGCCTTCAACAAAAAGACACACTATCATCAGTTCGTATTGAGTTTATTCCCTCCAAATGTTTCATACGGATAGAAAACGTCACTTTCTTACTTTGAAAGCTGACACACGCCAAACAATTCTTGCCAAGACACTCAAACATTTACAAATGGTCACTAAGTATTTAAATATAAATACAAGTAGCTATGACCTAATTTCAAAACTATGCACACGTGAAGAAACATTAACACGACCCGGCTCTTCAGTCTGACGTAACACCCTTTCAAAATACGATTTCAGGGTCCAAACAAAACAGACAACAACAGACGAACATGTGAACAATTACGGTCACCTCTTTCATCAGTTAGACATCTTTTTCATCCATAAGTAAAAAAAGTAAAATACAATTCTGTTGTTTTTTAAAAACTCAGATCTGTAAATAAATGCCTCATTTACGTACAGTTACAGCTTAGTGAATAATGGTTAGAAGACCAGTTTAAATGTTATTAATGCAGTGCAAGTTGAAAACACTGTCTTCATTTACATCCTCTGTTAGTAACGAGAGCAAACAACATTATGGATAATAAACATACGTGAGTGTGTGTTTGAAAGAGAGAGTGTGTAGGAGAGAGGGTGAGAACAGGTGAGGGATCCCAGTCCGTCTCATAGATGACCAGTCAAACTCGTCCAGACCAGACATACAGGCGTATAATGTTTCCACATATAGACCCTCAGCCCAGCCCTTCCCCATCCCCGCCCCGCTCTCAGGCAGCTGGCTGTGCTATACAGTGCACTTCTTGTGTTAGGAGGCAGACCATCCAGTTCCAACTGCACAGATCCGTGCAGACGAGGCAGCACACAAAATAACACGCGTTTGACCGGCCTCATGGTCTGCACACGGTCCCCCAGTAACTTCTCTGCTTACCACGAGCTGTGCTCCGTGATGGATGCATCTGAAGTGTCCACCTGCAGCTCACCTGTCGAGGTTAAACTTCCTACGCTGCTTTCAGATATTATAGTAACAGTCAAAATAAGAATGTTAAACTTTTAATGCTACATAAAGATAAATAAAGATAAAGCAGGTCATATCGTCCTCCTGATTTATCTACAAAGTAAGAATCCTGCGTTTGTAAACAATAACTCCTCTTACTGATAAAGTGGTGCTGAAAAAGGACTGAGGGCATTTTAATATTGGCCGTTTTTCTTATTCAGGGCGGTTCTTAGTTCGGCTGAGCCAAAACCTTAACGTGGGCCTCGGCCGTGTCTCTGACCGTCCTCTCTGTCTTCACATGAATGGACGCTGACAGTGGAGACACAGCAAGGCGCCGGCGAACACACTCGTTTACTTCTGAACGGTTGACACGCTCTTGGCTACGACAGACACGGTGACATCAGCAGAACTGGCCGGTGAGAGAGCCCCATGGCAACGGTTGCCGTGACGGCCATAAAACAGGAGTCTTTGAATCCCCTGGCGGGTGGAAATGACCTCATCAAAACCAGACTCCTCACTTCCAGGCCAGGTGTCGGTGCAGAACTTATCCTGGACCTCAAATCAGACTCAGGATAAATGCTTTTTGGATCTTTTTTTTAACACACATCAGATCGGTTTATTAACAAACATAAACATGACTGTGTGTCCACCAGGGTATCACTGAAATTGGTTTTTGAAGGCAACTGCTAAAATTGTCAGAAGGGGTCACCCCGGTCCCCTGTCGCATAAGCCTTCGCTGATTTAATTCAGCATTTTGTCAGGGTCAGGGGGTAGTGTTAGGGTCTACACAGGCTTATTTGCCAGGGAATACGTCACTAATTGTGGTAAAAATAACAGACCGGGGCCCTTGGTACGCCCCCGACTGAAGACACCAATAGTCAATCTTATATTAATGAACAAGGAACTGACATTTTCTTAGTTTGCACAGTCTGTGCCACAGCAGTTCAGGTCGTGGTCGACTATAACTCATCATTTTAAAGCTGCAAAAAGTTGTTTTATCACTGACAGTCGCAGGATGACCACTGCACACCTTCAGTGCCAAAGAAAGTCTGACATTTTGGACACTAAACAAGAGGTTTACAGTTATCTGTTAATGAATTAGTAGTATAACCGATGGCAGGTGATTTTAATGACCTTGCCTCTGAGAACCAGGATATGTTGTGAACAATATGCTGAGGGAAACCCAACAATATTCGAATAAACTCAACACTATGTATAAATCTTTATATATAATGATAGTTGTGTCTGCGAAGTGTCAGTAAATCCTGCAATAACAGCAATCCCATTAAAGTTAAACCGAGCTAAGCCTGTGTTTGCTGACAAGATCATACCAGACACGGATACTAAACACCAAACTCTGAATTGCTCACATGCTTTATAAGCTTTTATGTGGTTTGTGATTGCAGAATATGGGGCCACAGTCAGTAACACAAGCTCTCACTTGAACTGTCTTAACTTAAAAGTTAAAGACCCTAAACAGGATGTAAAATTAATACCCACAACCCCCCTGGCAGGTTGGACACCAGCCACAGTCACCGTTTGAATGTTGTCACTGTTTTTCCACAGTAGCTAAATCTATAGATGAAAAAACGTAGCTTTATATTATCAAAGATAAATATTTGGATCACTCGGTTTGCTGCTTAGTGTTATCGAGTTTCGTGATTGTCGCGCGCGGTTCTCTTGAATTGAATTTCCACTTGCTAGTTGAATAAGGTAACCTGATGTAGAGCCATCCAGCTGCCATCTTTAACCGCCGATCAACTGTAGTGAACGTAGAGTAGAGCTGCCATCGCCTCAGGCTGCTGTTGTGTTTTTCTGAATGGGTTTGTGTGTATGTGTGCTGTGTGTGTGTGCTGTGTATACTCACGTGGTGTTACAGCCGGATGCTTAAGCTATATCCCTCAGGCTGTGGACACCCGAGGATGCTGGGTAAACAACGCCCCGTCTCACACTCACAGAGCCACATTCCACGTAACACTCCAATGTACATCACAAGTCCCGGCGAAACACACACACTTCACATTAACACACACTCATACAGCGCTGCAGGAGTGACCAGTGTAGCCTGACAGACTGGGCTGAAGGTAGCAAACGTACTGTTGTGGTCACACCAGTCATGTGTTGTTACCATCTGTCCAATCATACACAGTAGGGCTGCATTGACACTGACATTGCAATATTTTTTGTGTTGTGATATGAAAAAAAACAGCAGGAATTTTAATACATTTTCTGGGTTGTCAACATTGGCTCTGGCCCCTGACCGACTGTGGACAGTCCGCCCCAGTTAACACATGTCCGTGCCTGCAGAGAGAGTGGACGCAGTGAGCGCTAAAGGCTAATTTCATGCGTAAATAGAGACGTACCTTATCAACGTTCTAATCGTCACTGCCCTCGTGCTTTCGTGCGTCCTTTACGTTTGAGTGGACGTTGAGCAAGTCAGTCAGATTCCAAAGTTACTCCAATAAAGTTTGCAAACAAAAGTTTACAAACAACAAAGATGGAGGACGACGGAGGACATAACGATCCTGCGTCTGTTGGGACGGAGGCAAAATGGTGGGCAGCGTTGTAGACGGTGGTGGTCTGTGAGACATTAAAGACATCCCAGCGTGTGGACGGAGAATTCCAGACATTGGTCTGTCACTATCAGCATTTCAGGACGTCCATCAAAGGCTCCGTCCGTATCCGTATGCACATCTAAATTACAGCGTAAACAAGTTAAGTCCACATCCTCGAAACCGATGAAATCCGGGCTTTTCATGGTTGAAACTGTGAGCCACCTTCGACCGGGCCTTGCTGGTCGTGGCACACCACCACAGGGGAAATGCACGCCAACAGAATAGACGGTTCAAGCATTTTCAGCTGCTCACACTATTTATTCAATCTGTCACAGCTTTACATACAAGGCCAAAATTGTTAGCCAGTTTGCTAGTTAGCTGCACATTAAAAGTCAAATTTTCTGCTCCATCCTCTCTGAGTTGTTTCTGCTGCCACCGTGTTTCATTCTGCCCGGACCTTGTTTCATGTTTCTCAGCTGCTTACACTATTTATTAACTCCGTCACAGCCTAACATAACGTCACGTGGTCAAAGCAACATGTAGACCAGCTCATGAGACAAGTGTCACACTCAAAATTGTCCGCGGGGATACATTGCACGTCTTGCATTGTCAATGCTGGAACTCTATATCGTGCAGCGTTAATAGACAGCAGATTTGAAAGTCAGAGATGCGTTTTGAGCTAGTATTCTGCACGTGTAGACTAAAATGTTTAGGCCCCAAATGTTTGGTTGTCTTTAATTAATGTCAAAACAGGAAATCAAAAGTTTGTCTAGTGAAATCTATCTGTAGGTCTTCCAGCTCTTTAAACGCAGGATAAGCCACATTAACTGTTCAGTGGTATGATCAGTGAAATAATGGTTGTGAAAGTGAGGAACATGCATATTATCAGAAGTGGACGATGTTGATATGAGACAGCAGATATTTAGAGCGAGCCTGGTGTGACTGTGTACTTTCACACTTCTCCTCTCTTTAACAGGCTTGTTGTTTGACAGACCGCAGCAATCAAGTAGTTTACAAAGACACATCCTTATTAAGTTCACAAATGTACCGGAAACAATTACTGAAACCACACGGCCAAAACACTGCTGCGTGTTTGTGTGTGTGTTTGTTCTCCTCCTCCCGTTTGTGTGTATGTCCTCCTTCTCAGCAGGTACGGAAATAAACCTTTCCTCCACAAAGGAAAATAATTATCATTCTTGTAAAAAGGAAGGAAGGGGGGGCTTTGAGCAGAGCGAGAGACAAACGGAGAAATGTAGAGGTAGAGAGAGCGGCTGATGGGCCCCTGACTGCCATTTCCTTAAATAGAGTTGTGGGCTTCTCCGGTCCAGCCCTGGCAGAGCGGAGGCTCACATTCCCGGCATAGCTGCGACTGCCACATTCAGAGCCTCCCCAACACTGGAGCACTGCGTACACTTCCACAGGTAGACTGCAAATCATTCGGCCTGCGTTCAGCCCCCACCCCGCTCCCTCCAGAGCCCCAACCCCCAGTTACTGCTGCAGCAGGGGAGAAGAGGGGATGTTGGTGAAAGAGTCGAGAGGAAGCGGGAAGGGAGGGGGGTTGGAGTAAAGGATAGCAAAGAATTGTTCTCCATTCAAATCGTCCGACTAGGAAACCTCCCCCACCGCTGGGAAAAAGATGGGACAATAAGAAACCATCATCTGGCCTCTTCTACGAACCAAAACACACAAACGAAAGATACGTCTGGTAGTGCTCGACTGAGATGGGTTCTTCACTGGCTGATGCCGATATTTAGAGATCAGGGTATGCAATGTCGTCGCAACAATTTAATAACAACAAATGAGGCATAAAACGGCTGAACTTAAATGTGCACTGGTATCGTCTTCAACGTCTCTGTTTAGTCTGATCTAGTTGTAGGTTGTAACTTGCGGCATAGTTTTGAAAATGTAAAATGTAAGGTTGTTTTCAAAAGAGTATGTAGAAGGCTTCACACTCGATTCCCGCCCAGCAACCATCCCCAATGACACATCAGATAAAGGAAGCAGGAGTGAAGGCTGGGAACGCCCATACAATAGTTTTTTGAGCCCTGTAAGCAGGGCTGTAAACTCACTTTTATGCTCACCTGCCAAGGGGGCCCGTAGATGAAAAAATATCTACCAGCCGAATAAATTTTGTTACCAACCAAAAATAAATGAACTCTTTTTGTTGCACATACATCTGTTTCACTACTTTTCATTGAGATAACAGTGTTTTATATCAATACGTGCTTAGAAAAGAGGCCAAAGTATTATTTAGAAATACATTGTAATATTATTAATTGAATTTCAAAACATTGCAAAATGAAAACTTTAAAAGTGCAAAACTTTGACAAACTCATTAATGACTCATCAGAACTACAGATGGGATCGATCTGATCCAGTCTGCATCTCTGATCAGAACTCCTCTGTCTTCAGCAGACACCCTCTGTGCACCTCCATCCATATATAATTTATTATAATAATATAATATTAATATATTGTAATAATATAACGGTCAGGCCGCCTGCTACTAACTGAGCTCTTGTGCCACAGCATCACAATCACATCTCTGTGTTTTCCTCTTTGGTTCAGTCACAGCGGGAATGTGCCGTCACATCGCCGCCGCGCTCGGATCAAAGTCACTGCGTCAAACTTTTAAAGAGCGGTGACGCGGTGACGTCGCTTCTGAGGGGAACTATTTTCTACAGCGCTGACATCGGGGGGAGCTACTTTAGTGCAACACACAACAAATCACCGGTTTAGCGCTAGCGTTTGCTATCGTCATAATTTATAATTTTATAGCTACTACAATGTTTTGCTGTATCATGCACAAGTTATTGCACAAGCACGACCTTCAGGACAAACATTTTCCCGACCCGTGGCGTGGATCCCTCCAAAATTAAGTCGCATGGGGAATATTTTAGTCGCATTTAGTGGCGACCGCTAGTTTACAGCCCTGCATGTAAGCAAATTTAGCTGATTAAAGGCTTGTGTGTGGAGACATTTTTGTTCATGTGCTACTGATGTCTAGTACCCTGGAACAAGTAGACCTGCAGGTACAAGAGCACCCATTTATATGTAAATGAAATCCAAACTCAAGTATCTAATATTATTATTTGAGCTTTAACATTGTATAAAGAAAATAGTCTTGGTATTCATCTTTTTCATCGTCTACCTGGGAGCAAATATAACCTTCTCCCTCCTCACTTTGTTCCACGGGAAATATTTTTAATATCTGTATTTGACAAGAGATGAGGAGTTTATCATTTGTGCTGGACAAAAATCGCATACAGGCTTTAACAATTGATTAAATCAGTGGACGAACTGGAACATGTATGAGTTCCTTATAGACTCAATTCATAAAATAGGGTGCCTAAATTCATCAGTACGCTCTCCATTAGAGGATGACCACTTTGTATGCAGAAGAGAAACCCTGTAAGGTTCATGTTGATGCAGCAGCCAATTTTAGACTAATAACACCACCTGGATTTTGTGACTCGGCAGATGTGGCTTGAATGAGGATGAAGAGTGGACGTGGGATGATGTCAGACATTAAGACGATGAAGCTGATAAAACTGGACGCTGCTGTGTACAGTAGCCCTGACGATGCTTTCCTCTTCCCGTGGAAGAGAGAAACACATGCACACACTGGCAAACGTCCCACTCATCGTCTGGCAGGTGCTTCCCACTTAACAAGTGTAATCACACGCACTCATCTCGGCCGCCGTTTAAAACATTACACAGTATAAATAAATAAGCATCCAACAGGAAAAGACCTACTTTACACCTACAGTAAACCAACACTGCTACACTTTTGCGCGTAATGTGAAAACCAGATGAGGGCTCAGAGCGGCGTTTAATGTTCTGTAAAGTGACCAGGTGTCCAGGCTGTGAGACGCTGTTCCTCTCTTCTATTGTGGGTCACAGGAATCTCCCTCTGTTTGTTTGTTGAAGCGCCTCGGAGACACTGATTGATCTTTCACTGATTTCATTCAGAAAAACCCACTCCTGTGATGTGAACACAGCAGGGGCCCGTGCACCTCTTTACTACAGTGTTTCCTGTGGATATGAGATAGTGGTCTAGTCTACACATGGAACCTGGTGACAGTTTTTCTCGTTTCTTTGAATCACAGCATCAAAGACGTCGTCTGTCATGAAAGATGTTTTCTGCAGGATCCTGTAGTTTCAATCGAGAAGTGTTTTGTAGTCCATAGTATTTTCTGTAGACGCGCTACAGTCAAACACAGCGGTCCAACCAGCAAAAGTGTCGGCTGTGTTTTTATGTACCGCTCTACCAAACCAGATTTAACCAGACTTAACCAGACTTTACCAGACTTAACCAGACTTTACCAGACTTTACCAGACTTTACTAGACTTTACTAGACTTTACCAGACTTATACAGACTTTACCTGACTTATACAGACTTTACCTGACTTATACAGACTTTACCTGACTTATACAGACTTTACCTGACTTATACAGACTTTACCTGACTTATACAGACTTTACCTGACTTATACAGACTTTACCTGACTTATACAGACTTTACCTGACTTTACCAGACTTATACAGACCTTACCCGACTTTACCTGACTTTACCTGACTTATACAGACTTTACTAGACTTTACCTGACTTATACAGACTTTACCTGACTTTACCTGACTTTACCTGACTTTACCTGACTTTACCTGACTTTACCTGACTTTACCTGTCTCCAAGATATTTGATAAACCAAATCTAGCATTGTAAACAGCGACATCTCACCTCAGTTAGGACTTACTGTTAGATTGGGATGGTGTGGTTTTCTGCAGTCTGTGACCCGTCTTAAAGTTAGTGAAAATGTTATTTTTAATGAGATATAAAGGTTCAAACGTACATTTTAGATGAATTGGAGTATATCTGGTTGTTCCACAGCCCTTGAATGGTACAGGATGCAGAGGTTTTTTACCCAGAAGTTATTGTAAACCTCACAAAAGTTCACAGTCATGTTTGTTTAAAACAACCTATTGTCCAGATATCCAAATCAGAGCAGCATGTGTGCAACTGAGTGGGCCAGTGAGAGCCGTTTAAATCACCTGCTGACTGGTTTCCTGACAGCTTGACTGCCTGTTTCCTCTCGCTCAGCTTCACCTGTCTGACTTGATGAATGACAGATTTTTTTAGACTGACAGGGAGATATTTGCTCTCTGTTTCTCTCCTCCTCAGCTCTCCACTCTCCAATCTTCTGGTGATTAGAGATGAAACGGTATGAACATGTCATATCACGATTAAAGTGTCCAAAATGATCACGGTTATCAGTATTATCGCAGAATCAGTTCAAAGAAGTAACAACTTTTGTTTTGAAATCCCCAAATAAATCCAAATGCTGAACCTAATTATACGTTTTACAGATATTAGGTAATTGAATCATCATTTTCTTTGATGCAGATATTTTTCATTTGATCACAGTTAGGGATGGGCACGATTCCTAGAGTACTCGAATACTCATTGTTGACGCCACCATTCGAGTAATGGTTCACTATCCGCAATGTGTAGGCTATAATAGACCTATACCCTATACATGATACGCAGGATAAACACCGTTCAATCCTTTAAATTCTTTCTCTACACAGCGGTGAGGCACTGCTGTTGTGTTTACCGACCTGTTCCAGATCAGTCCTCAGTGTTGCCGCTCTGTCATGATAGATTTTCTCCACCCTTGTTACCGTTGTTTGCCGTGACGGTGGCTCGTACTCAGGCTTGATGAAATTAATCCCCTCGCCTTCGCCTTCAACAAAACTTAACGCACTGTGAGAGACTGTGTTGCTCCTCTCTGCTCGCTCCCCGCAGCGCTCATAAAATCATTTTAAAAGCACAAAACGGAACCGATGCATAACTAGAAACACCGAGGCCGTCTAAGAGTTCAGCGGGAAGATGAGAGTAATAATAATCGCTCAACGGAGGAGGAAGGAGGGGAAGAGAGAGAGGTGCTTCTGTCTGCAGCTGACTCATCAACAGGAACCTGTCTTACATTTATATCTGGACATTAAAGGCACCAGATGACTTGCTTTAAAGAACTTTGTTAGTTTGTAATATTAAGAATACAAATACTGTAAAATCTAGAATAGAATTTAAAATCCTTCTCCTTACGTACAAAGCTCTTATTGGTCAGGCTCCGTCGTATCTTAAAGAGCTCATAGTACCGTATCACCCAACTAGATCTCTGCGCTCTGAGAATGCAGGGCTACTCGTCGTTCCTAGAGTCTCCAAAAGTAGAATGGGAGGCAGAGCCTTCAGCTACCAAGCTCCTCTCCTGTGGAACAAACTCCCAAATGTTATTCGGGAGGCAGACACTGTCCCCATATTTAAGAGTAAACTTAAAACTTTCCTTTTTGATAAAGCTTACAGCTAGGGCTTACGATGAGACTTTATTCTGCTTAATTATGCTGCTATAGGCCTAGTCTGCCGGGGGATAATACTTTTCCTGATACGCTGAGCTTCTCTCCTCTCTGTCTGAATCATTCATGTCCCATCAATGCATGTTACTGATTCAGCTTCTTCCCCGGAGCTGTTTGTGCTTTGTCGTCTCGCAGGTCTCTGCTGATCGTGGTGGTGCTTGCTGCCATGGTCCTACATGACGCTTCCTGCTGCTATTGTCGCTGTTACTCATATATACTATCACTAGTTTAATAAACTATAAAATTTGTAGCTGTATCGTAGCTGCTATTGCCACTACTCATCATTGATCATGTTTGCCACCATAATTATTATCATTTTCATATTCTGTCACCTTAGCTGTGCTTGTTTCTACTATTCTGTTGTATTAACTGCCTTAACATATATGTTATATTCACAATACTATGGATATTATAGTTACTGTTAGGCTTTGCTTGCATCTCTGGAAGTGTGTCTGTCTGTCTCTCTCTGTCCATCTGTGTGTCTTTTCTCTCTTTCTCTCTCCTTTTCTTCCTCCCCAACCGGTGCAGACAGATGTGCGTCCTCCACAGAGCTGGGTCTGTCTGACGTTCCTGTCTGTTATAGGGAAGGTTTTCAACGCCACCGTACTCTACAGAGGAATTGTTGGGTCTATGTAAATCATAAATAAGTCATAGAGTGTGGTTTTTACCTACTCTGTAAAGTGTCCTGAGATAACTTTTGTTATGATTTGACACTATAAATAAAATTGAATTGAATTGAAATATATAATGTCCACGATGACGCTATTTAGTGAGAAAGTGACAGAATCATGACGTTGCTGTGAGCCGCACCTCCAGTTTTAATTCATTTATTTATTTTCTCTTTACTGAGAGTACTCGAGTACTCGTTAGTCAGGTAATGTGAGTATTCCAGTATTGAAATAGCAGAAAACGCCCGTCCCTGATCACAGTACCACCCTTTGTATAGTTCACAGCAGAAATAAAAAGATTAAAGCGACAGTCAAATAGACGGTCTGTCGGCTGCAGCTGTATCCATATACACCAGCCACTCAGCGGTATCACAGCCATTAAAAACGTCCCATATCACTTAACTGGTTTCCTGGGAAACGGGCCGGCTGAACTTTACATAAGGATTATTTTAAACCTGGGCTAGACAGGAGCAAACAGCGCTCCTCCTCCTCTTCTCCACCTCCTCAGTCAGTTACGTGTCAGTAGGCCAGGCTGAGGTCGAGGTCAAGGTCAGGCTGATCCCTCAACACCGTCTCCCTCTCTCTCTCTCCCCCTCACCCCCTCGCCTCTTGCTTATTGCATGCATTATTGTCCCTTCTTGTTTATTTTACAATCTTCTCTTTACCCCCCCCCCCCCCCCCCCCCCCCCCCCCCCCCGCTCCAGTTGAAACCTGTTGACACCAATGAACTTTCCAGTCCGTCTATTGTATCCACCCCCTTCTTTCTTACCTCCCTTATCCCTGTGTGTGTGTGTGTGTGTACGTACGGGGCCCCAAAGCTTGTGTTGGGGCCTGTGGGAGCCTGCCTGCACTCTTGTCAGGACTTAAACTCTCTCTCTCTGGGTGGGGCGATGCAGCATGTAGCATTAGATCATTTTCATTATATATTTTGTGTACCACACCTCTTTCACTGCAGCTATATACACTCACACCAGCCCCCCACTCTCTCTTCTTATTTTCTTTCTTTCTCTTTCTGGTCTTTCCGTCTTCTGTTTCTTGTTTCATTCTTTGCGTTCTTTCCTCTTTTGTTACATCGCATTTGTTCCTTGTTTTTAGGCTGTTTTACACATTTTACTGTCTTTTTGTTTTACTTTCATTCTGCTGTCCTCTTTTCTTTCGTTGCTCTTGTCTTGTTTCTCTTTTCATTTAATTCTTAGTTCTTTCTCTTCGCTCAGTCATTTGCTTGGTCATTTAGGTCTACCTCTTACTTTATGATCTCCTAATCTTACTTTAACTGTTTTCCCTTCTTGTTGTGTCTTATTCACACCTTCACTTTTAGTTCCCTTGTTTCCCCGCTGAAGGGCAAACATCCATCACCTCGGCCTGTTTGAAGCGAAGATGATCCCTGACGTGTGTTTATACAGTTTGTGTGATCAAAGCTGATCCAATAAAGAGGAGTAACGTTCCTCTTTGTTTCAGTGTTAGCTCCTCAGCGTAGTGCAGTTCTTCCGCCCAGCTCACTGATTCCTAAAGACATATGTGTTTGGGTGGGACTCGGTGTTGAGTCAGTCAAGGAGGTCGAACTTGAGGGCTGCATGTGCTGGGATTATCCCACCTGCTATAAAGGGTCCACAGCCCGGACACTAGAGCTGCAACAACGAAGCGATTAGTTGCTTTTTTAAAGAAATGCTGAGTATGTGTATATATATTTTTGGTTTGTGGACAAAACAAGACATTCGAGGACATCACGTTGGGCTTTGGCAAACAATATTCACAGTTTTCTGACGTTTATGAGCCAAACAACTAACGGATTATTTGAGAAAAGTGATTCACAGATTAGGCGATAACGAAAATATACATTAGACTCAGCCGCACTGGAAACGAACTGGTGAATCTTTATTTCTTCTGAAATAAAGATTCACCAAGAACCAGTTGGCGTAAAAGTTATTTGGTGGATAGATGGATAAATAAGGTGAACTGTCTCCCGCTGGATGTTTAGTTGGAGACTTTTCCATTTTAACTGTATTCAAATGTGTTCACAGTCACTTTGTCTCCTGTGAAAATCATCAAGACAAAGCAACACGTCGTACATAAATATTTATAGCAGGTAAAATTTATTCTTGGCAGGTACTTGTTGTTCAGGCACTAGAGGCTGCCATTTTTGTCACCTCTGAGTTATCTTACTTCAGCTGTACCACATAACCGAAGTGTCACTGACGTCTCTGTTTCTGTTGTAACTCCACGCACAAGCACTGAAGTTAATCTAATAATTCAAATAACCTGTGACTTTTACTGTATAATTGTGCGGTAAAAAAAGACAAACAATAAACTGCTTATTTCACAACACCCACCAGCCAATATCAAGACAGATTTCTTTTAATCTTCATTTTGAAACTCACCTGCAGCCTGTACAAATGATTGGTGCTGTGCATGGCACATGAGAGTATGTGTGATTATATTACCCTGGGAACCAGACATGCCAAGCTCACGTTTCATTTGCTCCGGCAGGTACGTCTGGGTCCTGACCCAATAAACTTGAAATATGACGGACCAATCACAACTGTTAACCTCATGTGGGGCGGGTTTAAGACCACGTCTGACTGGGAAGTCGCGAGGTTACAGATGCCAGGCTAGTTTTCTTAGTGTTTACTTCACAAATATGGTTATTTCACAACAAATTAGAGATGCACCGATCCAGTTTTTCCCGATCCAATTGGATACGATACCTGGGCTAAGCGTGTCGGCCGATACCGATCCAATCCTACTGATGAATGAATGAACCGTATACTTCTCCATGAGTGAACGCATCAGGCTTGACATAAACATTTAGCCTTGTTAAAAAAAAGCTAACAAATTAACACAGATATGAATGTACTTAACATTATTTATTACCAAATAACAAAGTGTACATTAGCAGCAAAGATAAATAAATAACACTTGATATAAAGTACACAAACAGATATTTTATAATGTAATATCAAATATTGCAGCTGCCTGAAACCCAACAAACAATGGCTTAATTAACTTGTTCTGTATGATATTATTATTATGATATTAGGCGACACGGTGGTGTGGTCGTTAGCACTGTCGCCTCATAACAAGAGGGTTCCTGGTTCGAGGTCGAGTTTGTGTGTTCTCCCCGTGTCTGCGTGGGTTTTCTCCGGGTTCTCCGGTTTCCTCCCACAGTCCAAAGACGTGCAGGTGTTCGGTTCATTGATGACTCTAAAAATTGCCCGTAGGTGTGAATGGTTGTCCGTCTCTGTTCGTCTCTATGTGCCCTGTGATAGACTGGCGTCCTGTCCAGAGTGGACCCCGCCTCACGCCAGATGTCAACAGGGATCGGCTCCAGCCCTCTGCCACCCCGATAGTAACAAGCGGTTGATGAATGAATGAATGATTGAATGTATGCTATTAATGAAAAGAAATGACTGGATCGGAATACCGTATCGGCCTTATTCATCATATACCCAATCTAGCTAATTAGTCGATATCGGAGCCGATATCAGATCAATGTATGGGATTGGTGCATCTCTAATCCAATGAGAGATTTCTCTTAATCTTCATTCCTGCGTGTCCCACATTATAGGTTTGAAACTCAACTGAGTCCCAAACAAGCGATTGTGGCTATGAATGGCACATGTGATTTGTGATATAGCATCCCTGCATGAAACTTAACTTATTGTTAGCCAGAGCTGCTTCAACTTGTGGTTTAATTGAAATGTAATGTAAGTCATCTGAGTTTCAGTCTCTTTTTCAGTTTAAAGTGGGAGAGACCTGCTCAAAATATGCTGGGGGGGGGGGGGGGGTCCACTTCAAGTGTTATATAGACAAGTGTCTCCCCTACCATTATATTAGGGGGGCGCCCCCTTGAAAGTCAAATTAATTGTATTTTCCGAATAGCATCAGATCCCAACAGAAGTCATTTAAGGATCCCTTTCCTATAGAACGGCTCTATCCTTTTAGTAAACAAACACAACAGCCTTATGTTATTTATCTTATTTGCACAAAGGCATGTGAATTCTGCCTCTACGAGGTTGTGTGTTTACAATTCTCAGAAATTTTCACTTCACCAAAGATCGTTTGTTAAATCGTTTGGGAAGAGGCTCCACTTTTAATGGGAAAAAAGAAACTGAAACTTATCAGAGATCCTTCATTATTTAGTTTGAGAAGATGATTCACTCCACTCTGTTGTGCTTGAAAAGGGATTTTTGATTTAACTTTGGACGGTTTCTATTGGGGAGCGTTATTTGGACCTTTTGGAGAATTATTTAAAAGACATTTTCTGATGCAGAGTGTCGCTAATTGTGCAAAACACTGATTATACTGAGTTTGCATTGTGGCTCTGATGATTAAAAAGTGGGTTCATGGATGTGTTAACGCTGATTCATTCATCCATTGACCTTAACCGAATCATCAAACCGTCTGATAAAACACCGGCTGGCACACCCAAAAAAGAACAGTCAGGCGACCCGCTACAGCTGGAAACACATGAACACCGTGATTCCTTTAAGTGTTTTTGTCTCGGGAAACACTGTAGACATTAACCATCAACTCATTACCGGGCCACATCAACCAGAATCCCATGCCGGTGTGTTGTGTAAAGACTGGGCTTTGTGATATTGTGCCTCATTAACTGCAGTGTGGAATGACGTGTTTTACTTAACGTTAAATAGAGCGTCAGTCGAGAGTAGGGATAGGACCGGGGCTTGGTCTCTGTGTGTGTTTAGTGTTAGCCTGAGCTCGGCTGTGGATCCGTTAGGAATCACTGCATTCTTCAGCAGCAGCTCTCTGTGGTATGCCAGCACATTCCCCACTGCTGAGCTGGAGAATCCACTCGGAAAGCAGGAGCGGGAACTTTTCCTTTCTACCCCCTCCCACCCCTCACTCCACCCACTACTACTCCGTCTGTCTTAACTTTGTTCTCCTCAAGTAACCCCCACCCTGGACCGTATCCCCCGTTTTTCTCTTCCCACAACTTCTCTTAGTCGTGTAAACTTATGTTTTCCAAATTCCTTCCCCATACAGTCTGGGCCTTTGTGTAAACCATGACGTCTTGTTTTATAGACTGTGTGCGAGTCTACGCTGTGTAACTGTGTTGTTTCAGGATCTTTTTGTCTAATTCCATCTCTTTAGTCTTTTCTCCCTGCGAGTGTGCCTCTCTATCTCTTGTGGTGTTTTCCAGCTAGCTCTCATTAGCCTCCTTAGTAGGTGCCTTTTTCCTAAACGCAGCCCCCTTCTCTGTTTATTGTTGGTCAGCTCTCTCTCAGATCGCTGTCCTCCGGTTGATAAAGGGAGCAAGCTGTGTCAGACTTGGTGTTGAATCAACAATAGCTAAAGCGAGTCGCCGGCAGTGGGACAAAGTGAGCCGGTCTGGTGTTTGTTTTGCTAACAGCAGAAGCCCAGGACAGAGCTTTAGAGGACACACATGGACTACATTCATTCATGAACCCTCACCCGCCTTGGTTACACCTTAGCTATAGCCTCATCTAATCAGATCTTTACTTTAAACACAACACCACAAAAGTTATGTTCTTACACACACACACACACACACACACACACACACTCACACACTCACACACTCACACACACACACACCGTCTCGCTCACATATGTTCTCTCCCACTGAGTGCGTAACCTGAAAATGGCCTTACACCGGTTAAGAGAATAATCTGATTATTGAAGTTCCCCACGCATACATGAAAGGAAGTGGAATGGGAAAATGAATGAATGAGTAACTCTACCTCCGGCACAGTAGGTGGAGCTCCACCAACATACAGCTGGTCGGAATCAAACCCCCACCACAACGACTTCCTGGTTGATCCAAACAGGAAGTGCCAAAAACTGCAGTTCTCTGAGTGTCCACTTGGGGCAGGTTTCATAACAGAGCAGTTTCTCATTGGCCCCCATGATAAACAGGCCGTTTACACAGCATAATTAAACCTGTTTAAGGCCTGGGACAAAAAAACACTCTAGTCTGTATGTTTAGGTCATATCTCCATGACAACACTGAGGTGAATTTTCTTGAACCAGGCTAGTTTTTATTTTATTGGAGGTTGGAGTTTATGAATAATTAGGGGTGTGGCCTATTGAGTGACAGCTAGCCTCTGGTCCTCACTTCTCCTCGGAGGTAAACGTCAGTCAGATGGACGTATCTCCCTCCCCCCAACGTCACATACATGCCCTTATTTGGTAAGAGGAAATGAGGCACAGTCAAAGTCTGAGAAGATGGAGACTCCCGTAGGCGAGGACGATTGGATCAAGTTGAGAGAACGGACCCCGGCGGAGATGCTACGTCCATTAGTTTTCTTACAGTCTATGGCTATAAGGCGTTTTCCCTCGGTTCCTCTTCGTCAAAATCACAGACGGACGACTTTTGGAGAGAATTACGACAGAAACAGGTCTTCTTGGTAGTGATGTTTCTTGCTGATGCGAAGTCCTCCCTCGGTTTAAAGGAAACGCTCTATTGTTGTTTTTTCTCGTTGTTTTCAGCGTTGTTTCTTCCTGGTTTATTCTATTTCCGGGTCAAAAGCCACGACCACAGAGTGGGGAGGGGGAGTGCAAACGCGAAACCCGATAGTAACCGGGAACGCTGTTTACATGCAGGAATAATTGGGTACTGAAGGAGTTCTCTAGGTCTGTTAACCGGGGTATGAGGACTCGGGGTATGGTGTTTACATGGTGTTTGAGAAACCAGAGTACGACCTTAACCCGAAGATTACACACACACACACACACACACACACACACACACACACACACACACACACACACACACACACTAACACACGTGTCAATGCTGGTGTCATTGTCAGTGTCAGTGTTATTGGGAGTTAATGTGTCCCTTTGCTAACCACTAATATGGTCTTATCTGTTGCGCTAGCTGCCTTGTTGTGGCTTTGTGTGCTGTTGACCCATCTATATTTAGAACGAGAGGAATCATGTGTCTAACAAATACTCTACACAAGTGTGTGTGTGTGTGTGTGTGTATGTGTGTGTCCATTGGGTGGTGTTTGCACATAACCAATGTGTAACAAATGAGCTAAAACAATCGCATTGTTTCCATTACTGTCTCTTGTGTCTTGTGATCACAGTCGGATGTGAAGAGGACATGCTGTATCAGCTCAGGGTCAAAGTTCAACCCAGCAAGCATCTGCTGCTCTGAGGCTTCACGCTCCATATTAACATGTTGACTCTTACTATTTGGAATGTGATTTATTAATTACAGATATATAGTTAGGGTTGCAATGATTAATCAATTTGTTTTCAACTGTTACATTAATCAACAACTATTTTGATGATCGATCGATCAGTTCGAGTCATGTTTTAAGAGAAAAAAGTAAAATTTTTCTGATTCCAGCTTCTTAAATGTGAATATTTCCTGGTTTCTTTCCTCCTCAGTGACAGTAAACTGAATATCTTAGACATTTGAAGACATCATCTTGGACTTTAGGGAACCATGATGCATTTTTTCCACCGTTTTCTGACATTTTATAACAAACAACTGATCGGTTAATCGAGATAATAAGCGACAGGTTAATCAAACAATGAAAGTAATACTAAGTTGCAGCCCTGTTTTAGTTTTTCTTTCATATTTTTTTTGAGTACTGTAATTTAAACCTGTGAGAGGAGGAAGAAGTCTCAGGCCACTGAGCGGCTGTAGGAAGCTGTTAGATGTGAAATTTAACGACATCATGTCCCTTTCTACATTCCTTAATGCTATGTTTATTATTAACCGTTTGACCGTTGACTGATCAGTTAAATAGTTAAAAACGTTTTTATAAAGTTGGCTGCTTGAAAAACAATATCAATTTATTTGGTAACTGCTAGTTAACTTTGCACTACCAAGTAAATTCATTAGCATCCATAATTTATTCATATTTTTTTCAAATTTCTTATTAATTTAATTCCTCCCGAGGGAGGAGGCCTCTGGGAAGACCCAGGACTAGGTGGAGAGATTAGATCTCCACACTTGCCTGGGAACGCCTCAGGATCCCCCAGTTAGAGCTGGTTAATGTGGCCCAGTAAAGGGAAGTTTGGGGTCCCCTGCTAAAGCTGCTGCCCCCGCGACCCGACCCCGGATAAGAGGCTGAAGATGAGATGAGATGAGATTAATTTAATTCTGTTTGTCCTTTATTTAATTATTTATTTCAGTGCTTGCATCCATTTCCTTGCATATGCTTCTTATATTTCATTGCTTCTACACTTGTATTATTCTTTGCCCCTCCGTAATAATAGTCCAGTTCAGACGGGAGTGAATATTTTGAAGTCAGACAGCTCTGCTTTTCCACAGAGATGGCTGATTTTGTTGACCCAGTTACAAAACGTTGGGGTTTTCCAGGGACGTGACCATGTTCAGTGAAATATCTTATTTTGTGAAGAAGGGCTTTAATTTTCTTCCTCAGTGCTTCCCAGAATATGGTCAAACCGCCCGCGCAGAACGAGAGGGAACTTGTTGCGTTCAGCTGTGTGATGCACATTTAAGGTGGACAGGGTTGTATTGATAGATATTGCTGAGCAAGACATTTTAGGAAAGGCTGAGTCACACCCCTTACACTTACCCCAAACTCAAACAGCGTCCTGTCTTGTTTGCTGGGTCCGAACCTCTGAATTACTTACTTTTTTTCTTCAGTTCAAGTAGGTGAAGTGTTTCTTCTGCGTCTGTTTCCTCAACTGGAGGAACACCTGAGCCGATCAGAGCTTTTGTAGGCAGGATTTAAAAAATGGCGGCAGAATATTTGCCTCTTAAAGTGTGACAACTGTGAATGAGATCAGCGATACAGACTGTTGGAAGTCAACAGAAGAATAACTCTAAAATTGTATTTCCAGTGCCAAATCAAGACACATCTCAAGATACTTTACATTGAGAGTAGGTAAAGAACACATGCTGACTTATTTACGGTTTACATAGACCCAACAATTCCCCCATGAGCAGCAACAGCAATCTTGTGCACACAGTGGCAACGAAAACCTCCCCGTTAACAGGCAGGAACGTTGAACCAACCCCGCTCTACGGAAGACGGCAATCTATCTTGACCTGTTGGGGAGAAAGAAAAGGAGAGAGAAGGGAAATGGGCATGTTTAGTTGTAAGCTTAAAAACCATAAAACTGCTCCTAGGATGGATGGTTGTATCAACGGGGTAGTCCACCAAATCTGCATCGTGAACACAAATGAGCATCTTCACACGAGATAACAGACCTGCAAACCTGATAACCTTGATCAAGAGTAGTGCATTTCCAACTGTCAGACAAAAAAATGACATATGAAGAAGCTACCAGGTGTTTAAGAAAATTCTAACAGTCCGCAATATATAAAGTTTACTATAAAAGAAGATATAATATTCACCTTCAAACAAGATACAGACCAATAAAAATCACAGTTGAGCGGCTGTGGCTTAGAGGTAGAGCGGATTGTCCTCTGTTTGGAAGATCAGCGGTTCGATTCCCGGATTAGATAATGGACAGGTAGCCTCTGCATACATCACGGTATGATTGTCTGGGTGAATCCGACAAGTAGTTTGAACCTTGAGTGGTCAGAAGACTAGAAAGCTGCTATATACTGTAAGTAAGTATTTGATATATTTGAGAAAAGGCAATTGCACTCTGTTAGCCATTTTAAACGTCCTAAAAACAAAGATGAGCCTGACTGGAGCTTCGCCTCATGGGTTCAAATTAAACATTTGGACCTGCAGAGATATAAGAATAACCTTGAACATGTCATGGAAACTAAAACTGAATCAATATCATGTGGAGTTAAAGCTTTCTGTGTATTAGACTCCATGTGGACACTATGGGAGTATCATCATCGTCATTCCATTCATTTGTTAAAAAGGTAGTTTTTAGTCTTAGTCACCTGCGATCAACAGTAGATTAAAATATAAGAGAGATTTGATTTCACCTAGAGTTTCTCCCCGTCCAAAATTTACATCAACTTTATTAATAACCATTTTATAGCTTCTCCAGCAGTTCTCTACACTTGGACAAGTAGATCACTGCAGATCACTGTGTAGATGAGTTTTCTCTCGTTAACCCAGTTTCCCCTCTGTCTTCTCTGTCTGCGCTCTGTTTCTGTTGTACTACACAGAAAAAGGTCCAGGTTGTGAAGGAAAGGTGGGCGGTTTGAGTATAATTCCTCCTCTGTCAACCCCCTATCAGAGAGAACGGGTTGTGTTGAATGCAGCACCCTTGTCTTGGTGCTAGAGAGGGTGTCAGAGGGCAGTGCCTGACTGCCCGGGCAGGGTGGCACAGAGTTCACCAGCAGGGACATGCTGTGTCAGCCCCCAGACTAATGACTCTCTCTCTCTGTCTGAGGTTTTAGTGTTTGTGTACGTCAGACTCTCTGTTTCAGTGTTTCTTCTCAATGATGCTAATGTGATTCATCAGTTCCCATCATGCCCCTGGCTCTGTGTCTGGCATGAAAGAACAAACTTAACATCCTTTGTGCCACTGAATACCTCACACTGGCTTCCTCTCACTTTGGTTTGTATTGTTAAGTCCATGGGTGTCAAACTCATTTTAGGTCATGGGTCACATACCGCCAGATCTGATCCCAAATGGGCTGGACCAGTAACACCAGCATGTTATTATTATATTCTTATTACATTCTGAAAACATCCACAGTTAATGAACAATCTATGTATACAGGAAAGATAATGAATATACGGAGGTAGCTTAAGAAAAATAAATACAATTTTAAACAAACGTCTCAGAGTGGATCAATAACATGCTGCAGGGGTGATGATTTTTCTAGGGCGGAGTTAGCATCGCCCTGGTTCCTTTGACAAAAAGTCAATTGGATTTTACCATTTAGGATTAATGCAAAAAAAAACCGTGGCAAACAAAAGGTAATGATACTTACACGATTGTTAAGCAGGATAATCTCCACAAATAAACGACACATTTATGATTTCTGAAGCGTAAATGCAATCGGAAGTAAAAAGCTAATGTTACACACCACCGACTAGCTTCCAACTGATTCTGCTTGTACGGCGTGATGTCTCATTTAGACACTTGTTGTTAAGGCATCAAATCAAAAACCCATCAACTTCCAGACGAGCAAACTGTATTCATTTCCTGGATTTAGGACTCATTCCTGTACCAATCCATTGATCAACTTTTATGGGAAGACCCAACACTGCGTCATATTCACTGAAACCGACACTCTGCTCCGATAGAACAACATAAATCATCCGGTTTTAGGAAGAAGAAAAAAAACGTGCACGTAGAGCTTGTTGTTTGTTTTGCGAAAATCCACCATCCTGTCCACTCAGCACAGTTCACAGTTCGTCCTCCCCCCTTGATCATGTTACAGTATCACAGGCTAAATGACGTTAGCAGTCCCTATCTATGAGTAAGTTAGCCAGCTGTTTTTCGATTAGAGAAGACACGGGTGTGTTCACAGGAATCTGGTGCACGCGCACTGACGAGCATTTGATAGAAGGGAGCGGAGGAGCTCGGTGGTGGATGGGGAGGGCCGTGAGAGTTGTAAACATTTGAAATTTGACAGATCAACTGCTAGACTTGCCAAGTGCAGCTTTAATTTTGACTTGACTCTGAAATATTTTTTCAGTGTCTGCGTCCTCTGTGACAGGTGTTGGGCGAGTTCAACAGGGAGTCTTTGGTTCCAGGGAAGTTCACAGTTACTCTGAGTCAGAAACTACAAAGACGCAGGGGGGGAAAGGAGGTGTTGTTATCGTTGTGTGAGGAGGAGCGGCAGCCCAGTGTTTCAGGGCTCTGTCAGTGTTGTAACCTCAGTTTAACCGCTCCTCTCCTCATTCCTCCTCCCCTCTTTTTTTACTCCAGTTGGATGAGGTTAGCGTTTTCCCCTGAAGGCTCAGGGAGGGAGCGAACATGCTAGGAAAGTCTGACACGCATGGGAAAACTTTCTCATCCTGTCCAGTGTTCACTTTGAATCTAATTTAGCCTGTTGTGTCGCCTGAATAAGAATGTTAATGGACAGATCCTTACTCTGTTTCTCTCTGCTGCATTTCTTGTGATTGTACATTCCTTAACCTTTATTTACCCAAAGTTGGTTGGTTTCACACTAGTACAGTTACTCTCTCTGTTCTGGTCCGTTTGTGTAATAGGTAGCTAAGTGTTTCTCCTAGCATTTGACCTTTGACCTGTGCTAGCTTCAACTACTCTGACCCCTCTTTGAGCGGTGAGAGATGCTGCATGTTTGTTCCCTCTGAGCGCTGGCCTCTTGACCTCCTAAACTTGGAGTAAGAGGTCAACGAGCCTGAAGTGGCTTCCTGACTCCTAGCTGCTGAGTTTTCACACCTTCCTCCGGCCGTTCGCCTCTGATTTTTCTTTTTTCGCAATGATTTATTCAGGGAAGACAGGACCTAGCTTCTAGCTCACACACTCAGACATTTTAAGCAGAATACTATTGATTTTTCTAGCTTCTAACTCCACCCAGCTCTGGTAGTGTGGTGCAGTGAGTTACTGAAGATCTCATCTCTAACAGCTGGAAACATGCAGATGAAATCAGCTGCTAAAGGGTTGTACTAGAACACGCTGTGAAAGAGGACATTATTACTTTTTATAGTATTTGCTGTGAAAAACCTGCCCTGTGGTAATAACAGAAGCAGCACACAGCTGATGTATGTGTATGTGGGTGTGGGCTGTGTAGTCCGAATGCTCCTGGTGTACTCTCTAACTTTGATGTATGGTTGTATTTGTCTGTTTGTATTCTTTATGTTTCCTGTTGTAAAGTTGTTTATGCTGCCCTCTGGGCCAAGTCAAGCTTAAAAAAATGAGATTATTAATTTCAATGAGACTTTTATTCCTGGTTAAATAAAGGATATGGATCCCATCCTTTTTATTCTACTTCCAACAAACGAGCTATAAACAGGTGTGGATGTCGCGTTTTGCCGTATTTACCTTGAGACATTTTAGTAGCCGTCGGTTGTTGAGTCTGTGACAACAAGTCATGTTTAGTCAGGCCTTTCTTTGGTCTCTGTGGAAGTTGTGGTTGACGACAAACTTTTCTGTCAAACAACAATAAAACGATGATATTTAGAAGTCGGCAGTGCACCACTGCTTCTGTAAGCTTTCAAGAGTATTTATCAGGGTTTCTGGGTTACATCTTAATGTTTTCCAGTCATTTGGAAATAAATGAGTTTTAATCATGGAACAGTTCCTGTTCTCGGATGGAGTGAGGCTTGCCTCATTCAGAGGAATGGAGGATTACATCATCGCTGGAGCAGAGGGGAGTAACTCCCTGGCTCCCCCTCACACGCCTCGCTCCCTCCCAGCGTTTATTTTCTCATCCTCCCTCTCAAACTCGTTTCTACCCCAGTCCACCCACCCCAACCACCTCCTCTCTGCTTTACGCTGTGCTTTATGTCACTCTTATTGTGGGCGGCCTGCTGAGCTTTGACCCTTCATGTCAGCCTCTCACATCAGCTGACGTGAAGGTCTTTCCTTAAATAACGTGTCCGTTTTGCTGAAAGCGAAGCTGTGCAAAACTTAAAATGAGAAATCGGAGTAACTTTTTTTGCTTCTCATTCTGTTGACTTGTTGATTTTTGCGTAATCAGGTTCACATTTTCTGGATATGTGAGACCAAAAAAAGTCTTCTGAGAGATAGATGTGTTCATTTTGATGTGAAAATTCCAAGCATGAAGCCTAAAGCTGAAGGTTTTTGTGGTATATTATTATCAATACACTCCAAATGGCAAATAACAAATAAAAGGATCAAATGATATTAAACTTCAGTCGCCAAACTAAGTAATTGTCTTTGACCTCATCGCCACAATATTGAAAACATGACATTTCAAAAATAAAGCTACTGAGGAGTGTACAATTTCATCCAAGTACAGTTGTTGAGGGGTCAATATGTAGATAATAATACATGTAATAAAACCCAAGAACCAAACCGAAAAACCATGTTAGTTTTAATGTATTCCAAGACACTGAACCAAACTGAGCCGAGAGTCATAATGTTGTTTTCTGTAAACATGTGTAAAACTGTGTGTTTCCTGCTGTGAGTAGACTCAGGCCTGAATTATTTAATCTCTCAATAAAATTTCATGAGACGACATGAATGTGAACGTTGTTTGGAAGGCTTCAGGGTCTGTGGTCGTCCATCTGCCCGGTCAGAGCTGCAGCTGTCCACCCGACAGGGCAGCGAGAGCTGTACATCATCACAAAGTAGACTGTGACATTGGGATATCTTTGGACGGAAGGGCTAGCACATGTATTTTCCAGTTTCACCTCATATGTCGGATTTAGAGACAAGATCCTCGTGTGTTAAGAACGACGGCGGTGGTCAAAGGCACACAGTCACATCTCCCGAGCAGGAAGTAAAGCCGACCTGCGTCCTGTTGCGTCCTGTCTCTATTTGTGTGGCTGTCCAAAGCTGTCGCCCTGACCCGTTAGTATCTATAGCCCCGGTCCAAGATGATAGGAATGGGCTCCTAACGGCCCACTGACTCCGACAACAATAGAGCTCCATGACCTCCAGGTTATGTATAGAGCTGCACAGCCACGAGCGGCAGAACAAAATAGAAGAATGACGGCGCAGCGGGCCTGACATCATCTTTGCATCTTCTATTTTCAACCATACATGTGTTCACTAATCTATCCATCAATTACATTCTGCTTTGCTACCACCCTGGTTATCATGAAGCTGAAATCTTACTTACGATTATGTATCCAGAGATGTTCGCTTCATCACTGTGCTCCTGTCAGGTCAGTCAGGGTCACCGTCGATTGGCTGGGAACGGTTCTCAAGGACACGTTTGGACTTCTGACCAATTCTGCTCAGAGAACTAATGCTGTAAATGGTAAAAGGACCCTGCTGCGTTATTAAAATAATATTTACGTTACATTAAGAATTGACCCCAAAGCAGAAACATAAAGGTTTAAATGCAGTCAACACAATAAAGTGCAGCTCTACAGACTCAGACAGTGAGAGCTGAGGTCAAAGGTCAAGGGACCCCTTTGAAAATGGCTAGCATGATTTAAAGCTCTTCCTCACAAGCTTGCATGACATGGTTGGTACCAATGGATACTCGATATTGGATCATTCAGATCGATTTTGATTGGAAAATCGATTTTTTTTAAAAACCCAGCCCTATCACACAATCCACACGTTCGACTGTCCTTTGAGCACTGTTAAATAAACGGTGTGTTATTGTTTTTAATGCAAAATGTCTTTTGTCTCCTCCTACAGGGGTGATCAGCCAGTGGCAAGGCGAGTCGAAAGAGCGCGTCATCTCCCTTGTCCTCACCCATCTCCCGCTGCTCAAACCCGGAAACGTTGAAGCCAAGGGCGAGTACATGCGCCTGCTGCCGCGCATCCTGGCCCACACCATCGAGCACGGCCGCCACCTGGAGGAGTCTCGCCAGCTCCTGTCCTACGCCCTCATCCACCCCGCCACCTCCCTGGAAGACCGCTCTGCCCTGGCACTCTGGCTCAACCACCTGGAGGAGAGGGCGGCAGCCCGGGGAGACTCACTGGAGAGGCCTCCCCCTTCCGGGCCGCACCACCACCACCACCACCAGTCCACGCCTCCATCCACCCTGTCCTCATCAGGATCCTCCTCCTCCACCAACACCTCTTCATCAGGCAATCTCTACTCCTTGCATCACCACCAGCGCTACGGCTCCGATGACCGCCTCAACGGGTGGCAGAGCTCCAGGGATTCAGGGCTGGGCGGAGGCTGGCATCAGCAGCAGCAGGGCTGTGAGAACGGGCACCTTCTTCTCTACCCATCATCCTCTGTTCCAGCAACCATCAACACGGTTGGAACTAGTAACACTAGTAAGTGAAGTCTCGTCTGTCCTGTGTGCCTCGTACTGAGTTTTAGCCCATTTCTTATCATGTGTGGTTGGTTTTCACAGTGTAGCACTTGATAATGTAACAAATACAAAAATGCAATATAAAACTATTGGTTAAATTATGGCAAAACCTTTCAAAATGTGATAAAATAATAAAAAAATAGACATATAAACTGTAGAAATATGCCCTTAAAGTTATGTAAATATTAAAAGAGCACCAGCATCTCTAACTCTGTGCCATTTTGGAAATTTTATAGCTTCTTCCTGCCTTTTATTGTTATTTTAAACAATACATTTGTCTCTTATCCATACACATATATCATGTTTTCATCAGATGTCATAGAGGTTAAGGGGGTTGACAGACATTAGGTACAACATTACACCTTGATTTACATGTTTGCACATTTAAGCGTCTGACTGTTTGACTATTATTGCCCTGAAAGTCAACCTTCACTTTGTTAAACTGTTAATTATTTAAACTCTCGTGAAGTTATGAACTTGAAGATGAAATTGAACTCCCAAAATTATTTAAAATAATGTTAAGGGCTTTAAACCAGCCAAATTATTACCTCAAAGGAAAAAATTAGTATTCTGTCCAGGTCTCCTCTGTTATGCTCCGTCCTCCTGTTTGTGATTTTATTCCATCGGCCTCGATTAATGGAATAAACACTGAAGGGGAATAGAAATGTGTTTTTCACTGGAGGACGCTCTGGATCAGTTAAATTACAAAAGACTAAGAGAAAGAGTTTTTCTGTTTAAACTGTGACGAAGAAAATAAAAACAACAAGTAACTCAAATAAGTGAATAATGATGCTTGGGTTCTTTAGTCACACGTCTAAGCTCCTTTGGTTGCCCCACTTCACAGAAAAATTGCCAAAATGTTGTGGTGCATTTTGCCACTTTTTGCACTTGGACTAAAGTGATTTTTTTTCGCCTCTGAGGAGCCTTTTCTACGTTTTGTGTTGGAAGTGGAGCTGCTCATTTTGGCTACATACACCTGACGCTATCTTTTAAAAAGCCGAGATTCAAGAGAACAAAAGCCTTTCTCAATTAATTTTCGTATTAATTTGATCTAATTATTCCCTTTGATTACCTTATCTGTTCAGACAGGATATGGGCTGCTTTTCAAACCCAGCCTGGCTTAATGTGTATGTTCCAAAGGCAAAATGGTCAAAACCACTACACCTCAGTGATTACAGCCACCTACTCTGGGCTGGCCCTGATGAGGGGCCTCTCTGTCTGCGGTGGCCACCTGATTGCCCGCACCCAGACACACCGGGCTCTCTAAGCTTCTCTGTTGTAGTTAAAATCCAAGGAATTCATTTTAGTATCAGTTGTGCTTGATTGGGTAATAATAATAATTAACGCAAAGCACAAAAACATCTGTACAGCAACAAATACTTATTAAAATTCAGTTCAAATGCTGGTTTCGTTATAGTTCCATCAAAGACACAAAGTGCACTCCAAACACACTTTAGACCCTGAGCACACCAAATACACTCAACACGGTAACCGCACTCTGAACTACCCACACAGCAACTACAGAGGCCGTGAGGTGGAAGACAACACACAGAGAGGGCAGGGCTGTTGAAATTGAACATAACTATGGTCAGAGCAGGATATTTCCAGACAAGAATGTAAGGGCTCTGTGTTTTTTTTCTGGGAGATGAAAGAAACAGCTGAGGGTTTATAAATAAAGACACATTTAAAGCCCTGCTCGCTGCTCCAAGAAAGATCCTCCTGTATGTCCGAGTGCAAGCAGCTTCAGCCCCACACAAAAGACCTCAGGATTGGTGGACAGATGCTTTTCTCAGCCAACGAGAGCGAGTGTTGAATAAATGCAGATGATAAAATATAGTTCGTCAGAGCTTCCGGCATCACACGGTAATCATTTTGATCAATAAATATCCAACTCTGCCATAACTCCTATTTCTTAGAGTCAGCCACCAGGTCTTCAGCCCCTCCTCCCCACACACTGTGCTCATCTGGTCATGATGGCGATTACAGGAGTATAATTGTCCAGCCACTCAACCTGTGCGCCACTGACACCACATCCTGTTGACCCCCCACTCCCCCACCCATACTCTCAGCCGTAGTCCAAGCCGCAGCAGCACATACCACCCATCCTTTCCCTTGTAAGGCAGCCTTTGTGGGAGACTGTATTTAGGGAAAATGGCTAATATTTAGGGACTGGAACTTGTAATGTTAGCTGGGCGCCTATTTTAAACGGGGCCCATGAAGTCCTATACATAGCGCCAACAGTAAGAGGACCGCATATAGGAGGAGGAGGAGAGAGCCTGGAGTATTGGTGGCAGCTCACCCCGTCAGAGCGTCGGCACAAAAAGCTCCCTGGCTCCTCTCCACCTTTTCATTCTTTTTATTTCCTGAAGCAGGAAAACAAAATATGGGATGTTAGTTTTCACTTACCTTGGTTTGACCCCATGTTGAATTCAACTCGAATGCACAGAATTCAATTATAAATAGAGAAATGAGGTGAGAGAAGAGGAGTGAGAAAGAAATATGGTTTATGATACAGACAGTCTTGGTAATAGATTATTTTATTGCTTCAGGGTAAAAAAATCATTCATAAAACATCAGAAATATCTTTATCTTTTGTTTGACATGAAACTTCAGGGTTCGGTCAAAAAAACCAACAAGCAAGTGGAGCAAAGAAGCTACATCATGTGATTTGCAAAAGTCAAACTTGATGAATTTGACTGACTGTTGAGTGAGATCTGGGAATATCAAAAGGATGTCCGTTTGAGAAATGTAGTTTATGTAAATCTGGATGATGTCAGCAGCTCTAGACAAACAGGATATTCAGGAGAGTGTGTTCGCTCTCCGCCCGGCAGATGCAGCCTCCTCCCTCCAGCTGTCTCTAGTTAACTCACAATTAAACATTGCGTTTTAATTTCACATCTGAGCCAGTTTTACAAGTGTATTGGTGGAGATCTAATGTCAATCATGGATAAGAAATTGGGCAGTTTACACATGTAAAGCGGAAAGCACATGATGTGTTTGTGCGCTGCTTTACAACAAGTGGGGAGGAGGAATTGAACAACAGAATAAATGTTCTGAAGATGAGTGTAAGTGTGATGTTAAACCAGTGCACTATTTTGCATCATAATAATCTTAATAAATCCAGCAGCAACATCCATTTACATCACATTAGTCAGTGAATGCACAGAAGTGCCTGGACATACAGTACATGACAACATGCTTCAGTGTATGATATAGTCGGTCAGTCTGAATTAAACATATTTATTAAATAATAATAATATATATATATATATATGTTTGATATCTAATAAGATGTGCTAAATGTTTTACTCAATGTTTGTTTGTTGTCACCAAATGTACTTTATGTGTGACAGCCAAAATACATGGGGACAGATCCACGGACTCTGTCGGTAGGGTGTCGCTGCTGCCAGCTTCACTGTGTGCCATCGAGTTTTAATGCAGCAAAGACACAGCCTTTTTTGTTCATGGGGTACCGGGGGCCCATCTTAATCAATTTTAAACAGTTTTTTTACACAGTTCTATGTAGTTTCTACCTGTTGCAACGTTGTGTAGGGAGAGAGAAATAAAGCCATGCCTTATGAACAGCTTGTTCTGGCACATCACGTGACAAGGTTGTATTTTGTTGAGGTTCAGGCAAAGACGGATATTAATCTGGATTAACTCAGATATACTGTTCACTGTGTGTGCAGATGAGTCCTATTTGGGACGTTGTTTCAGGCAATGATGATCGTAAACAGCTAAATGACTTCATGTGTTAACGAACACATGGCGCTCACTGCCTCCACTGCCCGAAGAGGCGATGCTTTGCGGCCCGTAGGTCCTCCTGGGACAGCCAGACGTGACCCAGAGGCTAGTTTCTGGAGGCCACAGCAACTTGGTCCTCCGTCAACCTTGGCTTCGGCTGGAGTTTGATTTCTCAGGTCTTAGCCCAGCTCTAACAGCCTTCACCTCCCTGACTCCCAACTCTTGCTGTTGTCTTTCAGTCCTGACCAGTGGAGGCGGCAGCCAGCAGCACAGTCCCCTAAAGCGCTCTGTGTCCCTCACGCCTCCCATGAGCGGCCCCAGCAACCAGCCCCTCGGTCACGTCTGGCTGTCCCAGGAGGACCTACGGACCGCTAGAGGCCCAGCGCCAGACCACGCACCTCTGTCGCCCCAGAGCAGCATCGCCTCCTCAGGCAGTGGAGGCAGTGAGCATCTGGAGGAGGCTGGTTTAGGAGGAGGTTCAGGTCTGCATCGCAGCTCCTTCCATGACGAGGGCAGCGGCATGAGGGGTGAGTACGGAAAAACCAGTGTGTACAGTTAGCAGGACAATCCCACTGTACACAGGTTCAACCCGCTTAGTGCGTCAGTGTTTCCTGAACGATTTTGTTAGACTATGGTGGGTGGTGCACTTTGAGAGCAAAGTTAAAGTCAAATCTGAAACTAAAGACAGAGCCAAATCTATGAAGAACTTTGTGCTCTTGTAAACAACAATAGTCAGAAACACATTGGTTTTAGACAATAGATATGAATGGTTACATCTGGGAATCTACTTGGAAAGACATCATGGAAAGCATCTTCTAATTAAAAACGGCATGCCCGGCAGCTCGCCGACAGCCATACTTGCCGCTGCGCAGTGTGTTTTTGGCGATCGCGGTGAATTATTAAGTAGCAGGGAAAGCACAGTACAGTTTGTAGTTTGTGCACAAACAAATACTGCAGCTCCCCAAGACCAACAGAAGTTTGCCGACAGCTGTGTGGAGTGTGTCCTCTGTGCTTTTCCACCACGTCGGGGAGTGAGAGATGCTTTGCTGAAACAATGGGGCAAAACACAACATTAGAGATTTTTCATGTTACTATGAGCAAGTTAAAAATATTTTCTACTCATTAGAAAACTCTGGCGGGACAAATAAGACTTTGAAAGGCCGCCCCAGTGTAGGTCAGGGCTACTCAATTGGCGGCCCGCGAGTGAATATTATTATTTTCTTGCCCTTTGAGTAGAAGCCCATGTGAAAGAGTAATTCATGGCCGATGTTGACCGCTGTCCTCTCTGATCTCAGCGAGTCAAATACCGTCACTCTGGGAAACTTGCTCCTCGCGGTTCCTGTAGGTGCGTGACCACAACGCTCTGCACTCCACCACGCTCTTCTTCGTGGGTTTCGGATTCCTCTTGGCAACAGATCGCCAAGCTGTGTTGAGCTCTGTTGTGGCTTGTTTCAGTCTCGTTCTACTTTGAAAAAAACGAAAGGTTGACACAGGAACCGGCAATTAACCTCTAATGATTCATATGTGCTTGTAAGCCTACATACTGTTGGGTATTGGCAACTGGTCAATTAACTAGTAACTGAAGTAATCAGATAAATGTAGTGGAGTGAAAAGTAGAATATTTTCACTGATTTGTAGAGGAGCAGAAGGATAAAGTAGCATAAAAATAATGTACGTAACTCAAGTAAAGGAGAAGAGCCTCAAACTTTACTTTAGACCAATAATTGAGTGAAAGTCTCTGGTTCACAGATTTAATAAGGATTGTTTTTTGAGAAGCTTGTTGCACTTTGAGTCGGTCTATTACTACTTGTTTTGATCCGCTGTTATGCTGTCGCACTTTAAGGCCTATACTTTTTACAAGACAATATATGCACACCTATGTTGCTGTTGTGTTTTACGATATCCATTAATGCTATGCTCATATTTTTACGGTCCCTCATTTTGGATCATTTTCGTCAACCGGCCCCAAACTCCAAATGACTACATTAACCCTGCTTTAGGTAGTTAATGGGAAACACTGTGCGTGAAAGAGCACTTCATGTACTTTTTACTACAAAAAACTACAACAGCAAGTTACAGTTTTACAATTTATTTGACAATAAAGTTTGTGTTTGTGCAAGACATTTGAACGTACCAAATATTACCCGCACTTTTACAAAATGACTTATCTGATCTGATTATTCTTCTGTTATGGTGAGAGAGGCAGATGGTGCAGTGCAATATGGAATATACAAAGTTTTAGGGGTACTTTAGAAGAAATAGTATTTAATTTATAAAGTTATTTAATGTGAATGACCACAGATTAAAGTGCGTACAGTAATTACCACCTCGTGCCAGTGTGAGTAAATAAAAAGCATGTATGCAGCACTATTATCGATGCATTTATCCGTCATAGTGCCGTACATGTAGAAACCAAAATGATGGCTTCATGTAGGATACAGTTATCGGCCTAAACTGGTCATGAGACATTTTCCCCTTCATTTGTGAACCTGATTTAGTGTGAATGTTTTAAAATGTTACAACTGAGTGGACTGTGAAGTGGTTCTGAACTGTTTTATTGTTGTTGTTTTTTTATTTATCCATTTTCAGACATAAAATGAATAATTACATACAAATAGTATTATCTCTTTTTCTTTTTTTACATTCAAAGAACATGGATGAACAAAAATAAACAATTTAGGAGGAATAAATAACTTGGCTTATCTGCCCTAGATATTGGCCTCCCTTTACCTCAGTGTGACAGACACAGGGCAGCGGAGAACCTTATATGACTGTGTGTGTGCGTGTGCATGTGTGTGTGTGTGTGTGTGTGTGTGTGCGGGTGCGTGTGTGTGCCTTACAGCCGTTCAGCTAGAGGCTCTGGCAGAGTTGTTGATCCAGTCGGAGCAGTTTGTCAGAGGAAGCAGAGCTGCTGACCCCAGTGAGCTGACTCATATATATCTGCAGACATCACTGTCTGCACTGGTGTTTAACCTTTCAAGTCGCTTTTTTTTTTTTTTTTGTCATTTACCTTTTATTGGTTTTTAATTTTGCATTTAAACGAGCAAACAATCAACATGAAGACATAGACGAGTGCAGGGGAAAGTAAAAGCGTACATAAGGGGAAAGAGAATAGTAAATACATAAAAGTATTCTGACGGTCTAATCTGACATGACCTGAAGTCCGGTCTAATGGTAGAGACGTATGTAAATACATCTATCCGGCTGTTAAGTCTGACGTAACACCCTTTCAAAATAAGATTTCTGGGTTCAAATGCTCCGTTGAAACAAAACAGACACAAAGGTCAAACATGTGAACTATTACATCAACTCTTTCGTCTGTTAAACACCTTTTTAAATGATGAGAAAGAGGTAAAATGACAATTACGTTGTTCTTTAAAAACTCAGATCTGTTCAAACAACGGGGAACATGGCACTGCGACGTTGTAGAAATAAAAGGCTTGGACCCGGGAATCATATTTTGAAAGGGCGTTACGTCACGACTTAACAGCCGGATTGTGTTCTTAGTTTAAAAGTGATTCTTTCCATTACAAAGACGTTGTACACAGTATCAATCCATTCATCTGCACCAGGCGCCTCCCTCTTCAGCCATTTCTTCGTTATTGATTTCTTACAAGTCACCAGTAAAATTCTCAGCATGTTTCTCTTTATTCCTCCACTCCAGTTCCTCTACATCAGGGATCTGCAACCTTTACTATCAAAAGAGCCATTTTGCCCCCTCTTCCACCAAATACAATGTGTCTGGAGCTGCAAATTATATTTGATGTCACAGCTTATAAAGGTTTATATAAAGTTACTGTTACCTGGCATTTGTTACCTGTCCTAAAATTGTGCTTGTTCGCTAATTTCTCACCACATATCAAGCACACAGGTAAGCCACCATCATGTGAAAGCAAATAAATATGTCCATGAAACACTATTTTCCTTCGCTAATGTTTTTTTGGGGGGTGTTATCCAGCAGCAGTGCGGGTCACCAACTCAACATTAGCCACCTGCAGGGAAAGGCGCTGGGCCGTACACCAAGGATGTGACACATATTTTAGTTTCACCTAATATTTTTTCAATATCACCTTGAACTCCAGATAAAATGTTTTCCCTCGTCCACTGTGCAAAAAAACACGTTATTTACACCTTGTTTATATCATTTTTTGGCAAAGCTACAGGTAGCTACTGAAAAGAGGCTGAAGAGCCGCATGCGGCCCAAGAGCCACGGGTTGCAGACCCCTGCTCTACATCCACCAAATATGACAAAACTAAAAGTTATTTTTCGTTATATGATAGTGATTCTCCTCTTTGCTTCTCCAACATTCTGTCTGATTGGGACATGATCTCTTCTGATCTGGACTGCAGAAATAGCGGATGACATTTTTCTGACTAGTTGCTTTTCAAGGAATTTGTTCATAATGTTACGCAGCTAAACAGGAAACCAACTCTCACGTTGTTTATTCACAGCCTCAAGACAACAATCTTCCATCTGTCAGTTTCACTTTAGAGGAAAACGTTGACGTGACTGTTCAGTTGTCTGTAAGTGCCAGAGAAGACGGCACTGTACGTCTGAGCATTGACTTCTCAACAGTAAATGTATGAACACTTCCGCAGTCAAATCACAGACTTAGTTTTCACGTTCAGTATCAAAATCCTTTATTCAGCCACGTCATACAACCGTGTAATTGATAAGATAAGGCACGATACACTTTGTTGTCCCAGTGTCTGCAGTTTAAAAACAACAGTAAAAAAAAATACATTCATCTTTCATTTCATTTTCATTTATTTAAGGCAGCGTTCATTACAAAAAACGGCAACATTTGAATGCAATTTGTGCCTGAAAAGGAGCGGGAAGAAGAAAAAAACATATATATATATATATATATATATATATGTACACCCCTTTTTCTCTTGTGTAGTTTAAGTGTCTTAAACAGAATGTGTGTTGTCACTTCCTGAATTTATGCAAATAAATGTAAATAAACAAAAACACACACAAAAAAACAACAAACAACACTTTACATAATGTTTGTGCTGCAGTTTTAAACTTGTGAGCAAAGAAACAAATGAACCGGCAGCGGGCTTCACTCTAAACTTCAAATTAGAACAAACACGTCTCAACAACCAGCTAACACTCTATTAGTTAATCCATCTGCCAACAGCATCTTTCTAAACACTCTGATTTTAGCTTGATTTTATCTGATATTTACATAAACAAATGTGTTATCATATATATTATTATCTCATCTCATCTTCATCCGCTTATCGGTCGCGTCGCGGGGGCAGCAGCTTTAGCAGGGGACCCCAAACTTCCCTTTCCCGGGCCACATTAACCAGCTCTAACTGGGGGATCCTGAGGCGTTCCCAGGCCAGTGTGGAGATATAATCTCTCCACCTGGTCCTGGGTCTTCCCCGAGGCCTCCTCCCAGCTGAATATATATTATTATTATTATTGTAATATATATTATTATGATAAACATGTTAAACAAGTGTACGTACATATTTGTATATTTGTTTTGCCAATGTCTACACCATGTTAATGTAACGCTATAGATTTTTATGTTCATCTATGATGAGTACTTTCAAAATGCTGAATGAATGATTGAATACTGTTTCATATACATGTGATAAGAATGTGAGCATATAATGAGTGACCAATATATGTGTGCATGGATTTAAGCAACACGTTTTTCTATTGCAGAGGATTTGTATCGGTTTTTATGGGTTTGTTTGTGTTTCTTATGCATATTTTTATATAGTACGGATAAATTATCCATACTATATAAAAATATATGTATATTTCAGTCGTACAAAAAAGAAAGAAATGTACATGTAGGTTGTATGTTTTCTGCAGCAGTGATAATGTAAGAATTTAAGCTGCCCGGTGAAATGATGATTCTAATAATTATTTGTCTTCCGCTCCACAGATGTCCCTGCGTGGCTGAAGAGTCTCCGTCTCCACAAGTACGCCGCTCTCTTCTCCACGATGACCTATGATGAGATGATGTCGCTGACCGAAGAACAGCTAGAGGCACAGGTTTTTATAGATATACACTCACACATACACATGAACAGTTGGGTTCAGTTTGGAAAAAGAGAAAAGACTTGTTACAGTATACTTTCTTAATAAGAGCAGAAACATGTCGGCGCTCTGTAGTAGTTTTACATAAAGAAATAAAAGAATAGTGGTTATGTAACTTGCTTTAGCCAGGTCAAGCTGATAATGTTGGAATAAATGGACTATTTAGGGATCGCTGTGCTTGTACTTGAAGACGTTGAGTTTATTCTGAAACGGAGGATGCAGCTAAAATTAACACAGCTCACCGGGAAGCTGGATACTTCCTCCAGGTGCTGCTACCTCTTTCTGTCTGGCCTTAACGCAACGCACGGCTCCATGTGGAAATATCTGCTTTGTCAGTATCACTATCAAACATGTAAGAAGTTGTATTAACTAAACCGAATGTGCCGGAGTCAGTTTTAGCCAAAGCCGAGCACGTTACTTCTACTTTCACCTGCTGCATCTCCTGCCGTTTTTACACTGCACATCCCTTCATCTCAAAGGACAGCGATCAGTTTTTCAGACCGGTATTTTTGACAGTGAGCAAAAGAGATGTTTGACACAAATTCTTCTTCCAACAGAAGGTCACTAAAGGAGCAAGACACAAGATCGTTATCAGCATTCTGAAGCTCAAAGAGAGGCAGAACCTGCTCCGCAGCTTGGAAAAGGTCAGTGACCGTACAACACATCCTCTTCTTCTCCTCCTCCTCTTTATCCTCACACACAAAATCTCAGAAGGATTTTTAGTCCTACCTGGAATGATTTGATTGATTTGCTATTGGTGACTTAGCTTTGTAACCTTATTGGGCACCACCTCTCTTTTCCCGTTTGAGAGAGAGCGAGACGCGCGGCCACTCCGAGTTGGTGTTATGTATCGGAGATGGCAGCTAAGGGAACACCTAATCCAGGAAGGAGAGTTTTGGGCTCTGTATTTAAACCCATCCTCCCCTCCTCCCCCCCTCAACCCTCACCCCTCCATTCAGCCTTCAAAGCAAGACAATGGCGCTCAAGGGCACACCAAAGGAGGGACTTCTTGGGCCAGCTAAATTCAGGCTTAACCTTTTCAGCAACGCTTCATTTAAAAATTTGTTACCGCTGCATCGGTAGGGCTGGGGGAAACAAGACACCTGTTGCTTGGTATTTTGGGTTTACACAGACTCATGTGGAGCGCTGCTGCTGTGTGAAGGGTGGGAGGGAGGCTGATATGATGCATATGGACACAAGTAGTGAGGGAAAACCGCATGTATGTATTTTTGGTATTACTTATTCTCTGCTCTACCACATGGCAGTGTGGTCAGGGACCCCTCCCCCTCTGTGAGCCTCACTCTCTCTCTTCAAACTCAGCATGTTGGTCAAAAGTGACAGATTTTCTCGTATAAACTTTTTTTTAAAATTGCGGTGGCTCATACCTGCTTCATTATGAATGCAATAACATATCCGTCACTTTGATAGATGTCAAACTGTCATGTGAAGTAAAAACCTCTTCCTTCTTTCCAAACTTCCTGATCTTCATCTTACCCCTCATACCTTCACTCCCTCCTCTTCCCTGCCATCATCTACGACCACCACCAGGATGTGTTGGATGGCAGCAATCTGCGCGCCCCGCTGCAGGAGCTCCACCAGATGATCATGACGCCTATCAAGGCTTTCATTGGTGGCGAGGAGGGCTCCCTGCAGCGCCCCCTGCTGAGCCCTGAGGGTAAGAGCGCAGCGCCCGGCTCCCACCTGACTGGGGTTGGCGGAGGCGGAGGGGAATCTGAGTCGGGCACAAGCATCATCGCCGAGGGGGATCTACCCGGCCAGTTCACTCGGGTTATGGGCAAAGGTGAGCCGCATGCCCCAGCACTCGGATGAGGTTGTTTTCATGAACTGAGAGAGGTTTTTGATCTTATTTTCCATCACTGCCCCCTTCTCAGTTTGTACCCAACTGCTGGTGTCGAGGTCAGACGAGGACAACATCAGCTCCTACCTACAACTCATCGACAAGTGCCTTATCCATGAGGTACCCACTCCCTCTGGAATACACTGTTTATTTCATACACTTTTTTATGTCTTTTAATGTCAAAATGAATATTCAAAAACAGAAAAAACACCACGTATGCATACAGTACGAGAATGTTGGTTCATCTACCTATACATATACCTATACATATACATATATATATATATATATATATATATATATATATTGTACTAAAGCCACAGTTAATACTCATATAAAAATGAAGGGAGAAGTGAGGCTGTACTGCTATTTTACAAAAGTGAATGCATGAAATCGATGGTAAAATAATGGGTCATTTGTTGCTACACCTGAAAATCCTCAGCCGTGCTCTCAAGCAGTCACGCTTCATTTCATCCTCCGATTCGTACACCCTGTTCTCCCCTCCCCCCTCCCTGTCAGTCCTTCACTGAGACGCAGAAGAAGAGGCTGTTGTCATGGAAACAACAGGTCCAGAGGCTGTTCCGGTCCATTCCAAGGAAAACCCTCCTCGATATAGCGGGGTACCGACCGCAGAGGAGGTAAGCACACAGACCTGTCTGATGGAAACCCTTTAAATCAGAGTTGCTTTAACTTTAAAGAAACAGCCAGAACAAAATCCAGTCTGTAAGAAAACATTTCCGTCTGTAAATGAGTCAGAAACAAACACTTTTCATGAAGTTCGTCGATTCCTCTTTGTTTTCCCCCTTTGTTGATATTAACAAAACAGCACAGATGTAGACAAACAAGAGGGAGTTAGATAAGATAAACCTTTACCTTTACCTTCACCGCAGGTGCCTTTGCAGCACCAGCAGTGACAATGAAACAAAGGAGAAGTACAGGTAACAGTCAAGGACATACCAACATAAATAAGAATAAAATATAAATACCACAAGATACATAACACAAATACTGAGCTTGCGTTTGTCTGAAATGACACTAAAATGAGTGAGGTAGAGAAGGAGGCATACATTTGTTTTTTCCACGGTTAACGGCGGTGGGGTTTTACAGAAATTAAATTATCACTGCTAAAGAAAAGATAAAATTCAAATTTACACAGTAATTTAATCTAAAACCAAAAACTTCTTATTCCTACAAGTTCAGCTTAGTTCAGAACATTTGTCTTTCTTCTCCGCTGCTTCATTAAACTGGAGGATTGTGCAAAAAAAAGTCTGATGCTTATCTTGCTCATCTTGTTCTGACTGTTCAGCTCATGATTTCTGAACTTTGGAGAATGCATAACAGTATCTTTGTTTACTAGTGCGTATACCAGTATCTAACTCTTTGCCTCGTCCTGCTGCAGCCGCTTCGGCCAGTCCAACTCTCTCCCCACCGCTGGCTGTGTTGGGGGCAGCGTGTCGGCCAGGAGGAGCCTTCGCCAGTTCCAGATGCCCTCCAGGAGCTTGCCGGGTGCCAGGCTGGGCCTGCTAGGCAGCGGGGGGCTGCTGGGACCCACACCTCGCAGCTCCAGCAGCACACCCACCGGTCCCAAGCAGGGGAGACAGGTGAGTGAAACCAGCAGAATGACTGTTCAGACCAGCGAGGAGTGATGAGAGGAAACCAGCAGGGAGAACAGGGATCAGAAGGAAGAGGAGTGGCTAAAGTTGCAGTACAATTCTATACTGTATAATACTGAGTTAACTTCCTAGGGCAGGGCTGTTTAATTGGCGGCCTGCCGAGGAATATTCATTGGCCCTTTGAGTAGAAGCCTATGTGAAAATAAAATTCATGGCGGTAGTGGCCAATGTTGACTGCTGTCCTCAGCCCAACTGTCTCAGCGCGTCAAATACCGACGCGCTGGGAGACTTGCTCCACGCGCTGGCTAAAGGTGCGCGGCAACTACTCTGCGCTCCCGCTTCGTCTTCTTCGTGGGTTTCTGAATCCTCTTACAAACATCTCGCCAAGCTCCGCTCTGTTGTTGTTCTCAATCGTTTCAGTCTGGTTAAAGCACCACCGCAATTTCTCTTTCTACTCTGAAAAAACAAAAGGTTGACAAATAAAACGAGTGTTTGTTTATAAATGTCACTGTGAAGCCTGTGTTTACTCTGCAACCAGTGTCTATCCATGTGGAAAGAGTGTAATGTGATTAATTGAATAGCCCTACTCTAATCTAAGGCTATATCACTAGTCCTAACCTGGAGTGAGCTAAAAAGAGTCAAAACAAGGAAAGAAACACAGGTGGATAGTTTTTAAACGACCAGAGAGCAGCTGAGGTGGGTTAGCTTACCCAGGTAGCAAGCCCGTTGATTGATTAGCGGCTAGCGCCTATCTCTGACAAGGCCCCGCCAGTGCTGGTCTGTGCTCTTGTGAACGCCTATTACATCGGTTCAGTTCAGTTTGTCGTTGGCGGGTAGATTCCCGGTAACGTCAGTGTCGGGATTCATGAGCTGGAACGCTGTGAAGTTGTTGTGTGGTCTGAGTGGCGTCTTCAAGAGCTAGCGTCTCCGAGCCCATCACAGTTTCCCAGAGTTTAAGGTGACTTCTTCAAACAGTCTTTTCTGTCAGATAACTCAAATAAAAGAAAATTAAATCTTCCCATTTGAAAGCTGTAACCAGCTAATGTTGAGTATCAATAACTACTAATGGATTCATTGTTTCAGCTTTAAACTAAAGACAAATGGTTTGAATCACTTTCACAGAAACTCAATCCTTTTTCTATGCAGTGAGTTATAACTTAATCTAGCATCAGTCGAGGTGATCAGATGAGGGTGGTTGGTTCAGACCATTTGGTAAACGACCTGTTAATTAAAATGCTGTAATACTGAAAACTAGAGCCAAATGAGTTATTATTATTATTGTGTGTGTACGGAGTGACTGGAATGGTCTTCGTGACTGCACAGAGGAAATTGAAATGCGTTATAATACATTCCAGGATGTTTACAATAACCTGGGCAGCAGAATTCCTTTCTTCAGCACGTATTCAGCCTGAAATAGACTTTTTATTCCATGACAAAAAAATGCGGGGTGAGGAAGAGGAGCAGCGGCGGTGTTTGGCGAATGAAGTGAGGTAGATGGAACTCATAGTCAGGTCACCCCACATACCAGAGGCCCTGCGTCAGTGCCGAACACTGAAACAGGAGGAGCCGTGGAGCTGTTTCAGGCCAATCCTGGCACACTTAAGTCTCTCTCTTTCCCTCTCTTTCCCTCTCTCTCTCATCCCTTACAATGGGAGGAAATACCTCAGTTCCTCCTCCTCATGCTGGACTTTCTTGTGTGGGACTGTAGCGTAGTGAAAGAGAGAGAGAGAAGGAGAAGGAGGGAGGGAAATATATGAGTCATAGTTTGGGAGAGGTAGCTGTGGTGTTGGAGGAGGAGGGGCAATGTGAGAGAGAGTTGATATGACTGTGTATGAGAGAGAGAGAGAGGCAGTGAGAACAGTGCACAGGCATTTCCTGTTTTTCCCTGGCCCGTGGCACTGCAGGGCCGCGAGGGGGGGTCAGAGGGAGGGAGAGAGAGAGAGAGAGAGAGAGGTGAGGGGAGGGGTGTGTGGTAGTGGTGTTTGGGGGTATAATAGGCAGGTTACAGTGAGGAATTCATGTGGTGAGCGTCTTAGACTGTCATTAGGTGTGGGCCAGACATCCAGACAGGAGTGTGGGGGGGCGAAAATGTTGAAGACGCTGTGGCCTTGATCTCACACCACCAGACTCCTTTCATGCTCGCATATTTCATAAAGCTCTTTGATCAGTGAAAGTTTCAGCAACGTGTGAAAAGCAGTGATCTCAATGGTATGATATATTATATCACCTTTTAAATGTCAGTATTCAACGGTTTAATGTGACATTTCTGCATTAAAGTGAAATTCTGGCGTTAAATCATCCCGTGGTCTTTTTCGATTCATCAAATAAGCCATCGAGACAGATTTTTTCGTTTAACAACTATTAACAGAGAAATCCAGCAGAGTCGCTAACAGCAGGACGTGGCTAACAGTGAGTAGCTCGGGGCAGTACGGTGAAGGCATTCAAAGGTCTTTTTTAACCACTAATACTGCTGAAAATAACAGCAAACCTCTGCAGCAGCATGAGAAGAGTCCCTACACACAAAACAAGTTTAAAAAATAGAATTTGGTCACACGTTCAGGTAAATTAATAATGTTTATCCTGACATGTTATCTAAGCACAGTTTCTTTACTAAAGTCAGTTTAATTACTGCATTTTGAGGGGAGAAGCAGAAACTGTTTGTCTTACTTTGATTTCTCTGAACACGACATTACAAAAACGTTTGGATAGATTTCCGTGAAACTTGATGGACTGATGTGACAGCGGATGAGATGTCGGAGGTGGTTCAAGGTCTTTTGTAACCATGACTACGACCCTCTTTCTACAGAGGCGTTTGCATGTTGAAAACATTAATTTAATGCTGTTAAAATGTTCCCCTCAGGGTCTCTGGTTTGCCAACCCCGGAGGAAGCAACAGCATGCCCAGCCGGACACACAGCTCCGTGCAGAGGACCCGCTCCCTGCCCGTTCACACCAACCCACAAACCATGGTCATGTTCCAGCAAGCCGGTGAGAAAACATGCTTAAAAGTGTTTATTGTTCCTGGTTTATAGACTGGTGTAGGGGGTGTCTTTTATTCTGTAATAATCTCAAATCTGCCATGACGTTTCCTTTTCCTTTAACACTTTATTATCGTCTTAAAGGCAGTAATAACATAGTGAAATATTAAAAAGATCTTGGTCTTGCTGTATTTGCACAAAATAGATTTTAGCTTCAAACAGCCAGTGGTCGACTTCACTGACAGCCGCTGTAACAACACATTGATTGTTAATTTATTCCTTCCCCTTTTTTGTAATTGAGACCTGAAGGTATTTGTGTTTGTGCTGAACCTTTCTGGTGTTCATTCTGTGGGTCAGGGCTTAAAGATATAAATACCAGAAGTAAATAATAAATGTGACTTTCATTGCTAAAATTAAAGTCCTAAAATAGTCCTCGTCTGGCTTCATCTTACACAGACCGCCCTGCAGCGTGGCCAAACCAGAGTGTTTCTGATGGAATTGTGTGTGTTTTTTTACTGTGACAGCACCGAACTTCAAAATGAAGCTCAGAACGACTCAGACTTGTATCTTTACTCGCTGTCTCCTTGTTGTTGAGGGGAAAAACCTGTTTGAGCACAGGAATGGTGAAATAATTTACCCCAAATTCTCAATATTTTTCTTTTTACAAGACTAGAGGCCATCTGAGTTAAATGACAACACATTTAAATATGATCTATGGTGCATTCACACACACACACACACACACACACACACACACACACACTACCTTAGACTTAGACTCTTTATTGATCCCTTTGCGATGACTCCCGCAAGGAAATTGGATTTCCAGCTGCTTACAAAACACTTGTGTAGAAAATAAAAAGGTATAAAAGATTAAAAAAAATGCAGTAAACAAATAACTTTTGGCTAAATATATATAAAGTAGAAACAAGTAAAAGGAAATTCACGGAAAATGAAACAAGTTAAGTTCGTCGTTATCCTCAAAGCACTTTCAGTCAAAAGCAACTGGACTTGGTTATTTGTCTAGGAAGACGTTTCACCTCTCATCCAAGAGGCTTCATCAGTTCAAGTACGTGCCGGACCAGGCTGGGACTGGACCAGGACCAGGACCAGGACCAGGCTGGGACTGGACCAGGACCAGCACCAGGCTGGGACTGCTCCTTAAGTAAAGTGTAGAGACACAAACACTTGACCTCCATGCCAAATTCCAGCCTCCTCTGGTGAAAACTGAGGTCACCAAAGGGCCGCTACGTGTTTGTGCACCGACAGAGCGAGCTATAGGTCGCAGCGCGAAAGTACTCCTACTTATTCGGGGTATGTTCAAATTTCACACTTTTTAAAAATCGTGGAAGATAATTTGTGATTTGATTTGTGTCGTCACCCCTGAAACCAGCCTGGTCTTGCTCTGAAAGCCCCCCACTCACAATCTCCACACAGGGTCGGGTCACGGTGACCATCGGCGCCAGGCAGAGTGACCTGTAGTAGCCTCTGCTGACTGGACTTTGTCCCGCAGCAACAATGAACAGTAATAGGACAAGCTGACACTTCCTCCACTCTTGTCCCTAACATACTAAACCTCCTTTTAGAATGAAGAGGAAACACAAATTTAAGTTAGAGGGAGAGCGGCGACTGCATGTGAGAGAGGAAGAGATAGAGGCAGGGAGGGAGCAAAGAGTCCGAGGAGTCTCACAATGAGGCTCTTTGTGCAGCGAGGACATGGCTCCCTGGCCCACTTCCCTTCCCTTCCTTCTCTCCCTGACTCACTCTCTTTCTTAACTTTCCCTCCCTCTTTCTCTCCCGTCTCTCTTCTTCTTTGACAACACTGCAGAGTCATGCACTCATAGCAGTCACCCTCAAGGGTGGCTATAGCTGGGTCTCGGCCAGAGTAACTGAGTTAATAGCCACTCACACACACACACACACACACACACACACACACACGCATGCACGCTCTTGTGAATCTGTGCATATATGTGCGATCTGTCGTTGTCTCTGCCAACAGATGGATAAAGAGACTTATTAAGTGAGACTCAGCAGAGAAAATGAGGGGAGTAAGGGACAAGTGTGTGTGTGTGTAGCGTTTACTTCAGTGTGTGTTTTTGTCTCTGCAAGTCTGTGTGTACAGGGGGTGGAGGGGTGTGGGGAGCGGGGGGCTGTTGGAGGGATTTGGAGCCTATAAATAGTCCAATGTGGACCACTGGGCCTAACTCAGCTTTTCTCTCTGGCCACAAGGGATTTTCACTGCCCGGCCTGAGCTGAAGACTCGGCTGAAGGACTGAATGGCTGGAAGGGGTTGCTAGGCTGTACTGTGGCCCAAATACAACACCCCAAAACACACACACACACACACTCCCCCTCCAACCTCAACCCAACCCATACAAAACAGTCTCCACCCTGCCTCACAGTTGAGGCCAAGACAGCCAACCGCACCTGAGATAAAAAGAGAAAGAGAAAGTCTGATTTATGCGATGAACGTCCATTAATAATATAATGTTTGACGTTGATATAATCTTAATAATGTTACCAGTGGGAAACTCGGAAGTGTCTCACTGTGGAGCCAGGATGTGCCGTCTGTCTGATAATTGAGTCACTCTGCTCTCTGTCTTAATGATGAGAGGGGCTGCAAACAAGGATTATGTTCACTTTTGATTAATCCGTTATTTTCTCGATTTATCGTTTAGTCCAGGGATTCTCAGAGTGGGGTCCGTGAAAAGTTTTCAGATTTACTCATTGAAATTACCACGGCCTATGTAAACTACATGTTTTAATGCAAAAAGCTTCATAGTTCAGTTAATAATATTTTCATTTTTAAATAAAACATAGATAAATGGGTTCCTACTAGTGATAGAGCAATACATCAGCCCGATACCGATCTCTCATCTCATCTTCATCCGCTTATCCGGGGTTGGGTCGCGTGTCATGTGTCGATACTGATACACGTAAAAAACACAAATATTATCGGCTGATGTGTTCGCAGAGTTTTTGCCCGGGCATTATTTACAGACAGGCGTCCACCAGGAGCTCGGTGTTGCTCCTATTTTAAGTTCAATAAATGTTCCTTTTTTAAAAATTGAGACCCGTAACATTTGTTGTCATCGATTTTTATGATGTAAATCGAGGAAGCAAAAGTCGTATCGGTAGAAAAATCGGTATCTGTGAATGGAAACACCTGGAAATCAATTAAAATGTCCAAATATCCTGGAAATAATATCTGTTGTTCTGGAAAATGACATTTAAAATTTAGGACCAGTAAAACTAAGTGTGCATTTTGTGTGACGCTTCAAAGTCACAATCACAAGTCTCAAAGCAGAGCGCTCCCTTTCATTTCAATCTTTCTTCTAACTACACACACACACACACACACACACACACGCACACTCAAAGAGACAAAGACGCCATGCCCCTGCAGTCGTTGTTTTGCTGAAGCATGTGTCTCAGTGCTGGAGTTAACAGCGTGGTATAATCTGATTAGTGAGGCTGCACTCTGGGTGAGTGGACGACACTGTCCCCAGCGGACCGATCTGATTTAATGTCTATTGTTTTTTGCCAACTCGTCGTCTGCTGCGGACTTTACTTCCTTTGAAAAGGGTGAAAAAATAACGTTTTTAGCATCGATTATGATCAAAGGCCAAAGTGTGAAGCCATTAAACACATTTTCAACACATGAGGAACTAGTGGACACTGATAATGTGCTGCAGAAAATAACTTTGATGTGATTTAATCAATTTAATCACTGATACTGATGTTACTTTACTTCTGTGTCGTTGCCGTACAGATCTTCAGTTACCAGTGACGGAGCCAGACATCAACAATCGCCTTGAGTCTCTGTGTCTGAGTATGACAGAGCACGCCTTGGGAGGTAACCATCCTGATTATCCAACCATAACACATCAAATACAGTTGTTGCAGAAATATGTGGTTCAAGAACATGTAAGTCCGTCCTTCCCTCTCTCACACGTCACATGAACACTATCCTGTCTTTGTTCTTAGTCAGGATGTGATGTGTAAGTGGATCATAGAGTAATGTGCTTATCCACATCCCTCTGTGCATGATTATCATATCCTCCAGGTTTCTGATGACCGTCTGGCAGCGATGTCCACTGCAGAGAGGAGTCTGTCTGTCCTCTCTGCACCAGCTGAATTATCTCAGCTGTTGAGAATTAATACACTTGGCTGCAGTGGCGCTGTTTGATTTTAAAACATTTTTGTGTATTAGATTTCCTCATATTGTCGCCAGCAATGGAAGACAAGAATGACAAACAAAAACAAAAGCGTTTCACTTCAAGTGCTTCCCAAACTATCACAGTGATTTATTCATCCATCCAGCTTCAAATACAAATCAAGTATTAAAGGTTGAATATGGAGAATGAGCAGAACGCCGCCATCTAGTGTCTCAAGATCGCAGTCGAAAGAAAGAAATTCCAGCAGTCGGGTTGCCAGGTTGGTCAGACCCGGCCCAGTAGCCTACAGGAGACCGGAGTCAGTTTTAGCCTGTTTGAACCCGTCCCCTCCAGCAAATCACACCATAAAAACAAGGATTAGGTGAGTTTGACTGACAGTTAGCGTTAGCCGTTAGCCGTTATAGCTAAGTAAACATGAAAGTTAGCTTACTGATCCAGGAGAAACGTAGCCATTGGGGCGTGCGTTTGAATGGCGTTCCACTCTTTTCTCTCAGTCCATGGAGTGATTGCTTGGCCTATAGTGACTCTGGTTGTTGCCCGTCTCTGCTCACTCAGCTGCTGGGACAAATAACGCCCCTTTCACTGAGGCTCCGAAGCAGCTGCAGGATTGGGAAACTCCATTTCACCCGGTGCCAGCCTACAGTAGCTGCGGGACTTCAATATCAAGAGCATGTGATTTGGAAATCTGGACCCTTGAGTGTGATATTTGTGTGTGTCAGCATTCCTTTGAGCTCTTATAGTAACAGTCTGTATCTGTGACTGCTGTGCACCAGAAAGCATGCAGTGTTACTATGACAACCAACAACCGTGAGCCGTCATCAGCAGTCTCACCTGCGGCATAAATGCACATTAAACAGCATGTTTAATATGGTGAAGTTGAGAGCTATTCTTCCATTGTAATAGTTGAAGGATGGAAATGTTGCCTTGTTTTTTTTGTTGCAGCGAAACTAAAAATTTGCAGCAAAAAAATATATATATATCTTTTGGTGCTTGATCTCAAGGCGTCCTCAGCGGGACCCACAGAAGTGTAGTTTTAATGTCTTATCACAACGTTACAGTCATTTAGTACTCCAGTTGTTGTTGACATGTCGCAGACAGACACCAGAAATCTGTATAGTGTGACTATGCCACGGTTTAGATCCCGCTCACAGGATTTGCCCTCTGTAACGGTCGTGCCGCCCGTTTGAGAAGCAGTGGCCCTTGTATGTAAAGTGCATCCTTGGAATTCAAGTCCATGTTAGAAGATGTTTAAGCATGTTGCCAGAGTTTCCAGCATTACATGAAATGATCATTTTTACACTGATAAAAGGACTTCATAAGCTCAGAGACGTACAAGTCCAGTTTGTTACTGACTCTGAACTGTAGCCTGTTCCCATCCCAAGTGTTGTGTGTTTTAAATAAAACAAGTTTACGGGCTGCTACACGGTGATGTAGTGGTTAGCACTGTCGCCTCACAGCGAGAAAGTTCCAGGTTCGTATCCCGGCTGGGGCCCTTCTGTGTGGAGTTTGCATGTTGTCCCCGTGTCTGCGTGGGTTTTCTCCGGGTTCTCCGGTTTCCTCCCACAGTCCAAAGACGTGCAGGTGTTCGGTTCATTGATGACTCTAAATCACCCGTAGGTGTGAATGGTTGTCTGTCTCTGTTCGTCTCTATGTGTCCTGTGATAGACTGGCGTCCTGTCCAGGGTGGACCCCGCCTCACGCCCGATGTCAGCTGGGATCGGCTCCAGCCCCTGCGACCCCGATAGGGACAAGCGGTTGAAGATGAATGAATGAATAGTTTACGGGCTTATCTGGGAATAGTGTCGACATAACTGATCATAAACATGTAGGCCTTTCCTCTGTGAAGGCCGGCAGTTGGATCTGACTTGACTCCAGGTCACTTCAGTTGATCCTTACACTGATCTCAACGTAACACCAAATTATCTTATTTTTTATTTATATTTATTTAACAGGAGCAGTGCATATTAATAAACATCTCTGTAAATATACCAGAAGGCTAGTTTCCATCTGCAGTCCCTGGCCAGATGTAACAATAGGCTCCCTAGAAAGTAAATAACAAGAAGGGTTTAAAAACAACACAATAACTAAGATAAGAACAACACTCTCTGATAAAACATTAATCATAACCACATATCCTGTAGAAATATTCAGTAGTTCAAGCATAAAATACACGAAGCAAGCAGGACAAACAAGAGTCAGCATCAGACAAGTACAAATAAAGGTAAATAGCAATCAGGCTGTTCAGTCTGATGTAACACCCTTTCAAAATAAGAGTTCCGGGTCCAAACGCTCCATAAAACAAAACAGACAACAACGGCCGAACATGTGAACAATTACGATCACCTCTATCGTCAGTTAGACTTCTTTTTTTATCGATAAGGAAGAAGTAAAATGACAATTACGTTGTTTTTTAACAACTCAGATCTGTTCGAACAACGGGAACACGTCACCGCGGTGTTAAATACGAGGCGTGGACCCGGAAATCATATTTTGAAAGGGCGTCCCGTCTTAACAGCCGGATAACCATACAGCGAGGAATGCATTAGCACATTAAGGTGTGTTAGACATAGAGGCAGTATTCCACCAGAGAAGACAGTACGTGCACAGGACAACATATAGCAGTCAGTGTCAATCTAGTGTGAATGGAAGTCTGGAGTTTTTTGGCTCATTGGAAACTTGGAGACTTATTTGAGCCACGTCTAGTTGTTATATTTGTTTGCTTAGTTCGGACAAACAGGTCAAAAAGTTTGAAATATGTCAGCAATTCTCTCAACAGCCGAGGCGAGTTCAACTCAAGAGGGAAATAAAATGGGAAGAGCCAGAGGAGAAAATCTGGTTTTAGCAAAAAACTGTCTCACAAATAAAACTAAAACACAGAATAGCCCACAAGCAAGATACAAGCAAATTTAGCATGTAGTATGGATGGCAAAATACAAAATGAGTGGAAACACTTTTAGAAAAAGCACCTTTAAATCAGTCAGTCAGTGGGTGACCTGGCCCCTGCAGAATCTTCCCATGTACAGTGAATTTCAGTCCGGGTTAAAGTCAGTGCCAACACCCCCCCACCCCCCACTCTCAAAACTGGACTGAGGTGAAGACAGTGGGCCTCAGTGCTCGCCCCTGAACGGTGGACAAGTGCTGCTTTGTGCATGTTTGTTGGAGTAGGTTGTGCGTTCGCTGAGGAGAACTGAGCAGAAACTCCTTTTTCCAGCCGGCTGTGTCGAGCTTCAGAGACGTAACTCTGAAGCTGCGACAGGAAAAGACCCAGAGCACAATGGGAAAAAAGCGAAATGTTCTGTATTCTTTTCTGTTCAACGAGAGCTCACGGTGACATTAACCTGCCCTTTCAGAACCACGATGGAATATTATTGTCCACCAGTGCGTAGCTTGGTAACATTTTCCTCTTCGGCCACACCAGAGGTTGTTGTTTCCCTCCGAAAGGCTCTATCAGTATTTTTACAGATGTGTTGTTCTCTCGCCATGACAGTGTGGGTTCTTGGCCCCTCGCTGCTCACCGAGTCAGAAAACGCCTCAGGCCACGACTACTCTTCAAATCAGATGAGATTTTATTCATACGGCGCGAGGGTTGACTGCTTATATTTATTTATTAGTCCGTGTGCGCCATAGATCCAGTGTAAAATAAACTCTGTCAAAAGGCCGAACTGCCAGAAAACAGGACACTTCTGGGGTTCAAATGTTTAAAGCAGGTCTCATTAAAATCTTTTCACCCTGTGTAAGAAAACCTGATTAATCAATGCAAAAAATACACATTTCTCTATTTAATAAAAACACGCTTCATGGCCATTTTGATATTTTATCAGACCCTTAATAATAAAGCGATTATTCAACTAAAGAAAACTTCTGTCTCCATTAAAGCGGAACTCCGTAAGATTTCCATCTATTTAATTGTTGTGTAAGTGCCTCTCTATAACTCAGTGCCTTTACGTGCACATCAGTAACCCTAAAAATGGCCTTAAGAAGTTCCCACTTATACATGAGCAGGGCTTGAACTGGAAAATGACGGAGTAACTCTTCCTCCGGTGCAGTAGGTGGCGCTCCACCAACATACAGCTGTTCTGAATACGGCTTTTTTTCCCAGTTCCTCTTTGCCAAAATCACAAACGGCCGACTTTTGGACAGAGTTTTGACAGAAACGGGTCTTGTTCGTAGTGATTCTTCTTGTTTATTCTATTTCAGAGTCAAAAGCCACCGCCGCGGAGTGGGGAGCATGCGCAGACGAGAATAATAAGAATAATCTGAGAATGCTGTTTACATGCACAAATAATCGGGGGACTGAATGAGTGATGTAGGTCTGTTACCCGGGTAATGAAAACTCCGATTTTACCCGGGTTATGGTGATTACATGGTGTTTAAGAAACCGGGATATGCCCTTTGCGAGAGTGAGTTAAAACAACAAGAATTTTGTTGCCTCTTTGTCGAGTTTTCACATCTGTGTGTCTGTAGATACATTCCCTCTCTAAATGGAAATACGCCGCCATGTTAGTGACGCTGCTGACAGCGGTTGGTCTGCCGGTGGAGCTCATCACTGCCGGTCAGGCTGCGTTCACTTGTAATTGGAAATGGGGAACTTCCAACTTCCGGGTCAGGCTTATAGTAAGAGCAGAAGTGTAATAGGAACATGTGTGTGTGGAGATTTAAGAGGGCAACATAGGACTGGAAGTAGAAGTGAATGTGTCAATAAAGTTGGCAAGAGTTTGCAAAAATTTGCTAAACTTACGCCTTTTCTTCTCTCTGCTGTTCCTCCTCAGACGGTGCCGACCGCACATCAACAATATGAAACGAGGACCTGGAGCGAGAGCAGTAAGACGGCGCAGGCTCACGAGGCTCTCTCACGATAAGTCACCTCGAGGTCACCAGCCCTCCTGACCCCCCTCTTCCTGTAGCCGATGGGCAGAGCTCAACCAAAGGATCGGGCGGGATCCAAGAAACACAAGAGAGCCGATCACCAAAACGGCTAACACAAGCTATCACATTGGCACCGTCCATCGGGTCGAAAAAGAAAAACACACTTCTTGCTGCGCCAAACATGCTCACAGTCATCTGCATCTGGGCGAGGAGAGAGAGAAGCATTGAACACGGCCTGCACAGTGTGTGAACAGCGCCCCCCCGCCCCTGTGGAGGCCAGAAGCAGTACTGTAGTCCAGCAGAAGGGGGACGCTGGCCTGTGGCTCAGGGCCCAGTGAGGCTGAGGCCCTTTTCCTCTCTGACACCCTCTGGCCCCCCGCACATCGACCACAGCTCGTGGCATCTTTCAAATCCCTAACAGTACCTCAGACCCAAAAAAAACAAGACGAGACAAGCAGAGATAGAAGAACGCAGAGGAAGTTTGGGATTTCCTTGACTGTTTTCAGTGCGGATGCTTGTAGAGCTCGGGAAGGCCCTCTTGCTCACTATTGGGTGGCAAAAAAAAAGAATCATTATTTGTATTGTATGTATTTATTGTTTACATAATGATGCTACTTTCAAAGGGTACAGAAACATGTATGAACCGTGTGTTATTCTGTAAAGCCTCGGCCGTCTACCAGCTTTACGTCCCACGAGTAGCCATCACGCTAGTTTACAACCAACGTGCTTATTTCTTTATTTTAGCAGCCCGCAAGCGACGACGCGTCGGCTGGAACATTTACCGAGAGGGAAGAACGAGAGAAAGAAGGTGTGGTTGGAGAGGGATAAGAGGAAGACGTTGAGAAGGACACAGGAAGTAATAGAGGAGAGAATAGAGCTGATACTGGAAAGGGAAGCGGATGTTTTAAAGGAGAAAGACATCAGAGGCAGGACCTTTGATCGGCCCGAGGATGACAGAGGAAGATGATGTCACGTCTGATCATGTTGTGAGTGTAGGAGGAAGTGAGTTTGGCGCCGGTCGGTTACATATTGTTCACCCGCAGCATGTACTGTATGAACTCTTTGAATTCAGAGCCTTCGTAAGCACGATACATTGAAAATGTAGGTTTTTTTTTTAAAAATACACGTAAATGGGAGATTTAATATCGTCAGTGGGATCTGTCTGCATGTTCAGATGCTGGGTTTAGTTGTGTTTTCTAAAGCGGGGCGATATGCTTAAGCTGCATGTTAAATATCTTTCTCGGAGGAAGATTGTGAAATGTGGAGAAGATGGCAGAAGAAGAAGAAGAAAAAAAAAAACAGGAGGTGGATTTGGTTTCCACTCGGACCGTGTTGCAACGTTGGAGAAATCACACACTGTCAGTCCATGAAGGGTAGTTTTCCCAGAGATTGTCTCATGAGTGCTCACCTCCACCTGCTGGTCAAACGCCGTCATGGCGGGGGCAGACGCTGAAGTCCGTGAACACACAGGCAGATCAGTGAATAATCAGTTATGAGCGTTATTTTGGGGGAAACGTCGGCGCTGCAGAAACCCCCTCAAAGATCGCCGGTGTAACACGGTCTGCTCTGTCAGCGCAGTTCTACATGGATTTTCTCTTCTGTTTTTTTAAATTCTGAATCTCATGGTTATTCTGTGTCTTAATATTTATCCTCAGTTAACAGACTTTATAAGAATAGGTGTATATCAAAATAAGCCGGTTAGGAAACTCCTCTGTGCCGCTTTGAACGGAGCACGTGTGCCGAGAGTCTGCTCATCGAGGGTTATTGATTATTATTGTTTAGTTTCTTTTATTAGTTTGTTGCAATTCTATAGTACTTCCTTTGTATCCCGCACTTGATATGATAATGTGATACACTAAAATCCAAATGTTCAAGGCTCAAGCAACACTTTTGCGCTTTGCAGTCGGATCAAACAGATCGGGTTGAAGAGATGAGGTCTCGAACGGTAGAACCACAGCAGGTGGTCGATGTCGAATCCCGCAGAAGAGACGAAAAATGATTTCAGTTTGTGTCTGACGGTCGACACTTTCTCATGTCACACACAGTCAAAGGGCCACACACGAGTGTTTGTGCATGTTTTAGCCCATTCAACACGAGTCGAAACGCATTAAATTACTACCAACTGTTTTTATTTGACCTTATTTTCTTTGTTTTTCCAGTTGCCATTCATTTTATTATGGTATTTAAATGAACCCCTCACACCTCCCTGAGAAAGTCAATCAATCACAGCAAACTTTTGTAAGTTCTCGCTGTTTGATGCAGCAACAAACGTTGTGATGATTCACCTTCTCAAGCTTCAGGTCTGTTAAACCTCAGTTTCATACCATAATACAGTGATTCCCAACCACGGTTACTCACCACCAGGAGGTGCTTCTGCAGTTGGCAGAGGACGTGGAAAGACTTTAGAGTAGCTCAACTAATTTGACCAAAATAGAAATAATGATTTGATTAAAAGATTGGAAAAGTTTAGGCCTATCGACATGTTAACAGTCTGTAACGCCTGAACAGTTCATGTTGCTGTTATGTAAGAGTGTGTGAAAACTAGTTAGCAAGTGAGCACCGAAGTTCAGCTTACTTTAGCTGAAAGTATTAGTAAAGAATCTGATAAAGGTATTGATATAATGGTTAAAATTATCAGATAAACTGTTTAAAACGTTAGCTGAAAGTATTGAATTAATAGTTTTTAAAAGTTGGTTAAAAGTATTGATTAAATAGCTAAAAGTATTTAATCAACAGTTAAAAAATTTAGCTCAATTACAGAATAAATAGTTTGAAAAGTTAGCTTAAAGTATTTAATCAACAGTTGAAATGTTAGCTAAAAGTATTAATTGTTCTAAAAGTTAGCTAATGTATTGATTAAATACTTTAAAAAGTTAGTTAAAAGTACCGAATAAATATCTTTAAAAGTTAGCTAAAGTATTGATTAAATAGTTTAAAACTTTAGCTTAAAGTATTCAATCAACGGTTAAAGTTAGCTAAAAGTACAGAATAAATAGTTTTAAGAGTAAGCTAACGTATTGATTGAATAGTTTAAAAAGTTAGCTAAACGTATTAAAATAGCTTTAAAAGTTAGCTAAAGTATTGATTAAATAGCTTTAAAAGTTAGCTAAAGTATTGATTAAATAGCTTTAAAAGTTAGCTTAAGTATTGAACAATGGTTGAAATATGGAGGCGTGCGTGAGGTCACCTGACAGGCCTGTTGGGTTTACGGTTGGGAACCACTGCCGTGATAGAAACCACAAACCTCACAACCTATAGTTTCCTACAAACACGCTGAAACCTAAACACGACAGAGCGCTGTGAAGAAAAACAGCAGAGACTCGGTTAAACGGACTAAAACATGCAGACGTTCTGTGACGGTGCCTGAATGTGACGTCTGGAGCTCAAACCGACGTCGTCGTTGGTTGAATGTCGCTTCAGATCCAGTGATGGTGGCTTGAACACACACACACACACACACACACACACACACACACACACCATAGACACCATAGACACCATAGACAAGTGTGTGTTGTAAGTGACACTTCACACTCTCCAGGTGTGTGTGTGTGTATGTGTACGTTTGTGAACTTCAAGCGCGAATGTGACGTCTGGAGCTCAAACCGACGTCGCCGTTGGTTGAATGTCGCTTCCGATCCAGTGATGGTGGCTTGAACACACACACACACACCACAGACAAGTGTGTGTTGTCACTGACACTTCACACTCTTCAGGTGTGTGTGTGTACGTTTGTGAACTTCCACCAAAGCGCGATTGTGACGTGAGCTCGTTTTAACGCCTTCTGTTTCGTCTCACCGTAGATCGTTTCCGTGTCACTGCCGTATGAATCAGTACTTAAAGTAGAAACAATTATTTATTCTTTTTTTTTTTCATATTTTGTGCAGAGGTGATACTTTTACTCATTTAGGTGTATTATTATTTAAAGTACCATATGTATTAACATGTTATGGCTGGTGACCATACGTACATCTCAAATATTAACATAGTTATTGTTGACTTTGACTGTTTTTCCTTTTATTTTTATGTTGCTGTTGTTGAACTATAATCTCGTTTGTATCCATCGGTGTCTCGTTGACTTTTTGTTTTTCACGTGAAGCTTCGGTGTCGGACGGTTCATCGCAGACGTGTCGATTCACGTTTTCGGTTACAAAGTGTCTCGTCAGACGAGCTGTCGGCTAACGAAGCAGCAGCGGCGTGTCGTCGGCGTTGTTGTTGTTGTTGTCGTCTTTGGTAGGGCAGGAAGTAGACTGGTCCATCCTGGTGTGGAGTCTGAGCTTGGTGCTGTGTGGTCGTGATGAGAGGTGATACTGTAGGTGTCAGTGTTTGTTACCTTAAAGGATATTATTCTATATTTGTCAGCAAATCCCACCAAAAGACCCAATTCAACGCAAGTCCTTCCGCAATCTCTGACCCCATGAGCTATCGGAATGAGGGCGATTTAGCCTCTGAGCTAACGGCAAATATTTCAAGCCTTTGTTTAGCTGCAAAATTGAAATAATAATAATAATAATAAACTTTATGTACATGGCACTTTTCAAAGTACTTGAAGAGAACCATGAAACCAAATAGAGTTCCTCCTGTATTGTAATATCTTTAAAATCAGATCACAAACATACAGACAAATCCGACCGTTTGTGTGTTTTCGCCATCGCTGCGGTGGCGTCTCCCTCCAGTGTGCGCGCGCTTAAATGGGAGCTGTCACTAGAAGTGAACCGTATCTACTTTTACCTGTAATTTTTATGCAGCATTTACTTTTGACAACGACGTCCAGGAAGTCGGGAAGAACCTGTGAAATTCTCTGCTGCTCCAAACCTTTACCCCATGAAGAGCGCCCCCGTCTGAGGCCGTACGGTCTACATGGATTCAAACCTTTACCTCATGAAGAGTGCCCCTGTCTGAGGCCGTACGGTCTACATGGATTCAAACCTTTACCCCATGAAGAGCGCCCCTGTCTGAGGCCTTACGCTCTACATGGATTCAAACCTTTACCCCATGAAGAGCGCCCCTGTCTGAGGCCGTACAGTCTACATGGATTCAAACCTTTACCCCATGAAGAGCGCCCCTGTCTGAGGCCTTACGGTCTACATGGATTCAAACCTTTACCCCATGAAGAGCGCCCCTGTCTGAGGCCTTACGGTCTACATGGATTCAAACCTTTACCTCATGAAGAGCGCCCCTGTCTGAGGCCGTACGGTCTACATGGATTCAAACCTTTACCTCATGAAGAGCGCCCCTGTCTGAGGCCGTACGGTCTACATGGATTCAAACCTTTACCCCATGAAGAGCGCCCCTGTCTGAGGCCGTACGGTCTACATGGATTCAAACCTTTAGTTCATGAAGAGCGCCCCTGTCTGAGGCCGTACGCTCTACATGGATTCAAACCTTTACCTCATGAAGAGCGCCTCTGTCTGAGGCCGTACGGTCTACATGGATTCAAACCTTTCCCTCATGAAGAGCGCCCCTGTCTGAGGCCGTACGGTCTACATGGATTCAAACCGTTACTTCATGAAGAGCGCCCCTGTCTGAGGCCATACGGTCTAAATCGATTCCCAGGTCGTGCAGATGTTCTCCAGAAGTGGATCAAGAATATTAACAGACGATCTCACAGTGAGGAGCATGAGGCTGCCGAGCTTAACACAGTGAAAGAGTAACGTCAGCTAAGCTAACAGTGCTTAGCTAGCTCACGTTAGACGCCTCTATCCAGGCTGCCGCGGTCGCACAGAGTAAATGAACTCAGTGTGGCGTTCTCGTGAAATACACTAAAACGTAAGTTGCTCTAACTAGGGCGACCTGATGACTACAATGTAAACGTAAAGTTGATGGAGGTAAATAATCACAAGCTCTCTTCATGAGGTAAAGGTGGAAAAGCTTCACTTCTAATGGCGGCTCCCATTCAATGGCGTGAGAACTGGAGGGAGACGCCACCGCAGCAATGGCGGCTTGTTCACTTCCGGTACTTTCGCTGGATCCGTCTCTAGTTTCATTATTATCAAAGTTTCCGTTTTCTTGCTGCAAACGGGAGGAAAATGGTGCATTTGTTGGGGACTACTTTCTGCGGCGGATGAATCCACACTCTGAGCCGGGCTTTGGTCTTTCGATGGGATTTGTTTACATTGAGAAAATTAGAGACTTTTGTCCTTTAAACGCGTTTTAAACTAATCAAACGCGCAGCGCGTAACGTGCTCAAAGGGATTAATGAAGCCGAAGTACTTTTGCAGTATTGTTCTTTACTTTCACGTCACTTTTGTTTGACTTTTAAAAGGTTCGGGAGATTTAATTTCAGTCTTTGCGTAGAAACACTAGCTCCCGTGCGTGACTGACGGCGTTTAAATAACCCCGAGTTCATGTGATTGTTTTCTTTAATGGAGTAAAGTTTTGTGTTTAGAGTCGAAGCCTCCGGTTTCCCGTCGCAGCTCTGAGGTCGGGATCGTCACACATCTCTTCAAACCAAATGCTTTATTTTTTACTTGTTTTTAACGCATATCAGCTCCGCGGGGGTGCAGGAGGGCTTCCAACGCCGCGCACACTGCAGTATTAACAGTTAGACAACGCTGTGATATTCCAAAAAAACAAACATTTAATGTACTTTAAGTCGAGACGTATATGCTGTTTTGTATCTTTGTCATAGTTTCTGCGGTTTGTGTCGATGCCAATACTTTTATTTTTGTTGTTGTTGTTGTAAATTCAGCAGCATCCATTCTGTAACCACGTGTTACCGCTTGACTGTGCTCCTTTTATTTCATTTAGTTTTATTCTATCAAAGAGCCGATGTCCTGTATTGACTGCAGGCTTACGTATATATTTGACAAAAGAATATTGTATGTTTAATAATAAAAAAACGCAAAAAAGACAAAAAATCTGAAGAAAAAAGGGGGAAAATTGAAGCGAGAGAGAGAGAAAGAGAGAGGGAAAAAAAGAAAAGTGTAATTTATATTTTAAAGAACTGCATGCACGAGGCTGGGAAAGTCCTGTTTAGAATAACAAATGGCAGTGCCTTTTTTGTACTCGAGACATTCACCCCACATGTAAATGGTTTTATATGGACTTTAAAAAAAAGTGTAAAGTTACAGGAGGACGCCGCCGCCGCCGGGTCACGTTCACGCCGCAGCCGCCAACACGCGCCGTCGTCCGGTTCGATCGCCCGCTTTAATGAAAAGAAACACGAGTTCATCTGTGACATGAGATCATGTTATAGATGCAGGGTTCATATCGCAACACACCAAAGCAACTATTACGTTATCAACTGTTCTGATGATCCGCGGAGAAGTTTTTTAAGGAATAAAAGTCCAAAATTCCCTGATTTCAGCTTTTTAAATGTGAATATTTTCCGTAAAGAAGAACAAGAAGAATTACTTAATTTATCCCGCAACGGGGAAATTTAATTTTTTCCACTCTTATTATTAATCATGTTACACACACACAGGCCCAAAAATACACACATGCACAAACAGGACCTTTATAAATGCAATTAAGGAGAGATGTTAGAGCGAGGGGGCTGCCAGTGACCAGCGCCCTGAGCAGTTTGGGGTTCAGTGCCTTGCTCAACAGAACCTCAGCAGTGCGTAGGAGATGAACTGGCACCTCTCCAGCCACCAGTCCATGCTCCATACAGGGACTTGAACCAGCGACCCTACGGTTCCTAGCCAAGTCACCTATGGATTGAGCTGCTACCGCCCCAGAGTGAGCGTCTTTGAGTTGCGGACAAATCGAGACACTTGCGGACGTCGTCTCGGGCTTTAAGAAAAACACAGATTGAAGTTTTCTGACCTTTTATAAACAACTAATCGATTCATCGAGAGTAAACACAGAGAAAAGAGTCGTTGGCTGCAGCCGTTTTCATCAAGGACAAAGAAAATAAACATTAATCTAGTTTCTTTATTTGCGGAGACGCGAACACAGTGATAATTTAGTCCCTGTTTAATGATAATCAGCCATTTGATGTCTTGATTATATCAGAAAAGTCTTTAATTTGCTTAATTTTGTTTCAAAAACCTAAAGAAATTCAGTTTAATGAAGAAACCAAACAATTATTTAATCATTTCTTATAAAAAATGACTGATAATTGTTGTTGTTTACGAGAATATGAGATCAAGAAAAAGCAGATTTCACCTCTGAGAAGCTGGAAACCGTTAAATAAAGAATCACTTCAATGATTATTATCAAACAACATTTTGACAAATTACGTGATTTGAGATTTAAGCAGATATTGAGAATTACTGAAAAGATCTCATCTCATCTCATCTTCAGCCTCTTATCCGGGGTCGGGTCTCAGGGGCAGCAGCTTTAGCAGGGGACCCCAAACTTCCCTTTCCCGGGCCACATTAACCAGCTCTAACTGGGGGATCCTGAGGCGTTCCCAGGCCAGTGTGGAGATCTAATCTCTCCACCTGGTCCTGGGTCTTCCCCGAGGCCTCCTCCCAGCTGGACGTGCCTGGAACACCTCCCTAGGGAGGCGCCCAGGGTTCATCCTTACCAGATGATCCTGAACCACCTCAACTGGCTCCTTTCAACGCTAAAGAGCAGCGGCTCTACTCCGAGTTCCTCACGGATGCTGAACTTCTCCCCCTCTCTCTAAGGGAGACTCCAGCCCCCCTCCTGAGGAAACACATTTCAGCTGATTATAAAGTGTTTCCAGTGACTTTTCTCATTCACTGTTGTGTTAAAACGCAGTGATTCCACCTTAATTCAGTCCCATAAAGTTTCCTTACTTACGAACATTTGTCACATTTAAGCCGCCCCGTTGTTTTCTAACTTCATAAAAACATAATCTCAGTCTCTTTTAGTTATTTTGTAACTAATTGTGAGATTCTCGTGTGTCTCACGCAGTAAAACAAAGCGTTCATGATCCAAAATCACTTCCACGAACTTCATTAAAACCCAGACGACACAAACCAACGTTCACGTCATTTTCTGATTAAACATGAACGTGTTGAAGCTGTTTCAGCCTCACAGTCGAGACTTAAAGCAGCTGCTCGTCCGAACCAAACGTGAAAACTCAACGTTGAAGTGAGCGTCGAGGCGTGAGGCGTGAACGAGGCCCGCGGCGGGGAACGCGCCCTGTTTCTGTGCTCTGTAGGTACTTCTTAATGCTGATATGAAGTTATGAATTATTCTGGTCTGTACAACAAAAAAAATGTGTGAATGAGTGTGTGACAGCGAGTGTGTCTGTGTGTGTGTGTGTGTGTGTGTGTGTGTCTCTGTGTGTGTGTGTGTGTGTGTGTGTGAGAATACATTCAAGTGTTTTTTCAATGTGTCTTGCTGTAATTTTGTGGCGACGTACCAGAATGCTGTGACTTGGCATGCCCCCCGTTATACATAAAGAAAAGTTGTAACTCCTCCACTGTGTGTGTGTGTGTGTGTGTGTGTGTGTGTGAATCAGATTCAGACGACTTAAAGAAAACAACGTTAAGGTTTTGAAAGTTTTTATTTTAAATGACAAAACTCAGCTGGTGCAGATCTGCAGCTTTGAGTTTCACTTTAATGTTGTTGTTGTTTCACGTCGCACCAAAACCCTGAGAGCCGTTAATTTACCCTTGAATAGTTTCCAACACTGTTATTATTATTATACAGGTCACACACACACACACACACACACACACGTGCACAAACAAGACCTATATACATGGTTTAGGACGCACTCCCACTGTCCGTCCGTCCCGTGCCCCGTGCTTTAGGGTCCTTGTCCCCCCCCCCAGGCCTGTTTGTACTCACACTACCTGGGCCTCGGAGAATGCTTCTTGCTGCCTATACGTCATCACGCCGTAACACGTCATACGCATTGATGATGTCATCGCGATGCATTGCTTTGTTTCCAGATCTTTCCGTAGACCTCAGAGTTTTTGTGCGTCTTGTCGACTGTTTTTGAATCTTTTCATCGACCAAATCTGCAGTAAACACTCCACCTCCGCATCACACCAACGTGAACCTTTCACCGCCATTGTTTTAAATGTCCGCGCATGGTCCCTCCTTCTTTTTTCTATGTCCCAACAGGCGCACAGGAAATGACCTCAGGATCGCCGTAGGCCTCGTGCTCGTACACGTGCGCACGCTCGTGCTCGTACATGTGCAAACGTGCTTTACTAAAGCCCACCTCTCCCAAAACGGACCGCGGTACGGTTGCACTCACACGGGTCAAACGAACTAGACTTTACCAGTGAAACCTGTTTGGGCACGGTACGGATGGACAGTGTGAGTGCGCCCTGAATGGAGAGATGTCAGAGCGAGGGGGCTGCCAATGGGTCAGATTTCCCCCTGAACTGCTGCTCTGTTAAATATTTAATGCGCAAAATTCTGTTTATGTTTTATGTTCCATGAAAACGCATCAAATCAGCCATGGAGACAGTTTTTAGAGAGAGACGCTAACAGCCCCAAAGGGCTAACACTGATTAGCTCGTTTCATCCCCATGTTCCCCGGTCACATAAGCGTCTGCCGTCGCTGATTTAACTCATAACGCATTTTGTTCGGTTTAAGCCTGAAACACGGTGCCCAAGGTGAGAACCACGGCAGACACAGGCACAAGGGACTCTCTGTGTCATTTAAAAAACACTCTTAAAAACCTCCTTAACCCTGCTGTTCTCCTAAGGGTCAATTTGACCCCATTTAATGTTTAAAATCTCTAAATAATGAGATTTTTTTGCTTTATATTTATGACTTTTCCTAATTTTATGGGGACAACTCATAAAAAAACTAAAATTGTCATGATTATATATATTTGTACTTGTGGCATCGGTGTTCCTTTGGGTCCGTTTGATCATCTGGATGATTTAATCATTATTATTATTGTTTATTTTACAATTCAAATCTTATATGAGGTCAAATTCATGCTGCTGTCCTTGATAACGGACGTTACTTTCATTCCAGATGTTACAAATAACACAAAATAGCACTTAAAATAACAGACTTACTTTAAAACACACACACAGAAATCCCTCCATGCAGTTTAACATCAGTAATATTTTTAATTCTGTTAAATAAATACATAAAGTACCCGACTTAACTTGAGTCACACATTGATAATGATCATTTTCCAGATGTTTAAATTGCTACGGTCAAATTGACCCCTAGAATAAATGGTGTTAGTAAAATTTGAGGGCAACAGGAGGGTTAAAAAAGACCTGAGTCGGTTAAAAAAAGGTTAACATTTATATATTAAAAGAGATTCAGGTTACCACTGGGGTTAGAGGTTACGTTTAGGGTAAGTGTCAGGGCCTATTTGCCGTGGAATTGGGCACTAAAAATAGATCGGGGATGGTAAATGGACTTGTACTTATAAAGCGCCTTTCTAGTCTTGTGACTACTCAAGGCGCTTTCACAGTGTCTGTCACATTCACACAGACATTCACACTGATGGCAGTGGACATCTACAGACCATCTAATCTAACCATTCACACCACATTCACACACCCATGCGCTGCGCAGGGAGCAATTCAGGGTTCAGTGTCTCTCCCAAGGACACTTCGACATGTGGACCGGGGCTGGGGATCGAACCGCCAATCTCTCAAATGGAGGACGACCCACTCTTCTACTAAGCCACAGCCGCCCCACGTGATTTTCCCCGGTCACATACAAAGGGGGGAACATGGGTACGCCCCCGCATGTAGAATTCAAACCCACACTCCTGGGTGGAAGTGCTTAACGCTCACAGTTACGTCACATGATCTCACTAAACTAATTATGTAAAAAATATAAAAACTGAATTAAAGAGTGGAGATGTGAATGTAAATCTAAACCTAAAAGTAAAATAATAATTTACACATAAATAAACTATGACTTAATAATAATAATAATAATGTAAAAACTGAAACGGTGGAGATGTTGAAGTAACAGTAAAACACTTAAACACAACAATAGAGTTTCTCCTGAATCTCAAAGATAAACACACTGTGGCGATAACGCGCGTGTATGAAAGCACGTGCGGCTCCACCTGTCACGTACACCACGTCGCTGCACATGAGGAAATAGGAAGTGACCGTGACGTCACCGCCTCCTCCCACAATCAGCCGAGAAACCTGCGCTCGTGCGCACACACACAACAGTGGGCTCTTGAAGACACCGAACAGTGCGCTCGTGCACACACAACACACAACAGTGCGCTCGTGGTCGTCATGAAGAAGCTGGTGGTCCTCGTGCTTCTCCTCCTCCAGGTGACCGGATGTGCGGACGGCAGGTGTTTCTGTCAGGTGAGCACACACACACACACACACAGGTTCGCACACACGGGCGGGCACACACACACACACACACACATAGGTTCGCAAACACACACACACACACGGACAGGCGCACACACATAGGTTCGCAAACACACACACACACACGGACAGGCGCACACACACACACACACAGGGTGCTGAAAACCTGTAAATGCTCCTTAAAGTGCTTAAAAAGTGAAATGCAGCTGTTTACATGTTCATGAATGTGCATCAAAGGGGAAATAGGTCTAAACATTCAATTAAGACTCTATATATTTATATATATATGTGTGTGTGTGTGTGTGTGCGTCATATGTATGAATGTATGTTTGCGAATATATGTGTGTATACGTGTGTGTACGTCCGTGTGTATGTATATGTGTGTGTGTAAGTATATATATGTGTATATGTATATTTGTATGTGTATGTACGTGTATTTATATACGTACTCTGTGTCATCTTCAGTATCAGAAGAAGAAGAAGAATTCCTTTATTAGTTCTGCAACGGGAAGTTTGATTTTTTCACTCTATCATTATTATTCATGTTACACACACACACACACACACACACACACACACACACACACACACACACACACACACACACACATGCACAAACAGGACCTATATACATGCAATTGATGTATACAGCACATAGCAACAGCACCTCAGCAGTGCCCAGGAGATGAACTGGCACCTCTCCAGCCACCAGTCCACGCTCCATTCATGGTCCACACAGGGACTTAAACCAGCGACCCTCCGGTTCCCAGCCAAGTCACCTATTATTATTATTATTATTATTATTATTATTATTATTATTTAACATGTTCAATAAAGATGCATTGGTGTTTATTATGTGAGGGCTTCTTCTTTTCCTGCTGTTGTCGTCGGGTAAAATACCGTGCGGTAAAAAGTCCCGTATTTGCCTCTGAGGTGAAGAGGAGTTTACGTTCAAAGCAGCAAAAAATGTAAAGTTTAAATAAAAGTACATGTTAACTTTCCTACGCTCCTGATAATTCAGCACCAATGATGAGGAAATGTATCCATCTTCTCTTTTATGCGTAGACGGCGGTGAATTTTGTTGTTTCTCTGAGAGGAAACGCGGCGAGGATGATAAACAGTGTGTGTTTTCTTCTGTACGCAGGTCACAGGAGATCTGGACGACTGCACCTGTGACGTGGAGACGATCGACAGCTTCAACAACCACCGGCTGTTCCCCAAACTGCAAACTCTCCTGGAGTCGGACTATTTCAGGTTCTACAAGGTGAGGACACACACACACACACACACACACACACACACACACGCAGACTGACCGGCGGTTCGATGCTCTGCAGGTGAACCTGGATAAGAAGTGTCCTTTCTGGAAGTCCAGCAGTCACTGCGGTCTGAAGGACTGCGCTGTGAAGCCCTGCTCTCCGGTGAGTTTCTCTCCGCTCGCTTAACAAACTTAACGTCCATTTAATTCACTTTGTTCAGGTGAATTTAGGAAACGTCTATTTATAAACCGATGCAGAGCGTACACATTAATCTAAATGGCTTAAAAATAAACACAAAATAACTAAAATCAGATGCAAAATGACTTTGTATGAATGCAAAATGATTAAAAATAGACACAAATGACTAAAAACAGACACAAATTATTAGAAATAGATGCAAAATGACTGAAAATAGATGTAAAACAACTGCAAAGTAACACAAAATGACTAAAAATAGAGACAAAAAGGCTATGTATGGACGCAAAATGACTAAATAATAGATGCAAAATGACTGAAAATAGATGTAAAACAACTGCAAAGTAACACAAAATGACTAAAAATAGATACAAATGACTAATAATAGATGCAAAATGACTGAAAATAGATGCAAAATGAAGAAACCTGTGTTCACATGAGACTCACTCAAACTTCTGTGTTTGCAGAACGAAGTCCCCGAGGGGATCAGGACCTCGTCCCACAACAAGGTGAGTGTGTGCAGATCAGCTGTGTGACGTGCACGATCATGAGCGGGCCTACGGAACGGGACTTCAGAGCACGGCCCAGGGGCCCGGAAAGGATCAGGGGCAAACACAATGATCACAAAGAGACAATAAACGACCACAAACATGCACAAGACAACTGCAACGACCCAAAATCACTCACAAATGGACCAAAATTAGGTAGAACATCCAAAGATAGATGCAGAACGTACAAAGTAAATCTAAATGGCTCAAAACAGACACAAAATGACTCAAAACAGACACAAAATGACTCAAAATAGACACAAATTGACTCAAAACAGACACAAATTGACTCAAAACAGACACAAATTGACTCAAACAGACACAAAATGACTCAAAACAGACACAAAGTGACTAAAACTAGACACAAAATGACTCAAAACAGACACAAAATGAATCAAAACAGACACAAAATGACTCAAAACAAACACAAAATGACTCAAAACAGACACAAAATGACTCAAAACAGACACAAAATGACTCAAAACAAACACAAAATGACTCAAAACAGACACAAAATGACTCAAAACAGACACAAAATGACTCAAAACAAACACAAAATGACTCAAAACAGACACAAAATGATTCAAAACAGACACAAAATGACTCAAAACAGACACAAAATGATTCAAAACAGACACAAAATGACTCAAAACAGACACAAAATGAATCAAAACTGACACAAAATGACTCAAAACAGACACAAAATGACTCAAAACAGACACAAAATGACTCAAACAGACACAAAATGACTCAAACAGACACAAAATGACTCAAAACTGACACAAAATGACTCAAAACAGACACAAAATGAATCAAAACAGACACAAAATGATTCAAAACAGACACAGAATGACTATGTATGGATGCAAAATTACAGAAAATAAGCGCAAAATGACTGAAAATAGATGTTAAACAACTATAAAGTAACACAAAATGACCAAAAAATAGACGCAAAATTACTAAAAATAGATGCAAAATGACTCACATTTGATATAACATGACTTAAAATAGATACAAAATGACTATAAAGAAACACAAAATTACTAAAAATAGACGCAAACGACTAAAAATAGATGCAAAATGACGGAAATTAGATGTAAAACAACTACAAAGTAACACAAAATGACTAAAAATAAACACAAATGTTTAAAAATAGATGCAAAATGTGTAAAAATAGACACAAAGTGACTGTATAAATTCAAAATAACTATGTACGGATACAAAATAACTGAAATTAGACGCAAAATGAATAAGAACAGACATAAAACCACGACAGAGGGATGCAAAATAACCACATAGACTCAAACATCTAAAAAAAAGATGTAAAACAAACCTCAGTTTATCCAAATCAGTGTGTGTCAGGAGAAGGAAACACTCAGATTAAACACTTTATTCCTCGAACATGTTCTGATGATCTGTGTTTTCAGTATTCAGCCGAAGGGAACGAGCCGTCGGGTGGTTGTGAGCAGGCGGAGCATCTGGGAGCTGTAGACGTTTCTTTAAGGTGAGTTAAACCACACGTTCATGCTTTTAAGATGCTTCACGTGATATATTTATAACAATAATAATAACAAAAACAATAATAATAATAATAACAATAACAATAACTGAGTTGAACCCACAGACTTGGCTGTGTTTTATTCCAGCGCTGAGACCAGAGAGGCTCTGCTCGACTGGAGCAAACACGACGACGAGGCCGAGCGCTTCTGCGTGGTCGACGGTACGTTTCCGTCCATCAGTGGAGAAAATGACAAACAAACACAGACGGACACAGCGCACGACAGCAACAGTTGCCAGGTTACCAACCAATTTAAGAAACTGCAACAAATGCTGGTTCTTTGGTTGCCATAGGTGACGAACACTTGTTGACGTGTTTAAGAAAGAGTAAATGCTCACCTAAAAATAGATATGAAATAAAACATGTGCTGCATTAGTGATGTTGGAAGTATTCAGCGTGTTGCGGAGCTCTGCTGCCCCCTAGTGGCTAAAAGCATCGATGCAAGCAGCTTTAACAAAATAGAAAATATGAAGGACCGAGAATAGATCCCTGAGGAACCCCACAAATTATCATTAACAACGTCAATGGGGCGATAATGTTGCTCTGAGTCTGTTTGCTAACATGTTAGCCACAACTGTTTAAATAATTCCAAAGCGGTAAAAACGCTCCGTGCCGAACTCATCAGTGTTAGCCACGTCTGGCTGTTAGCGACTCGCTGGGATTTCTCTGTTAATAGGTGATCAACGGCGATCACGACGGCTTATCTGATGTTTATTCATGCAGATAAAGACCGTAGAATGCAAGTAAAACACTTTAACACTTGAACCGAAATAGAAAATATGAAGGACCGGGAATAGATCCCTGAGGAACCCCACAAGTGATTATTAACATTGTCAACAGGAAGATAATGTTGCTCTGAGTCTGTTTGCTAACATGTTAGGAAAGAAGAACCAGATGAACTTAAAAAACAAAAAGGAAATTTGTAACTTCTGGGGTCTTTATGTCACATTTCCATCATTGTGCTGACGCATGAGTGCATATCATCTCATCTTCAGCCTCTTATCCGGGGTCGGGTCTCAGGGGCAGCAGCTTTAGCAGGGGACCCCAAACTTCCCTTTTCCGGGCCACATTAACCAGCTCTAACTGGGGGATCCTGAGGCGTTCCCAGGCCAGTGTGGAGATCTAATCTCTCCACCTGGTCCTGGGTCTTATATCTTAATTAATCAAAATATAATTTGACTAAAAATGGTAACCATAAGATGATTCCTGGTTGCCAACCTGGCAACCACTTTGAACAGTTAGTGTTGTATACAGCACCAGTCCCAAGTTTGGACGTGCTTTTCCCACTCAATAGAAAACTAAACTTAAGTACAAGGTGGTGGAAGATTTAGTCGAAACCTTCCTCCAGCTTGAACTTTACACTTGACTGATATAATAAGTTGTTATAGTGATTCACAGCCGACTGAATGAGGTGTTGCTGTTTCCCAGATGAGGCGTCACCGGACTCCCAGTACGTCGACCTACTGCTGAACCCGGAGCGCTTCACGGGCTACAGAGGACCGGAGGCCTGGCGGATCTGGAACAGCATCTACGAGGAGAACTGCTTCAAGTAAAGCACACACAGGCTCGAAATACACACACATGCACAAACAGGACCTATATACATGCAATTAATGGAGAGATGTCAGAGCGAGGGGGCTGCCAGTGACCGGCGCCCCGAGCAGTTGGGGGTTCGGTGCCTTGTTCAACAGCAGCTCTGCAGTGCACAGGAGATGAACTGGCACCTCTCAAGCCACCAGTCCATGTTCCATACATGGAGAATCCTGCAGACAAACAAACAAACAAACCTTGGTAGCGATAACGAAGCTCATCGCGCTCTCCCTTTACTTCCCCCTCACAGGCCGTATACCGTCAAGCGGCCGCTAATTCCCAGCAGCTCCGGAAGTGAAGGTAAGAGGTGTTTCCTGTCAAATCATCGTTAACTGCGTTCAGACTGTCCGTTTAAACAACATTGTGTTTATTTCTTTACAGCAAAGATCTTCTACAGCTGGCTGGAAGGTGAGCGCACGTTTCACCTGAGGACTGAAAAGCCGTCTGTTGTTTTTGTCCGGTTCTTCTTCAGCTCTCTTCTCTCTTCGTCTTCGTCTCTCAGGTCAGTGTGTGGAGAAGAGGGCTTTCTACCGCCTCATCTCTGGGCTTCACGCCAGCATCAACACACACCTGAGTGCCAGATACCTCCTGGATGGTGAGACCCTCGCACAAGCCCCCGCTGTCCCAACCGTTGGATTCTGGTCTTTATCATATCGAACAACCTAAATGTTTTCAGCTGGAGCTTCCTGAAGCTAAATCTTATCAAATGGGGGGTCGTGACTTATCTCATTTCATCTCATCTTCAACCGCTTATCCGGGGTCGGGTCTCGGGGGCAGCAGCTCTAACAGGGGACCCCAAACTTCCCTTTCCCGGGCCACATTAACCAGCTCTAACTGGGGGATCCTGAGGCGTTCCCAGGCCAGTGTGGAGATCTAATCTCTCCACCTGGTCCTGGGTCTTCCCTGAGGCCTCCTCCCAGCTGGACGTGCCTGGATCACCTCCCTAGGGAGGCGCCCAGGGTTCATCCTTACCAGATGATCCTGAACCACCTCAGCTGGCTCCTTTCAACGCAAAGGAGCAGCGGCTCTACTCCGAGTTCCTCACGGATGCTGAACTTCTCCCCCTCTCTCTAAGGGAGACTCCAGCCCCCCTCCTGAGGGAACCATTTCGGCCGCTTGTACCCGCGACCTCGTTCTTTGGGTCCTGACTTAATGTGTTTTAATTAAGGGGTCCTTGAAAAAAACAGATGACTCACGTCAGCTGGTTAAGAATCAGTGAAAGTCTAATTTTTTAACCCGTAGCTTATTGTAGATCCATTGAAGCGTCACTTGTCCAAATATGGTCACTTCTGGATCAGTTTCTTATCTAAACTGGAAATATAATCTAAGAACAACAAGGAGAAATTTGGTTGTTGCAGCAGCTCAGGTAAAAGATAAAAGTACAGATGAAGAGTCAAAAAAAAAAAAAATCAAACTAGAATAAGAAATGAAGTAAAAACAGAAACTATACTAAAGCAATTAAAGACAGAATTACAAGATAAAAGTGACAGTTTCGTGTGAGATATTTGATAGAAACCAAGATGGCGACGGCCTGAATGCCGAACTCCTGGCTTCATAACGGTAACCAACAAACCAGCTGTAGACGTCACTGTGTCGGGCCCAGATCAGAGCTAATTAAGCAGACTGGAGTGTCTATTTGTCATTGTATTCAACGAGAGTGAAGTGTTGTGTTTGCTGCTTTTGTGTTGCTGAGCGCTTCACGTTTTTACGCTTTGTGCAGATCGTGTTTTTAAAGGAGCGCCCTGAACGCCTCAAATTGAAAACACGTCATATCTGAGCAGACGTCGTTTAATTAAACAGCGAAATAAGGCCTCAGGACGGGTTATTCAGTGGTTCTCAGATCATTTTTAGGAGCAAGAATAAAGTAAATATGTATTTTTCAGAGCCATGGTCGGGGCCACAGATTCGGTCACAACCTCTTTTAGCATTTAGCTTAGTGCAGCTACATTGAAACATCACTTCTGGCTCCATTTTCTCATAAGTTTTGCAAGAAAATAATAATTTATTTAAGATTATATGTTCAGTTTAAGAGAAGATAAACTTGAATTAATCCAGAAGGGAAATGTGTTTGTTGCTGCAGCACAGGTTAAAGATAAAAGTACAGATCAAAAGTAAAAAGATCATTTTAAGGAGCAAGAATATAGTTAATATGTATTTTTCAGAGCCGCGGTCGGGGCCACAACAGTCACAAACCTCAGTCAGACTATCGTATTCTAGACTATCAGCCCTCCTGACCCTCCGTGTGTTGACCCCTGCTTCCCTGCAGACAGCTGGTTTCAGAAGAAGTGGGGTCACAACGTGTCGGAGTTCAGACAGCGCTTCGATTCAGAGCTGACGGCCGGCGAGGGGCCGAAGAGGCTCCGCAACCTCTACTTCCTGTACCTGATCGAGCTGCGAGCGCTGGCCAAAGCTCTGCCTTTCTTCCAGCAGCCGTCCTTCCACCTGTACACGGGCAGACCGGAGGAGGACCGGAGACACAAGGAGCTGCTGCTGCACATCCTGCAGCTGGCCCGGTCAGTCTGAGGCTTTCAAGAGAACCAGTAGATATTTGTTTTATTAAGTGTTTTCCATCTAAATGCATCTTTTTGTGAAGTAGAGATACATGTACCATATTTTCCGCACTATAAGTCGCACCTAAAAACCTTCAAATGTCTCAAAAGCCGACAGTGCGCCTTATAATCCGGTGCTCCTTATATATGGACCAATATTGAGCCACAACAGGTCTCCAACTACAGTGAGCAGCCGCCGACTCTATTTTCCCCAGTAGAAGAAGTAACGCGCGGTGCATGTTGAGATATACGACTGCGTGAAGCGTGCCGTTTCATTTCCATGTGTGTGTTTGTGTAAAGAGCCCAAAATGGCTCCTGTCAAGAGACACGCTTACGACCCAGAGTTTACACTCAAGGCCATTAGTCACGCAGAAGAACACGGGAATAGAGCAGCAGCCAGAGAGTTGAACATGAACCAATCAATGGTGCCGAAGTGGAGGAAGCAACAAGACGACCTGCGCCAACTAAAGAAAACTAAACAGAGTGTCTGAGGGAACAGAGCGAGACGGCTAGAAGTGTCCGTACGATCACTATTCGACTGAAGGCAACAGCGCTAGCACGATACTGTCCAGCTGCAGACCCGGAGCACAAGCCCCTCACTTGACACAAGCCCCTCACTTGTCACAAGCCCGTCACTTGTCACAAGCCCCTCACTTGACACAAGCCCCTCACTTGACACAAGCCCCTCACTTGACACAAGCCCCTCACTTGTCACAAGCCCCTCACTTGACACAAGCCCCTCACTTGTCACAAGCCCCTTGCTTGACGGAAGTGACGCAAAAGTTTTTTTTTTTCAAGTGAGGGGCTTGTGCTCTTGGTCTGCAGCTGGATGCTACTCGCCCTAGCACGCAAACTTATCATCAATGAATTTAGAGGCGGTCCTTAACGTAACCCCAGCCTCGACTGTAGCGTCTGTTCTATGCACCTTATATGTGAAAAAAGTTTCAAAATAAGACATTCATTGAAGCTGCGCCTTATAGAGTGGAAAATACGGTACATGGATTTTCAATGTTTCATTTTATTTCTGTTATTTCTTTTCTCACTTTTAGCACAAATAAAAGACACATTTCTGTATTTGTTATAAATAATAGTTGATTTTTAGATTATATTTCCAGTTTTAAATATAAATTAAGAGAAACTTTATCCTCAGAAAGGGAAACTCTGTGGTTGCAGCAGCACAAAGACACATAAAAGTGCAGATGAATCGAGAAAGTATACAATAAATAATAAAACTAGAATTAGAATAGAGGTAAAAATAAGAACTGTACAATAGCAAATTAATTATAAGACAGTTTTTAGTTATTGTCTGACTTCCTGTGAACTCTTTGCTTGAACGTTCATTCTCTGAAGGCCCTCGCGGTGGGAGCAGCTGACTGACGCATTAGTGTCTCCTGCTGCCGTCATGTTCGTCGTGTTAAAACTCGACAGTTTGTTGTGACTTTCCTCCAACAGATCTTTCCCGCTGCACTTTGATGAGACGTCTCTGTTCGCCGGGGACGAGAAGGACGCAGCCAAACTGAAGGTCGGCAGCAATAAAGCATAACAGAAATAAAATAACAGATCGCTTCTTCTTCAAAGAGACCACGACTGAATAATACCCAGACTTTGTGGACATGAAAAGACTGTTTAAGCTCGTATACTGTATTTTACGCACTATAAGGTGCATAGAACAGACGCTACAGTCGAGGCTGGGGTTACGTTCTGCTTCCATTAGATGGAGCTGCGCTAAAGGGAACGTCAACAAAACAGTCGTCTTGTTGCTTCCTCCACTTCAGCGCCATTGATTGGTTCATGTTAAACTCTCTGGCTGCTGCTCTATTCCCGTGTTCTGCTGCGTGACTAATGGCCTTGAGTGTAAACTCTGCGTCGTAAGCGTGTCTCTTAACAGGAGCCATTTTGGGCTCTTTACACAAACACACACATGGAAATGAAACGGCACGCTTCACGCAGTCGTATATCTCAACATGCACCGCGCGTTACTTCTTCTACGGGGGAAAATAGAGTCGGCGGCTGCTCACCGTAGTTGAGAGACCTGTTGTGGCTCAATATTGGTCCATATATAAGGAGCACCGGATTATAAGGCGCACTGTTGGCTTTTGAGACATTTAGGTGCGCCTTATAGTGCGGAAAATACGGTAATTTAAAGGTAAAATGTGTAACATTTCTGCATTCAAATGTCTAAAATCAACTATATGTCATGACCAGTGCAGAAAATAACTCAGCAGGACGTGGACCCAAACGCAGTCACGGAAGCGGAGTGCGGTTTAAAACAAATATCTAATAAACAAAAGGAAAACAAGGGTGTCCAGTAACAGGCGAGAAGGAACAAAACAAAAGACGGCGGGATGATCGAGGGTAGACAGGAACGGGTAACAGACGAACAGCCGGGGATGCAGACGAGGGGACGGGATCTCTGGAAACTACAATGAGAAGAAACAATTAACAACAAACAAACATGTAGCGAAAAACCGTTTGAGTCCCAGGAGGCCATTTGTGAACAGCTGTTCTTTGAGGTTAGATTGCTGTTTGTGAGGGGTTTCAGTGACATCATCTGCCTTGTGAGAGGTTAAATACCTGGATCTCCACACCAGTTAGTTGGTCCAGTCCCAGCCTGGTCCTGGTCCTGGTCCTGGTCAGATGCGTACATGAACTGATGAAGCCTCTTGAATGAGAGGTGAAACGTCTTCCTAGAAAAATAACCAGTTGCTTTGGACTGAAATTGCTTTGAGGATAAGTTGTTACCAACATTATCCCAAATGTTTCCAACCAAACAACCGTACAAGTTTTGTGCAACTTTGACTAGAATATTAACTGAAGTTGCAGTGAATTTACCAAATAATTTGTGTTTAACTCCACTGTAAGTTGTTCTTACCCCGTTTCCTTGGATGTTAAAGTGACTCAAGTGTGTTTCTGATCAGGAGGACGTGAGACTGGCCTTCCTCAACATCTCCAGGATCATGGACTGTGTGGGCTGCTTCAAGTGTCGACTGTGGGGGAAGCTGCAGTCGAGTGATTCAGTCACGGGTGAACCTTTAAAGGGATAGGTCTGATGTTTTTGAAGTGTGGTTGTATGACGGGGGCGCCGATCAGATGTCAGGATTGGAGGGGGGGGGGGGCGTATGCAAGTCATGCCATGCCACCATAAATCAACACTTTGTAGAGGCTCGCCATATCATTCAATAACGACTGCACCTGGAATACAGCCAAGAGCGTATCACTGCTAACTTAACTGTTAAATTAGTAAATCCTCATTTTAAGGGTGTTTAAAGTCTAATTCCAGCGTAAAATCATCCCATGGTCTTTTTCACAACTCATCAAATAATCCATCCAGACAGTTTTTTTCCTGTAACAACTATTAACGAAGTCGCTAACAGCCGGACGTGGCTAACACTGATTAGCTCGGGGCAGTACGGTGAAGGCATTCAAAGGTCTTTTTTAACCACTAATGCTGCTGAAAATAACAGCAAACCTCTGCAGCAGCATGAGAAGAGTCCCTACACACAAAACAAAGCACCAACGACGTAGTTAGTGAACCCAGAGTTTATTAAAAGAGTGTTTTAAAGACTTACCTACTGGCCCCTGTACCAGCTCCTCTCATAGTAAAGTCCATTCAAGTGGATTAGCAAAGTCAATCCCAAAGGAAGGAGCCCATTGGTGCTTTGTTTTGTGTGTAGGGACTCTTCTCATGCTGCTGCAGAGGTTTGCTGTTATTTTCAGCAGAATTAGTGGTTAAAAAAGACCTTTGAATGCCTTCACCGTACTGCCCCGAGCTAATCACTGTTAGCCACAACGGATGTTAGCGGCTCTACGGGATTTCTCTGTTAATAGTTCATCCACAAAAAAAAACTGTCTGGATGGTTTATTTGATGTGTAAGTGCCGAAAAAGACCATGGGATGATTTTGTGCCAGAATTACACTTTAAGGGTCACGTAAAGTCTACTTAACCCCTAGTTCTTCCCTCCATCTTCCTTTTCCCCCAGTGTGTGGGACTACTTGATGCATGATTCATTGATATGGATGAATATCAAAACATGAAGCCCTTTTTTTAAAGCCTGCTGAGGAGAGCAGAGGTTTAGTTTATTTGGTTTATTTGTTTCAGGGTACAAAGTTCATTGGTTACAAAGTGTAAACAGACGATTTGTACCAGATTTGAAAGTGGAACGTGGGGTCAGAAATACATTTGTCAAACCCAAGTGAAGGAGTTCAAGTACCTCGGGATCATGTTCACGAGTGAGGGGACGATGGAGCGTGAGTTTGGCCGGAGAATCGGAGCAGCGGGGGCGGAGCTGCAGTCGCTCTACCGCACCGTTGTGATGAAAAGAGAGCTGAGGAAGGCAAAGCTCTGGATCTACCGGTCAATCTTCGTTCCTACCCTCACCTGTGGTCATAAAAGCTGGGTCAGGACCCAAAGAACCAGGTCGCGGGTACAAGCGGCCGAAATGGGTTTCCTCAGGAGGGGGGCTGGAGTCTCCCTTAGAGAGAGGGGGAGAAGTTCAACCATCCGTGAGGAACTCGGAGTAGAGCCGCTGCTCCTTTGTGTTGAAAGGAGCCAGTTGAGGTGGTTCAGGATCATCAGGTAAGGATGAACCCTGGGCGCCTCCCTAGGGAGGTGTTCCAAGCACGTCCAGCTGGGAGGAGGCCTCGGGGAAGACCCAGGACCAGGTGGAGAGATTAGATCTCCACACTGGCCTGGGAACGCCTCAGGATCCCCCAGTTAGAGCTGGTTAATGTGGCCCGGGAAAGGGAAGTTTGGGGTCCCCTGCTAAAGCTGCTGCCCCCGCGACCCGACCCCGGATAAGAGGCTGAAGATGAGATGAGATGAAAAACATAATTTATTTCCCCCATTTCAATTCATCCAATTCATGTGTTTCAGAAATTGATATCTGCACCCATGTAAGAGGTAGTTCTGCAGACTGTAGGTAACACGCTGACCGTGCATCGAGAGATCCACGCTTCAAAAAAACACCAACCTGTCCCTTTAAACGATGCATTAAAACCACGTTATTTGTCGTACGATTGCATCGTGACCTCCTCCTCTTGTCCTCGTGTCGTCACCAGACTCAGGGATTAGGAACGGCACTGAAGATTTTGTTTTCAGAGCGACTGATCGAAGCTCGGCCGGCGTCCGGCGCCCAGCGACCCGGTTTCCAGCTCAGCCGACAGGAAGTCGTCTCGCTGCTCAACGCCTTTGGACGGTGAGAGAGTCCGTCACCATCGACTTCTCATATCTTTAACATTTCTGTTTGTGTTTTCCGTGAACAACGCCTCGACCGAAGCCCCCGCTGCCTCATCTGTGCAGCCTTGAGGTGAAACTCAGATCGTAGATCGGCTTTTTTTAAATAGCTACGATACTTTCGATACTTTAACGTGGAGATTGTATCGTTTTGAAACACGCGGTGTTGAAAAAGCATTTAATATCAACACCTTTTGAGCTGTTTGTGGTCATTTTGTGTCTTTTTGTGGTTGTTTTTACGTTTATTTTTAGTCGTTTTGACACTTTTTGTGGTCGTTTTGTGATGGCTTTGCATTCATCCTCAGTCGTTGTGTGATTGTGGTTATTTTTATGTTTATTTTTAGTCGTGTTGTGTATTTGTGGTCTTTTGTTGGTCTCTTTGTCATTTTGGGTCGTTTGTATTCTTTATTATACGCGAATTTGATCGTTTCGTGTCCATTTTCAGTCATTTAATCTAGAATTGTTGTTAAACTGTTGTTTGATCTGATTTTATTGAATGTGGAGATCGTTAGGGATCATTTGTGGTTGTTTTGTGTCTCTTTGTGGTCGGTTTTACGTTTATTTTTAGTCGTTTTGACACTCGTTTTTGGTCATTTTGTGATGTTTTTGCATTTATTCTTGGTCGTTTAGTCGTGTGTGTGTTTGTGGTCATTTTGGGTCGTTTCTATTCTTAATTATACGCGTATTTGATCCTTTTGTGTCCATTTTCAGTCGTTTAATCTAGATTTGTTGTTGTAATCTGATTTGATTGAATGTGGAGATCGTATTGTTTTGAAACACGATTTAAAAAGCATTGTAGTGAAAGTATGGATCAACTTTTTGGATCGTTTAAGTTGTTTTTGGTCTATTTTTACTATCAAATGTCAATCATATAATCATATTATATTGTTTTGAAACGTGTTATTGAAAAGCACTGAAGTATCAATGCTTTTGACGACCTTAATTTAATGTCGTTTAGGATCATTTGTGGTTGTTTTGTGTCTCTTTTTGGTCGTTTTTACATTTATTTTTAGTCGTTTTGACACTTTTTTTGGTCATTTTGTGATGGTTTTGCATTTATCCTTGGTCGTCGTGTGTGTTTGTGGTCTTGTGTTGGTCTCTTTTGTCATTTTGGGTCGTTTGTATTCTTTATTATACGCGTATTTGATCCTTTTGTGTCCATTTTCAGTCGTTTAATCTAGAATTGTTGTTAAACTGTGGTTTAATCTGATTTTATTGAATGTGGAGATCGTATTGCTTTGAAACACGGTTTAAAAAAGCATTGTAGTGAAAGTATGGATCAACTTTTTGGATCGTTTTAGTCGTTTTTGGTCTATTTTTACTATAAAATGTCAATCATATAATCATATTATATTGTTTTGAAACGTGTTATCGAAAAGCACTGAAGTATCAATGCTTTTGACAACCTTAATTTAACGTCGTTTAGGATCATTTGTAGTTGTTTTGTGTCTTTGTGGTCGTTTTGACGTTTATTTTTAGTCGTTTTGACGTTTATTTTTAGTCGTTTTGACACTTTTTGTGGTCATTTTGTGCTGGTTTTGCTTCTCTTTGTTGCTGTAGTTTATGTTTAAGATTTATTACTGTCTCTGTTTAGTCGTGTCGCGTGTTTGTAGTCGTTATTTTTGTCTCTTTGTGTCATTTGGGGTTTTGGAGTCATGATGTGTTCGTATTTTGTTCATTTATATCTATTTTCAGTCTTTTAACCACCAGGATTTCAAACTTTGATCCAATATAAGAATAAAAAAATACCTTTTTCAAACAAAATAACAGCTGTCTTCACGACTCCTCCTGCAGGATTTCAACGAGCATCAGAGAGCTGAAGAACTTCCGCTCGCTGTTGGCAGAGGAGCGGTGACGACGTGGACGTCCACTCTTCCGTCTCCGTCCGGCTGAAACGTTATTTACACTTCCATCAGAGTTCAACACGAACATCAGGTCGAATAGCTGAGCGGCAGCGGTGGAAGAAGTACTCAGAGATACTGAAACACTGTAGAAACACTCACGAAGTTACGAAGTGTTAGCGTCCAAATAAAGTTAAAGTACTAAAACTAAAAGTGCTCATTACGCAGAACGGTCCATTTCAGAATCATATGTTTAT
>NC_139826.1:37165500-37220500 GCF_963691815.1 Echiichthys vipera
TGCTCCATAGCTGCTCATCTCATCCGTGCAAGCTGCCATGTTGTTTACACTCAACAGTCGCTTCTCGTTTCGTCACTTAAACCCGCCTCAAAACCAACTCTGATTGGTTCGTTCGCTGGTCAAACTTCTCCAGATTTTCTCCGCCGTACGTTACCAGACTGATCGCCAACACAGCATCTCAGTAACAGCGCGTACACTCTCCTGTTCGCTCTGTTTGCGTTCCTACCAACTCCAGAGGAAACTATCCGTCTCTTTAGCTGCTAAATGTTCTCTTTAACCTGCTAGTCACTAAGTTTGTCAGCGTCGGAGCTCTAGAAGACGGCCCCTCCTCTCTGAAGCCGGCCCAGACATGTCCTCTTTTTCTCTCCGATGTTTAGCCATCTTGACGGGCGGAGTCCCAACGCGAGCACAAGCAGCGGTGGGCGTGGCCTGACCCAAAGTTTCTCAATGAGGGAGAAAGAGTAGATGTGCTTCCAGCCCCTTCTGTGTTTGTTTGAACTTTCTTCGTGGGGAAACCACATTAAACAAAGTATTACTCACATTAACAGAAGGTTTTACATACTTTAAAATGTGTCATGACTTTAGGAAAATGTTTGTAGAGTTTTCTAAATATTATTTTCCAGCTAGAGCGCCGTTTAAGCCCTTTTTTGTTTACATGTCAGAGAGGAAATGTGGGAGAGAGAGAGTCGAACCCGCGACCACCGCGATGAGGACACAGCAGTGACGTTTACATGAGTTTTCCTTTTGCAGAGCCGACAGTTTACAGACCTCCAACCTCTGTGAATCTGACACCTCAGGACGTAAAAGCAGAGAAACTACCTTCACACAATCACAATCTTCACTAAAGGTCTCCTCCGCGGTCTGTTGGCTGATAGAAACCCACACGTGGAAGCCTGTTTGAGCGTGTTACAGTCGGATCCATGGAGGGGCGGGCGTGCTGAAACTCTGCCCCAGCTTCAGGCTTTTAAATCCTGGCTAGTGGAATTTCATGGAAACATGAAATATGTCAACACAGAACGTGAACTCCCACGCCCGTCCGTCAGCTCTCCTCTGATTGGCTCACGCATCTGCTCGTGACACAGGAAGTGAAAAGCTGAAGCGTGCAGGTCAGGGTCATCTCACCTTTTTTAGTGTTTTAATTTAATTTCATCAAACTGTTTAAGATGTTTGGAGACAGACTTCACTCCACATCAGACTCACCTGTTAGCGTTGTTTATTTCTCGTTAGGTCGACGCCAAAGGAAATAAAAGAATATCGCAAATGACCTGAAAGATGCAGAACATTAGCATTTGTATGCTGCTACCTTTTTAACCTTTCAAAATAAAGATTTATATAAAAAACATGGAATCGATCCGAGAACATTCAACACACTCAGAGACACGGTATGAAGGGATTATCCCTATCTGTGCTAAGATTTAGTCTAATTAGGCTGTTGTTATTTGTTTTAGCAGTTTTAAGTCGAGCGAGGGCTGCATGATACGGCCACGATCATCTATCCTGATTTTTATGTCATTTCATGTCTCAAAACAACTAAAATAGTCCTTTGCTGTCTGTGTTTCGCCCCGAGATGACTCTGCAAAAACACTCAAAAGGCTGCTTTCCTTAAACATGCAATGTATTACACTGTCAACCAAATCTAAATGAACCCAGAAAATCAAAATAAATAGCTAAATAGCACCGTATGGCCAGTATAAGTCAATTTCTGATCATTAAAATACAATATAACTTTAAAATAAATAGCTTAATAGTAATGTAGGTTTAGTATTAATTGCTTAACATCAAGTGAATAAAAATTAAATACATTTGTAAATCGCCCAAAGCATCATTTTCTGCATTAAATGTTCTGTAAAAAAGGTTTTCATAATATGAGTTGACCGATAATACAGTCTGGCTCTAGTTCTTAAGAAACCTGCATATTATTATATAAATATTTTTTAGCATTTTTAAGTTGAGTGAGGGCTGCATGATACGGCCAAAACCTTCTATCCTGATTTTTATGTAATTTAATAATAAACATTATACATGCAATGTATTACATTGTCAACCAAATGTAAATGAACCCAGAAAATACAAATAAATAGCACTGTATGTGCATTATAAGTCAATTAAAATACATTTAAAATAAATAGCTAAATAGCACTGAATGGGCAGTATAAGTCAATGTCTCATCATTAAAATACAATATAACTTTAAAATAAATAGCTTAATAGTAATGCAGGTTTAGTATCAATTGCTTAACATCAAGTGAATACAAATTAAATTACATTTCTAATTCGCACTAAGCATCATTTTCTGCATTAAATGTTCTGTAAATAATAATAATATCATCTTTAATGGTCAAGAATGACACATGCATGTAACGTGAGTATATTATACAGTCTAGTAGATAAATATAAATAGATAAATATACAAATATACAGACTTAAGGCTGCGTATCATAAATAAATTGGGACAAATATACAATAAACAACCCAGGTGTGAAAAAATAAACAGGCAGTTCTGTTCATATAATCACAATATCTGTATGTAACATGCAGCAGGGTCTTTATATACAGTCATATACGCAGGAGATCAGCTGTTCAGTTCAGCGATGGAGGGAAAGAAACGATCTGGCTCCAATTTAAGAAAACCTGCGGTCCGGATCTTTTTGCTGAAGCTGCGTTGTGTATTTCCGTCGGCGCGGCTTCGTGCACTCACGCTGGAGTCAAAGGTGAACGGCAGGTTCTGGGCTCATCTGTGACACCTGCAGCAGACTGCGTCCGGCCAGAGCCAGCGTCTCCCCGCAGAGCTCGTTTCAGAGCGAGGCGAGCTGGCGTGGGGGCGGTTCGGGTATCCAACATGGCCTCAGTGATGTGGGTCTGGTTATAAATGAGCTGGGAGAACAGCTGTGTGTGTGTGTGTGTGTGTGTGCGTGTGTGTGTGCGTGTATGTGTGCATGTGTGTGTGGGAACAAGGCTGAGTTGTCCTTTTCTTCTCGGCCTGCTCCGCTGAGCTCCGCCTCTCCTCTCTGTGATCTGCTTTCGTTTTGTTTTCCGTCCTCGCCTCGCCCCGACCGCACAGCCGTCACAGGGGTTGTTGTCAGTCAGACGCCAACGCCTCGGGCCGTCACAAGTCACAGGGATGACATCACCGCACGAGTGGAAGCGTGAAGTGTTGTTTTTATGGTTTGATTCACAACTTCGGATCAATCAGATGTCGCCGCATTGTTTCATGAAAATGAAAAATGTTTCCAGTGATGTTTTACAATTTAAAGTCACAGCATATTCGAATTATCTCTAATCATCATTTAGACGGAGGCGTTTGTCTTTCATTTAGTCATTTTGATGCTTTAATGTTGTAGACATCAGGCAAATACGACATATCTCAGACCATACCTTCTCATAATAGTTGAAATTTGACCATATATATATCGTAGGACTGCACAATTAAATTAATATTTATCCTTATCTTCCGTATCTTCAGTCTTATTTTGGAGATTTGTGCATTAGCAGGAATGTAACAGAGGGCGCACTCACACTGTCCGTCCATCCCGTGCCCCGGGCTTTAGGGTCCTTGTCCCCCCCCTCCAGGCCCGTTTGTACTCACACTACCTGGGCCTCGGTGAATGCTTCTTGCTGCCTATACGTCATCACGCCGTAACACGTCACACGCATTGATGACGTCGTGGCGATGCGTCGCCTCGTTTACAAATCTTTCCTTAGACCTCAGAGTTTTTGTGCGTCTTGTCGACTGTTTTTGAATCTTTTCATCGACCAAATCTGCAGTAAACACTCCACCTCCGCATCACACCAACGTGAACCTTTCACCGCCATTGTTTTAAATGTCCGCGCATGGTCCCTCCTTCTTTTTTCTATGTCCCAACAGGCGCACAGGAAATGACCTCAGAACCGCCGTAGGCCTCGTGCTCGTGCATGTGCGCATGCGCGTGCTCGTACATGTGGAAACGTGCTTTACAAAAGCCCACCTCTCCCAAACGGGCCGTGGATGGCAAGCGTGTCGCAGTTAGGCTTGGTACAGTTGTACTCACACTGATTGAAATCATTTGTAAAGCACGTTTGCACATGTACGAGCATGAGCGTGCGCAAGTGTACGAGTATGAGGCCTACGGGCCTGGAGGGGGGGACAAGTACAAGTACCCTAAAGCACGGGGCACGGGACGGACGGACAGTGTGAGAGCGCCCTTAATTGTGTTAGCTGATGAGAAAACTTCACCAAAACAACAGTAAATATAAATCTGCATATGATTCGGATGGATGGATCCAAGTCTACCAAAATAAAAGCTCCTCAATCCAAAGTTAATTTGAGGCGTTTTTATATTTTTCTCAGAGTGATGCATCATAGTTTGCATCTTCATGGCTCTTGTAAATGTCTGTAAATAGATATAATAATGATAAATATCATAATAATAACAAAAAAAGAGGAATACACGTTACTCTTTACTGTTATAGAGGATCTATCCTAGCCCGGGTATACCCACGCTGCCTTGCGTAAACCAATCACAAATCGGAGATGGACGGGAAGACGATTGCGCCTCGATGCTTGTTTACATCTATGGATCCAACATGGCCGCAGACGCAAAGTTACCTTTCGATTGCAGCCTTCGATTGTGTTCTAAGTAGTTCAGAAAGCAAGTTTATTTTGAAAAAAGAGCAACGTTTGCTGTTAAAACTAGATAGATACTTTATTCATCCCCTCAGGGAAATTCTATGTGTCCCACAGCTCACAGTACACATAATACGTACACCATAAAGAAGACGGTCATTCAACAATAAAAGAAATATGAATAAAGAACAATATAAATAAAGAATGATACAGTAATAAAAGAAGTGAGGAGGTGGAGGGTGGATTGGGTTGGGCCTGGCACCAGAGCCAAGGTCAGCGGCCCCTGTCCACTACTGAACTGTTGAACAGCCTGATATAAAAACAATTTTTATTACCAAGAAGGATGTCTTTGCCTCTCAAATCGTCCTCTGGTATAATTGATATGATTGGCTGTGAGCTGCATACAGACGGACGCATTTGATGACATTCCCAATAAACGCCTCTGGGCAACGGTAAACCACGCCTCAAATACGAGGAAATGAACGGGTGACCAGACCAAATCTACTCTATTACGTTGTTAGCCAGACATGACCTATCCTAACACGTTTCAAGTCTCTCCAAGATGGAAGAAACATTCAGAAATCTTTAAAAAATGTCTTTTAACATGATCACAGAGTAATGAAATACTTTTAAAGTGATTGGTAGATACTCAGCTAATGTAAAAATGACCCGCGTGGTCTTTATTTTAAAAACCTGACACTCCCTTCCCAACTCCAGGTAATTTTAGAGGTGTGAGCGAACTGCTGTGACCTCCTCTGGCTCTTTCATTACCCTTCCACGACGGGCTCCATGTGTGGCATTTCACCCCGAGCCCCAGAATGTGCCACCTTCACACACGTATATACGTTTATAACGCGGGGGAGCCGCTCCAGCCCGTCTGAACGCTGCTGGGATCTAACCGCATGCTGCTGCGCCGTCTAACAAACCTCTCTGTGTGTTTCCCCTTTTTTTCTGCTGTCGGATCTTCTTCCTCTTCTTCTCTCCCGCCTGTCCCTGTTTTGTCTCTCAGGCCCGCGGAGACAACGACTGTCTTCTGTTCGGACTTCTGTCCGTCTCTGTTTTCGTCTCTGATAAGGTGAGTTCTGCGGTCACTCTGGGCTCCGTACGCTTCAGCAGTGCCTGCGTTGTGTTGGTTTTCTGTGCAGCTTGTGGTTTGTTTGTGTGCTGTTTCTGTTCATCATCATAATAATAACAATAATAATAATAATGCTTATTGTGCTCCTGTCATCATCGGTGGAAAGTGCACTGACTCCCTTTACTTCAGTGTTTTTAATGTAATGCTACTTTAACCTTCAGTTTCACTACTGTACATCTCTGAGGCAAATATTGAACTTTCTACTCGGCCACAGCTGTGGTTAGTTAGAAGCAGATGGAGATTTTAAAAACCTAAAATAAGCATATTTAAGAACAAGGTTATATCATTATACGCAGGGTTTGTATGGGTGCTGGAAGTCGTTGAAAACACTTTGATTTCAGTGTGTTTTTACGGTTTGGAGCATTGATTTTGAATAAACTGCTTGAAATGTTGTGTTTTATATGATATAACATAAAGGAAATGCGTTATCCGTATTTGAGAGACTGTAAACAGCACGCTGGTTGTTTTAGTGCAATACTGAGTGTACTGAATATACTGTATGTGTGGAATACATATATGTCGTTTACCACAGCTGTGAGGTGCTGGAAAAGCATGAAAACGCACCTTAAAATGCTTGAAAAGTGCTTGAATCCAACTTTGAAAAAGTCGCAGGAACCCTCTTCACACTTAAATTTATACCGATAAAACTTACGACTTAGTTACTTATATATATATATACTTGCATAACTTTAGTTTAGGTGAAATGGATTTATATTTCTTCACCAGTGTCACCTGATACCAGTACTGTAGAGGTATGTTTCCACTGTAGCCGCTTCATTTCAACACTTTCCATCCGTAGTCTATGCAAACCACCGCGCGGTACATTCTAGCAGCAGCGTGGCGAGTTTCCAGAGGCGCGGCATCGTGTTGGACGCTCATCATTTGCATAAAGTTGAGGTCTAGGCTGCTTCATGCAAATCAGGGGCATCCAGCGTGACTTGCAGTCGGGGATGGAACAGTAATCATGAATGATGTTTTATGTTTTATTAAAGGATCCCCATTAGCTTGTGTCGTAGCAGTTCGCTAGTCTTCCAACAGATAATACTCAATACAGTCCTCCAACAACCTTAACAGTAAAAATACATTAAGGGCGCACTCACACTGTTGCCGTACCGTGCCCCGTGCTTTAGGGTCCTTGTCCCCCCCTCCAGGCCCGTTTGTACTCACACTACCTGGGCCTCGGAGAATGCTTCTTGCTGCCTATACGTCATCACACCGTAACACGTCACACGCATTGATGACGTCATGGCGATGCGTGGCTTTGTTTCCAGATCTTTCCGTAGACCTCGGAGTTTTTGTGCGTCTTGTCGACTGTTTTTGAATCTTTTCATCGACCAAATCTGCAGTAAACACTCCACCTCCGCATCACACCAACGTGAACCTTTCACCGCCATTGTTTTAAATGTCCGCGCATGGTCCCTCCTTCTTTTTTCTACGTCCCAACAAGCGCACAAAAAATTACCTCAGAACTGCCAATGTGTGTGTCAATACTGTCAATGTGTTGCTTAGAAACGTATCTGTGGCTAGACTTCATTTTACGAATGCTAGCTCTATACGAGCAACTCAGAAACAGCCCAGCAGCCCTTCTCTGTACAACTTAAACCTCATTGTGTCAGATCTCTTTCATGGCTGAGGCCCAGACCACTGAACAGTAATCTAGGAGGGATTATTAAGGATCTACAGACTTGTTCCAGAACATTAGATGGTAACAATCGTGGTGAGTTTCCGTTATCGGGATAATTGTGAATATCTTCAGACTGCAGCTTGCTTCAGTGATTTTCTTTAACAATAATTTGGCCACAGTTCATAAAGTAACAAAAATTAAGTAGAATATGTTCTATTTATATTTAAAGAAGCAGAAAGTTACCGATGTATGTACAGTAAACATCACTGTGCATGTAAGTTTGATCATTTAATAGGCTCTCTGTGTCTGTTCCTCTCTGATTTTATATGGAAACACTATATTATACCTTTTTTAATGACTTTGTTATCAGGACACTTTTTGATTTATGGTTCTTTTATTTAAGATTTTAGTTTTTCACTTAACATGTGTCTTATACGCAATCATATTTATTTTTTTCTTAAAGCTAAAGTGTAGCGTAAATATCCGTTTCACCCAAGCCACTACGAGAGGAGATGATACAACGCTTATTTCGCCGTTCGGCTCCTCTAACACTTCACGGTATTTTCCAGTATTTGCTCTTTTTGTATTCCGTGCAGTTGGAGACATTCCCACGCTGGCGCACAGGAAATGTCAGAGACAAATAAAAAATCTTGTTTATGAGTAACTAAACATAATATTCTGTGTTTCTGAGGAACTACAACAACATACAATAATTACCTCGTCTGAAGAGTTCATTTTTTGCATCGACTGTTCTTCAAAAAAAGCATAAAAACGTTGTTTAATTGCGTTAGGGGTAGTTACACCGTCCATACGTCATATTGAGGCGCCGGCCGTATCGTTGTAGTAACGCAGAAAACCTCACGGGGCAGTACAAGTTACGCACTATAGCTTCAAGTAAATGTATGTAACGTAAATCCAGTGTGCTTCTGTGCCATTTTAAGGGTTTTAAGTGTATTTTGATAATAATCTGGATAAAATCTTGAATCAAAAGGATTTTTGGCCGATATAATCGTGACGTGTCATTTTGTAAATTGCCCCAAACCTACTTGCAGCCGCTGGAAGCTTCTTGATAAAGTTTAAACTAACTGTCGTAGATGTATAACGACGACCACGTATCTTATATTTAGCCTCAAATGTTTTCAGGAGCACATTGTTGTGATCACCCATCCAGCTGTTTGTGCCTGGATTTGCTACCAGCTACAAACAGTATCAGTATAATCCTCTCAGGCTCTTGAGATGTTAGCTGATGGTATCTTTTCTGAGCCGCACAAATCCAGATGTTATCTCTTAAGTCTTCACTCTGAAATGTGACGGAGCCTGACCAGATACGAGTCGGATCCACCCGTGAAGAAAGAGGATTTTCCGGCCAATTATACGACTCAACACTTATTAAAACGTCTGAACATTATCAACTCAATATTAAAGCAATTCTTACCTTTCTTGCACGTCTCAGTTCGAGCGCTTCCCTCCAGAGTCCCACCCTCTGCCCCCTGCCTGACCTCTGACGCTCCCTTCTCCCCTGACAGAGCGTTGAGAGAGAAATGCTGCGTTCAAGTGCTATTAGAAGTCCGAAGTTTTGGACCTCCAACCAGGCAAAGAGCACTGGAATACCCTTCAAAGTGAAACCTCCTACTAGCAGGCGAGTAGGAGGTTCCACGTTGACTTTTAATTTCACCCTCTGGCGTTTAATGTGTGCTAACAAAAATGATACTCTTTGAAAGTCGTAACTGATCAGATTTAGATCGATTCAGCTCTATGATGCATATTGTCCAAACTTTGTATCACTTTATATTCTTCCTCGATATTCTGTTACGTCTCTTGCGAGTTTGCATGAATTGTTTTGAGCATCACAAACCTCCGCAAAGTGACTTTTTTTCACTATGAGAATCTGATCGAGTCACTCTGATAACACCTGGAAAGTCTGGTTTAATTACTTTAGCCACATTTAAGTTAGCATAGGGCTAAACCAGAAGTTAGCTGTCCGGGACCGGATGTCTCCTGCGATCGGTAAATCCGAACCTCTTCTTTTGTAGAAAGCCGACTTCAAAGAACCACTAGCGGCAAATGCTAGCTTTTGTTTAGCCTGTGTCTCACCCAAAAATGTCACTTGAACACACCACAAAGACAACAGCTAACCAACTAGCACGTCTGTGAGAGTAGATGAACTTTCCGTACCAGCAGGAGGCGGAGTCTGTATTTGTCATTTTAAAAGGGAAACTGGAAGGCAAACAAGGATGGATGCAAGACGCTAGTTAGCCAGTTAGCACATTACCGTTGGTTTGGTTTGTCCCTCCCTTTAGAGTGCAGACAATGCCGTATGAGATGTTAACGGATTGTAATTAGTTTTGTTTTAATCTGGAGTGTGCTGCTGTTATAAGATGGGAAGAATTTTTCCTACGTTGTCATGCTCTTCCCTCTGCACTCAGCATGTGCGCGCTAACTTTGGCAGCCGTGACGACAGCGAGGCCGGAGGAGCAGTGAGAAGTCCTCCTGTTGGCATTTCAGTGCAGCTTCTGTTACGCCAACATCAAAGAACCACTATCTGCAAATGTTAACTTTTGTTTAGCCTGTGTCTCACCCAAATATGTCACTTGAACACACCGCAAAGACAACAGCTAACCAACTACCGGTCTGTGAGAGTAGATGAACTACCAGCAGGAGGCGGTAGTCTGTATTTGTCATTTTAAAAAGGGAAACTAGAAGACGGACAAGAATGGATGCAAGACGCTAGTTAGCCAGTTAGCACATTAACGTTGGTTTGGTGTGTCCCTCCCTTTAGAGTGCAGACAATGCCGTATGAGATGTAGTAACTAGTTTTATTTTAGTCTGGAGTGTGCTGCTGTTATAAGATGGTAAGAATTTTTCCTACGTTGTCATGCTCTTCCCTCTGCACTCAGCATGTGCGCGCTAACTTTGGCAGCCGTGACGACAGCGAGGCCGGAGGAGCAGTGAGAAGTCCTCCTGGTGGCATTTCAGTGCAGCTTCTGTTACGGGCCTCACACACTGCGGTGTGTTGTCGTTACGTGGAAACAAGGCTAGTAAAACAGCTTGACAGCGAGCTCATCCAAGAAGGGCTTCGCTCCAAAAACGGCATTTGCAAACCTCTGACTCCACTTCAGTCGCCATTTCAAGCGACAGACACTGAAGCAAGACGTCGGCTTTCAATCGACTGTTTAATTTTAGCCAACAACAATCATTTTGCAATCGTCGCTGGCGCGGTTATCTTTTTCTTTCCGTGAGCAGCGAGTCTGTCATTTGGGAAAGAGACACAGCAGCGCTCTGGCACACAGCTGTTTCTCAGGCTCTGACATACAGCCAGCTGTTGGCAGCGTACCAGCAGCTGGGGCAGAAAAGAGTATCTGAAAACGCTCCTGTTTGTAGACGTTCGAAGCCTCCAGGCCCTGACGTGTACCTGCAGTCCACTTTCACAACCTCTGCTGGAATGCAGCAGCTTATAGACTTACACTGGTACAGGCCTCCACGTGCTAGAAGCCTATAGACGCAGCCCGGCTGCAGGGGAACTGTTGGTGTACATTAATCAGATTAATGACTGTGAGTTTTTCCAGTGGAGCTTATGAGGTCTGGACCTGCCTCTCTATCCGTCACTCCCTCCTCTTCATCCCTCCCTCAGCTGGGCTCTCCTCCCCTCCTCCCCTCCTCCCCTCCTCCTCCTCCTCCTCCTCCTCCTCCTCTTCCCCGGCCTGACCCATTTCTCTGTAAATCAACAACCAGAATCCTCCTTCTGTCTCGCTATGACTCTCTGCTGCCATCGACGCCTCTTTAACAGTCCTGTATTTGACGCAGAGAACTCCAGATTTTGTATTTAATGACATCGTTGACTCGTTGAATTTGTGTCTCTGATCCTCTTCTTAACCAGAGACCGTAAACAATAAGGGATGTAAGCACCGTGACGTGTGGTCGCTGGATTACCGTCGCGAAGCCTCAAATTTGGCATTTGACCATCGGCGTCTTGGTATTTTGGAGTCAGTGACAGTGACAAGTGATCCAGTGATAGGTGACCATTTCTGTACGAGAGGGAGGAGCGCTAAGTCGCTGTCGTATATTTTCAGTCTTTGCAGGAAATCATCACTATTAATGATTTTAAAACTAGCCTCACAAGTTTTTAATGGCACATTTTAGAGCGTCTAAATGTTTCACCGCATAATTGTTTTTATCATCATCACGTGATTGTTATTTTAGTGTGTACTGTGGTGCACTGTTGTGTTTTATTTTTGTTTAACATGATCTCATCCTCCCCCTCCTGCTTCTTCACCACCTTCTGGACTGTATTTGTCTCTTTTTCTCAAGTTGTTGCTGCTTTGTTTTGTGTGTAGGGACTCTTCTCATGCTGCTGCAGAGGTTTGCTGTTATTTTCAGCAGCATTAGTGGTTAAAAAAGACCTTTGAATGCCTTCACTGTACTGCCCAGAGCTAATCAGTGTTAGCCACGTCCGGCTGTTAGCGACTCTCCACGATTTCTCCGATCAGTTGTTACACGAAAAAAGCCGTCTTGATGGCTTATTTGATGTATGAACTATCGGAAAAGGCCAGAATTACACTTAAAGGCTCTTCACTTCACTTTTCAGACCCTGAAAATACGTCCATTCTTTTTTACAGTCTTTGTTTTTAACTGAGAAAAAAAAATGCAACTTGGACGTAAACCGTTCTGTGCTTTGGATGGAAAATGACTGGATCAGCTTTTATTTTTTCCCACGTTTATGAACTGACAGGAGAATCCAACCAGCTGTGTTGTGTTGGGAACAGAAATAGCGGTGGGACTTTTGGTTTTACAGCGACATGTTTCCTAACTAAGTCAAGCCACATCAGAAGACCTTTGTCCCCCTTTGAGCTCCCGAACCTCCGTCTCCAGTTCACGTTCGTTTCCACACAGAGGTGACGAGCAGCACCTGTCTCTTCCCCAACTGAGTTTGTGCTTTTCTGCACTTCCCTCGTCCCATCACAAGCTTTTTCTCTCTCGTTCCTCTCGTCTTTCAGCGTTCCTTCCTCCTCGCTCTCGCCCTTTTTCAACGGTCCTCCTGTTCTCTGTCGGTCAGGCTTGACTGTCTCTGTCCCGTGTTGGAACAACCTGCAGCCTTTTGGATGCTTTCAGATGGTTAATGGATGAAAAGCAAATGAAACCAGGGACCACCTTGACACGAAGACACACTTTTTGAGTATTTTCTGAAGATACTAACTTGAAAAACAGGACTTATTGTGTTTATAATCCAAACAGAGCAGTATGTATTTGTCTTGAGGAGAGAGAGGACTGAGTTTGAAAGTCTGGACTGCAGATGCTTAAAGGAAACATTTTGGGATTATTCACTTTTTATATTAGAGGTCTGTGCATATGAAGCAGCCAGTTAGCTTAGCGTAGCATAAAGACTGGAAAGAAGGGGAAACAATGTAATAATATTCACATTCCAGCACGTCTGAAACCCGCTTAACATCTAATTTTGTTTAATCTGTACCAAATTAAGCACATAAGATAAAAAAGTTTCAATTATTGATCTTTAGAGGTGATGTATTGTTAGCCGCTAGCTGCTTGTTTACATCGTTAGCCTTTCCCTGGTTGTTAGCCCCGTATGCTAAATATTTCCAATTGGAACCTTTTCTTTGTTCATTTTCTACTAAAGCTGGTGATGATGCTACCTGCTTAGTTACGCTGTTAACATGACTGTTTATTATAAGATGCTAGTCGCTAGCTCAATGATGTCTTATCAGATGTAACCGTTTAATCTTCAATGTTGTTGAAACAGGAACTTTACTGACTCTAAATCCTCCATAAAGACAGGGGTGTCGGCCTTTATGATGGTTTGCCAACTTTGTTTTGCTGCTTGTTTACATCGTTAGCCTTTCCCTGGTCGTTAGCCTCGTATGCTAAATACCAAACGGCACTTTTGCTTTGTTCATTTTCCACTAAAACTGCTCTGAAGGTCCTCCAGCAGCAGCAGCAGCGGTTGTGTTCAGTCAGCTCTATTGTTAACGTGATGAACAGCGCTCATGTGCTCAGAGACGAGCTGGAGCTTCTGTCTCGTGTCGTCTCAGTGCTGCTAGGTGACGTTACGCATTCACGCACGATGAGGCAGAGACGGCACTGTTGACGGCAAAAGTATCGGTACTTTTGTAAGTTAGTATTTAATCTGATACTACTTTTAGTATCGATAATATCCGAGTAATGCTTTTTTTGACGACCCTGCCACCTCTTAAACTGGCGATGAATTATGTTTAACATGCAGCGGTGAGTTGTGTAGCTCCATAAGGCCTCGTTTACACGTCCACGGTTCCTTTCCCTGTGTTCGTGCCCTTCGTTTACACACAAACAGAAAATTCTTCTCTGAAAACAATTCTTTCTAAAAACTCCAGGCTGAGTGGACATTTTGAAATACTCTGGTTGCATGTTTGCATGTCAACAGAGTTTCTGGCTCCAGAACTTGCACCTGCGTCACAGGTGTGGTGATCATTGGCTAACGTGTGCCTGAGCGTCTCTAAACACTGACACCTACAGGTTTGGCATGCTCCTGACGGCATATATACACACGGGTTAGTGTAAACGAAAAGGTTTCTGAAAACAGACAGGTGTGCACGATGTCATTTTTGAAAATGGAGATGGTGAAAATGTGCGTTTATGAAAATAGCCAAGTGTTGATGTAGCCTAATAGAGCGCAGCGGTGCTGCATTGCTTGGTATACATGGAGGAAAAAACAGGAAACAGGGACGAACCAGCAAAACTCAAAGATGAAAAGATGCAAGAAGAGACTTTTTTCTAAGTGTGAGTTTGTAGAAAGGACGTCCTGTCAAAATCACATGCATCATCTTCCTCAAACATGATAATATGATGATAAACATGATTAAGATCATCACTATTGTCTTGAACACACTCCCATCTCCTCTGACCGTACTTATCTGCAGCTCCAGCTGGTCCCTGACCTCCAGGAGGGTCTGAGCTCCAGGAGGGTGAAAGTGTGTGTTGTTGAACTGAGGGGATTGAACCCAAATTCAGGATCAGTCAACACAGAAAACCTGATGGTTGGCATCAGTATGAGAAGACTTAATAGCGACCTATTGCTTTGGGGTTTTAATACCATGCTGTGAAGGTGGATCAAAACCACCTCTTGGCTCCCGGTTAAGTTCCCCAGAGCCGGCTGAGTCGTGCCAGTCCAGTAAACTGTGGCGGGTACATACACTGTGACTATACACGTCACAGTTTATGGGACTGTCGTGACTCAAGACAATTCACCTGTTGCTGCAGCACGTCTCCGCGGTGAACAGGGAATCCAAACTATACATAAGTAAACTGCTCTTTAATATAATACGTCTTGTTTGTCCACTTGTGTGCTCAGTATTTCCCAAACACATGCATTTTTTCCTAAAACCATACAATTTAAAACCCATCTCTCACGCACTTTCACAGGTGCACGACTTATCCGAAGAAGCGTCTTGAATATTAAGGTTTTAAAGTGGATATTAGTCGAGTTATTGGCCAAACATTGGCGTCGGCGCTGGCTAAATAGTTTGAAAAGGTTGAAAAGGCGTCTGAAGCAGTTATTTTTTCATGTGAAAGAAAGTTATATTAAAGGTTGTTAGTACGATTTTAACTTTTGCTCGCTCAAAGATGACTTTAAAATAGTTATTGGGCTTTATTAAGGAAGAAATAAGCCATCAGATAACAACCGCATTCTTATTTTAAACATCAGAACTTATTTTAAACATCAGAAGTAAGTAAGTTTAAAGTATTACACCATAAAATAATGAGTATTTATAGTGCAAGGCAAGTTTATTTGTGGTGCAAAATTCAACAACAAGGTAATTCAAAGTGCTTTACATAACACATTCAAAGCATTAGGGGGGAGACACATAAAAGGCAAATTAAAACATATAAAAGTTTGTAACAGTCACAGAAGTTACAGTGCACTTTACTGAAAACGTCAAAGGTTTGTTCCAGATATTGGGAGCGTAAAACTTAACGTGTAATAAAGCAATAAAGCAAAAAAAATATCAAATATAAATACCTGCAAAACTAATAACACTCATCCCCCTCAGCTCTGTTTGTCCTGTGCTAACAAATATTAGCATGCTAAGTTAAAATGTTGAACATAATGAACGTTATTCCTGCTAAACTTCAGCGTGTTTGAAATACTTAGAATAGTTAAAACACAGCTTAATGTTTTTATAATCTGCTCTTGTTTGTGTTTGAATGTTGTCGACATGTGACTTACAGTAACGACGTGTGGTGCGTCCTAAAGCCTACACACAAACCTCTTAAAGGTGAATGCAATACTAAGATATTAAAGTTATTCATATGTTGATTCATCATGTTTTAATGTTAAACACACGTTCATACCTTAAGCTTATATCGTCATCATCATCACTGTGGCGTAAACAGAAGAAATGAAATAACAGGAGCATTTGTCTTTGCTGATACAGCAAATGTGGAAGTGTTGATTCAAATCCCTGGGAGTTTTATTTATTTATTTATTTATTTTAATTCTTTTTTTGCTATTTGAACAAATATAAAACAAACAGAACACTATGGCATCGTACTTGATAAGGATATGTGTGTAAAGACAATTACAGATTAAATATGACATTACATATGAACACTAATAAGATACAAAGGCATAGAGAAAGAAAACTAATAGGACAATAGATAAAGTAAGAATAGACACATGTAAAGAACTTCAATTAAGACGCAGGCTATACTATTATAAAGCTTTAAAAAAGTCATGTAGTGTCATGTGTCTTATCCGCGGTGACTCCCTGGGAGTTAAATTCCACACAGTTCACACACTGACAGAGTTGGAACAATTCAATTCAATTTGATTTAAAGTGTCAAATCATAACAAAAGTTATCTCAGGACACTTTACAGAGTAGGTAAAGAACCAACAATTCCCCCGTAGAGTACAGTGGCAACGAAAACCTTCACTATAACCGACAGGAACGTCAGACAGACCCAGCTCTGTGGAGGACGCACATCTGTCTGCACCGGAGAGAGGAAGAGAAGGAGAGAGAGAGAGAGCAAAGACGGACGGATGGACAGAGAGAGACACACTTCCAGAGCTGCAAGCAGCCAGCGAGTAACAGTAACTACGACAATATCTATAGTAATGTGAACATGACCCACATGTTATGGCAGTTAATACAGCAGAACAGCAGGAACACGCACATTCAAGGTGACAGAACATGAAAATGATAATAATTATGACAAACATGATCATGATGAGTCGGGGCAATAGCAGCTACGAAACAGCGAGACACACCACTGATGGTGTTATGTCACTCTATAGAACAACACTCTTATAGTTGAAAGTTAACACACATCAGTGTTGAATTGACCAAACACAAATGTGTAGTGTTGAAAGTGTGTTTTTTAACACTGAATTAGGTTCAAATTATATTAAAATCATTGAGTGTTTTATATAAAACAACATAGAAGTCTTTCATAGTTGATTTCATTTTAAAATAACTGCTGTTGTCCCGCTGAAAGGAGCCAGTTGAGGTGGTTCAGGATCATCTGGTAAGGATGAACCCTGGGCGCCTCCCTAGGGAGGTGTTCCAGGCACGTCCAGCTGGGAGGAGGCCTCGGGGAAGACCCAGGACCAGGTGGAGAGATTAGATCTCCACACTGGCCTGGGAACGCCTCGGGATCCCCCAGTTAGAGCTGGTTAATGTGGCCCGGGAAAGGGAAGTTTGGGGTCCCCTGCTAAAGCTGCTGCCCCCACGACCCGACCCCGGATAAGAGGCTGAAGATGAGATGAGATGAGATGCTGTTGTCCAAACGTGTACCCATGAAAACACAGCGTACAACACTCATGCTAACCCCAACATGGGACTCTGTCATGATCACAGTCTGTGGTCACGGTGCAGACGGGACAGCGTGAGGTTTATTAGCCACACATATGAAATACAACCGCATAGAAAGGGTTATTAAACAGACGTGCTGCGTTTCTTTTACTAACGCAAAGACACTCGGTCGAGTCAAAAGAGAAGAAAGTTCACAGATACGTTGGAATTCTGGGAAATCCAGATGGATTAACACTTTAACTCTTTTGAGGAACCAACTCTCACATAGTTGAGTTAGACTCAACAAGTGTTGAGTTGGACATGTACTTATATAGATCGAACCGCCAATCTCTCGATTGGAGGACGACCCACTCCTCCACTGAGCCACAGTCGCCCCGAGTTGACACTGTGTTTTTAACCCTAACGCTGGAAATCTGACACTTTTGACTTTGCTGTGTACTCGGTTGGATTCATGTGAAGTACCGTCGTAATCATGTTGAATTATTGTGTCAGCGTCTGCACAACTGCAGCAGGTACAGAGACTATTCAAGTGCAAGCAGGCAAACCTACTGGCTTTCATAGAGCCGCACCCAGATACTCATTCTCTCTCTCACACACACACACACACACACACACACACACACACACACACACACACACACACACACACACACACACACACACACACACACACACACACACACACACGGTTAGATATAGGAGCAGTAATTAGCGCTCCATGGTGAAGTCAGTTTTCTCATTCTCGCTCATGTTCCAGCATGCTGGTGGCAGATACCTCCGCTGCCAGCATACTTACCATTCACCTGTGACACACACACACACACACACACACCCAATCTGTCACACACACACACACACACACAAAATTAGAGCTCAGCTGTCTGAAGGCGGATTAGCTGCAGCGTCTGAGAGGTGCGATGTTGTTGAACGTCAGCGTGTGGCTTCTCTTAAACGCCGCTTATCTCCGCGGACACACACACACACACACACACACACACACACACACACACACACACACACACACACACACACACACACACACACACACACACACACACACACACACACACACACACACACACACACACGCACAGATGCACACTAAGCTGTATTTAAGGCTTGGCCTGGTGTTAGCAGGTCCCTCTTGTGTGGTTGCGGTCTGATATTTGGGCGACCTGTGGAGTTTATTTCAGTGCTCCCTGCAGAGATCACCAAGGCTACTGTTGCACGCCGCAGCTAATTCAGCTCCCGCTCCCAGCGCTCATCTGTTATTTTGAGAGTCGGCTTATTATTTACAGTGAGGCAGGACATTGTGAAACACAGGAGGAGGATAAATAACCAGGATCTTCTCACAAGTCGTGTCAAGTCCAGTGATACAAGTGTAATAACAAAGATCAAGTTTATTCTTTTATAAGAACTGTTCTTAAATGGGCACTTAGCTGTGATTTAAATGTTCAAAATCAGACTTCTTCACAGTTTGGGTGTTTGGACATATCTTAACTTATAGATACAAATAATAGGGTTTGACCAACACAGGATTTTTGACACAGATATTGACGTTAGAAGGTAAAATTCACCGATTACCGATTGTATACCGTGAGATTTTTGAGCTGGAATGAAAAGAGATGTTTTCTATTTGGATTAGTTTGGAACTGATTTTGCAGCGACACGACTCTGCAAAGTTACTCAGAAGGCTGCTTTCCTAAAAAGACACCTTTATTAAATAATATTTAACATCATAATGCATTATATGTACAATATATTCCATTTTCAACCAGTTCTAGAAATGAACATGGATGAAATAAAGAACAAATAAATAAGTTAAATCACATTATTCAATTGCTTATAATGATTCTTATCATTATAAGCAATTTATGACACCTTTATGACACCATTTCTTAATCTTAATCACCCCAAACATCTTTACCTCTATTTTCTGTTCTGTAAAAAAAGTTTTCCATGTTGGTGCATAAAGAAAAAACCCAGTCTGGCTCTAAACTAAACATTATTTTACTCTCCTAAGTGGTTTTAATTCAAACACTCAAAAGCACACATTAGTGGTGTAAATGAATATAATTTGACATTAATAACGTGTTTGTTCTGCAGGTTTTGGTGTCAAATGTTTATAAAATCCATTCCATAAAGAGTTCTTTAATGTATTGTGCAAGAAACATTTGCATATATGCCAAAATAATATCAAATGGTGTGTGTGTGTGTGGCTTTTATTTCCTTCAACTTACGGGAGAACCAGACCTTTATTTTGAAATGAGCACCATATTTCAGTGAGAACCTCAACATGTCCTCCGTCTGTTTCACATTAAAAGCCTCGCAGCGTTTCAGAGGACAGGGGATCTGCAGGAAGTGTTGTTCATAAACAGCTTTTCCATCCAGAGAGCACGTTAAAGTAGAGTCAGCCATCACCGACAGGCTGATGGCCGACTCAGAGCTCTGTTTCGGCCCTTATTTGATGTTGCTGATGTGGTTCGTGCACTGATTTATCAGAGGATCCCTGAGAGCAGAGCCATGTTGTTACCTCCACGTTCGTTGCGTCCGCCAAAGGAAGTTGTCTGGCCTTGACACGGCGTTTTGTCCAATGGGAGGACAGCGTGAAGGACGTTGATGTGCAGAGATGTCAGGGTTCAGCAGCAGAGGAGGTCCCTTCAGGTCATAATGATGTGCTGCTGAAAATCCTATTATGAGTATTATATTCATGTATGTGTGCTTTTTAGTGTATTTGTCTGTCCAGGCTTTAGCCCAGCGTCGTCCATTGTGATTGGTTTAAAGAAATACAAACAAGCCAGAGGGGCTTTTTACCCCGTGAGGAGCCAGTGTAGCCCAACTCCAAGGTTGGGACCCCCTGCTTTAGATCATACTGTATTAATCATTAACAGTAAATTGGGAAATGACTTTGTGACACATCAGTTAGACTTTAAAGTCTCTTTGGGCAGTTTTTGAATCTCTGGTGGAGCTGTTATGGGGCACACACAGGTGGCACAATACACACTTCTGCCAATCGTTTTTCACTGACCTACAGGAAAAGATACGCCGTAATGCACCAACAAAGGCAGGGAAGAAGAAGAAGAAGACTGTTGGCGGTTGTTCATATTTTGTAGTTGTTCATATTTTGTATTTTATATATTACCTTATTTTTAGTATTTCTGATTGCTTTGCACCACTGCTACAATGACCTAATTTCCCCTCGGGGATAAATAAAGTTATCTATCTATCTAATAAACATGCGTGTAAAGTTAAACAATTCAGGTGAAAAATAAGATAAATGTTGCACAAAAGGATTCAACACATTTGTTCGACACATTGAGTTCTGGCAGATTCTGGGTCAGGTGTCTTGTTCCTATCTTTGAGTATGAAGAGGCAGAAAGTTACACAGTTAAAATGAGGCATAGGTGTGTTATTATTATTATTATTATCTTTATTATTATCATTATTGTTATCAGGAGATTCTGTCCTGTAAATGTTTGTGCTTCTACTCTGATGAATGAGAACCATTGTGGTTGACACAGATTCCTCCCTCAGTAACAGAACGGGTGGGTGTGTGTGAGAGAGATGGGGCATCAGTGTTTGTTGGACACACACACACACACACACACACACACACACACACACACACACACACACACACACACACACACACACACACACACACACACACACACACACACAGCCTGGTTGTGTGTAGAAGGAAAAATTGGGCAGCGACGTGGAGGAAACCGCCCTGTGGGCAGCGAGCGGCAAAGACTTCTGCAGCTTTCTGTGTCGACTGACGTGGAGCTGCGTACAGTCGGAGCAGTGTGACTGTAAGGTCGCGGGTTTGATGCCCGAAACAGAGGGTGCAAGTCCTATTACAGATGACTTTCAGGGAAGTCATAAGAGCCCGCTGACCCTTGGACATGTACAGTACAATATTTATATCGTATTATGCATTTATTTCGACTGAACTAGATTTAGATTTCATGCGTTCGGTCGTGTGCGTTCCAGTGTCTCTCAAACTACTGGACCCGTCAGCCTGAAATCTTCTGTGCACACGTCGGACTGTACGCTCAAGGGTCCCTCCCTCATGGTTGCGCTGAATGACGATGTTTTATGCCGTCATTGGCTGCAGACTAAACCAGCCGCTGGAGGCAGCAAGTGATCAACAACTGCTTTGGTAGCAAAAGACATTTCTGACAGTCGGCTAAAAACAAGGCTGCCCGTGTCCGCTGCACGCCACGTTTTAAAAAACTGACAATCATGGAAAAGTTTGGTCTCATTTTGAGTCAATCTCTGTTTTCTTATCTTCTCCGTCAGCTGTAAGGGAGCTGGGAGGGACAGCTGAGTGATATTCAACTCGTCTTTTGTTTGAGAGGAGAGCGAGAGACACGCCTGAGTGCACTTTCCTACTTTAGCTTTGTTTGCTTTAGGGTCTATTGTTTCCACGACTGCCTCCTCTTTATCGACTAATCGACGGCTGACTGGTCTTCAGTCATTTTGCTGCTAGATTTAAAAAGTTAGCCACCCTTCCCCTCTAGGTGAACCGTGGACTAAGGGCGCACTCACACTGTCCTTCCGCACCGGGCCAAAACAGGTTTTCCGGGTAAAGCCTAGTGCGTTTGACCAGTGTGAGTGCAACCGCTCCGCGCCTAGCTGCGGCCAGCTGGCCGTCCATGGCCCGTCTGAGAGAGGTGGGCTTTTGTAGAGCACGTTTGCACATGTTCGAGCACGAGCTTGAGCACGTGTACGAGCACGAGCACGAGGCCTACGGCGGTTCTGAGGTCATTTCCTGTAAGCCTGTTGGGACATAGAAAAAAGAAGGAGGGACCATACGCGGACATTTAAAACAATGGCGGCGAAAGGTTCACGTTGGTGTGATGCGGAGGTGGAGTGTTTACTGCAGATTTGGTCGATGAAAAGATTCAAAAACAGTCGACAAGACGCACAAAAACTCCGAGGTCTACGGAAAGATTTGTAAACAAAGCCACGCATCGCAATGACGTCATCAATGCGTGTGACGTGTTACGGCGTGATGACGTATAGGCAGCAAGAAGCATTCTCCGAGGCCCAGGTAGTGTGAGTACAAACGGGCCTGGAGGGGGGGACAAGGACCCTAAAGCACGGGGCACGGGACGGACGGACAGTGTGAGTGCACCCTAACTTGTGCTTTTGCGTGATTGTTTGAGGACGAACTAAGAAGATTAAATAAACGAATCGATGACAGCTGCAGTTGTTTCAGTCTTATTCAGTTTGAACTGCACTCAAGTGTGTAAGAGGTGCTGTGTTTCTTGGTTTCCTCCTCTCTGGGTTAAGATAACCCTGTGATTGCTTGTGAAAAGGTGTTGAAACCAGCAGTACGTATTAACGGTGTGTTCCTCTCTCTGCAGTCTTTTCCGTAGCCGCCATCATTCCGTGCTGTAGGGACGACCCCAAAATGTCTTCCAACGGAGACCTCAGTGACCTGGGGAGCTCTGACAGCTTCTGGGAGGTACAGTGAGGAAACACACACATTTCTGACATTTAAATAAAAAGGTGAATTATTAAATCATGCATTGGTCTGGTTGTGTTTGCGCACACTTTGTTGGCGGCCGTTTCATCCAGAGCGGTTTGCCTTTATCCTCTCATTCACACACCAATGACAGCGAGCTATGGCGGTGCTAACATGCTAACGTTCTGGGAGTAATTTGGGGTTAAGCATGTTGCCCAAGGACACCTGGACATGTGGGCAGGAGGAGCCTGTGATTAGTGGACGTCATTACAAAATCAGTTACTCAACAGGCAGCAGACGTTACGATCTCTGTACTGCAGAGTCAGTCAATAAAACCCTGAATGTGTGTCCGAGACACTATAGAGAGTCCTCTGCTCGCGTGCTCGATGTGAGAGCAGCTGAGAGGAGCAGTGTTTAGATAGAGACACAGACACATAATGAGTCCCTGCTGACTGACTGCCGGCTTCACGGCCCTCCGTCTGGAAAAACGACATACCTTTAACCCTCCATTCACTCTCTGTTCTGTCTGTCCTCTTCTGTTCATCATCACAAGCCGACTAAACATCCTGAAGTCTTAAAGGGACAGTTCGGATATTTTGAAGTGTGGTTCTACGATGTATTTAAAGTGTAATTCTGGGGCGAAATCATCCCTTGGTCTTTTCAGCACTAACATACATCAAATAAGCCGAGACAGTTTTTTTTCGTGTAACAACTATTTTCAGAGAAATCGGGTAGAGTTGCTAACAGCTGGAGGTGGCTAACACTGATTAGCTCGGGGGAGTGCAGTGAAGGCATTCAAGTGTCTTTTTTAACCACTAATACTGCTGAAACATAGTTAGTGAACCCAGAGTTTATTAAAAGAGTGTTTCAAAGACTTACCTACTGGCCCCTGTACCAGCTCCTCTCATAGTAAAGTCCATTACAGTGGATTACCAAAGTCAATCCCAAAGGAAGGAGCCCATTGGTGCTTTGTTTAGCAATTGGTCCCCCCCTTACAATTTATTCAGGGGCCATGAAAAGCCAGTGTCCATTACGTTGCGTTTAATGAGGGATTGGCAATCCTCCATAGTAGTCACACAGTGTATAAACATTCTTCTTCTGTGCCCATGGGCTCACAGTACCCACAGACCCACCAAAACATGCCCGCACACCGAGACTGATGCTACCTCCGCCTGTAGCCCCTTAAACACGCGCCTTCACCCCCTCGCATGACATTTTGGTGCTACAGGGAAATTCACTGTCTGGTACTTTTCCAAACCTTTTACATCTATTATTAACTTATATTTCACCAAACTGCCACAAACCACAACGTTTAATAAATAAATAAATCACCAATGGGCTCCTTCCTTTGGGATTGACTTCGGTAATCCACTTGAATAGACTTTACTATGAGAGGAGCTGGTGCAGGGGCCAGTAGGTAAGTCTTTAAAACACTCTTTTAATAAACTCTGGCTTCACTAACTACGTTGTTGCTGCTTTGTTTTGTGTGTAGGGACTCTTCTCATGCTGCTGCAGAGGTTTGCTGTTATTTTCAGCAGCATTAGTGGTTAAAAAAGACCTTTGAATGCCTTCACCGTACTGCCCCGAGCTAATCACTGTTAGCCACGTCGGACTGTTAGCGACTCTCCTGGATTTCTCCATAAATAGTTGTTACAGGAAAAAAAACTGTCTCTGTGGCTTATTTGATACTGAAAAAGACCATGGGATGATGTACTGCACCAAGCTTATCACTGTTAGCCACGTCCGGCTGTTAGCGACTTTCACAAATTTCTCTGTTAATAGGACGCGAAAAGAACTGTCTCGATGGCTTATTTGATGAATGTAAGTGCCAAAAAAGACCATGGGATGATTTTAAGCTGGAATTACACATTACAGTCAGGCACGTCGCCATTTCTAAGCGGACAGAAGGAATCTACATCAATATCAGTTCAGGTGTACATTTTATATTGAATATATAAACTAGGTCACCTCTTGAAAGCCACCAGACTCCTTTGACCAAAACTGTTTCACCTCACAGAACAAAAGAGTTGCTGGTCTACTGCTGCTTCGATTGGTTAGTTTGTTGGTTTCGTGTCTTTCCTACCCTTTTAAAACACTAAAACACAAAAACACAGACTAACTAACGGAGGCTGCAGTGGACCAGCAGCTCCCATGTTCTTTTTTTGTCAAGCATAGTTTTAACGACTTCAGTTCCCCCGTTGGAAAAACTTGACGGCAAGGTAAAGCCGTAAAAATATTCTAAATGTTGCGTACGCAACAAGCTAGCTGCTGCCCCCGTCCACACAGCATGTATTCTGTCCACTACTGCAGGTAACACACTGACTATGAAGAACTACGTCACACAACCCCACTTCAAGTATCCTTTAATATTCTAGTATTTTGCCACACTAATTTTGGCATTTCGGTAACATACCTTGAAGTGATAGACCCACTGATGTAACTCTACACCAGTTCAGTCTTATTTCTTTTTCCTCACTTATGTTTGTGTTTATCTACGTGTGTGTGTGTGTGTGTGTGTGTGTATGTGTGTGTGTGTGTGTGTGTGTATGTGTGTGTATGTGTGTGTGTGTCCGTTTCCGCTGCAGCCGGGAAATTACAAAAGAACGGTGAAGCGGGTAGACGACGGTCACCGGCTGTGTAACGACTTGGTCAGCTGTTTCCAGGAGAGAGCAAAGATAGAGAAGAGTTACGCTCTGCAGCTGAGCGACTGGGCCAAGAGGTGGAGGGGCGTCGTGGAGAAAGGTGAGTCGACAACATCGACAGCGTGAGCCGCAGGAGAAGCTGAGAAATGACTGGATGAATATGTGTTTAATATTTTACCTTTGGTGTCGTTTCGTCGTCTACAGTGTCGAGGTCTGGGAACACGTCGTTTAAAGCAATTCTTACCTCTCTTGCACTTTTACTCTTTTCTTTTATAATCTTAAAATGCTCCTAATAAGTGGATGAGACACTAAAATGTAAAAGAAATCCACATAGGTGTTGATTTGCAGAGCGTCCTGCCCGTCATCTGTCGCTCTGATTCACTTGCGATGCTCACGCTGCGTTCAAGTGTCATGGGAAGTCCGAATTTTCGGACCTCCAACAAGGCAAAGTGCACTGGAATGCCTGTCAAAGTGAACCTCCTACAAGCGAATTTGTGGTAGGTTGATCTCCCCTGAATTCGCTAGTAGGGGGTTCCACCACAATTTGGAGGTTCTGAACGTCGGACTTCCCACGGCACTTGAATGCAGCATTTCTTTCTCAACGCACGTGTCACGGGAGGAGGGAGCGTCAGAGGTCAGGCAGGGGGAAGAGGGTGGGAAGCTCTAACTGACACATGCAAGAAAGGTAAGAAATGCTTTGATCGAACAGCAAAGCTTCAGGTTTTTTTGCAACTGATCCAACAATCAAATCCAAATTTATTCATGAAGCACATTTAAAAACAACAGAGTTGAAGAAAGAATATAGAAACATTTAATGGTGCTCCACGGAAACATATCAAACTAACTTTTTAGTGCTTATTGTAACTTTAGATGTGTGCATCACTCATGTACTCAGCTAAACTGATTTACAGGAAATGCATCTTAAAGCACCTGCTGAAAAACTCTTATTTTGAAAATCAGGATCTCCCCCAAATCCAACAATTCAGTGAGTTGGTACGATGTGAGGGTAAAGGTGTCTCCTTGTCCCCCAGGTCCTCAGTACGGCACGCTGGAGAAAGCGTGGCACGCCTTTATGCAGGCGGCCGATCGGCTCAGCGAGCTACATCTGGAGCTGCGGGAGCGGCTGGCGGGCGAGGACAGCCTGAAGGTGCGCAGCTGGCAGAAGGACGCCTTCCACAAGCAGATGATGGGAGGCTTCAGGGAGACCAAGGACGCGGACGACGGCTTCCGCAAAGCACAGAAACCCTGGGTCCGCAAACTGAAAGAGGTGAGGGATGTCTGTCCGTGTCTGTCGTCAGTGGAGCTGGGGTCCATCCCCAAAGACCTCCATGGTAAATTATCCAACTTTACAACAGAAATAATGTCGACAGCTTGGTGCAAAATATGGTTTTGGTCTCTGTAGCGAATTTATCCGTTCATGGAACGGGTACGGGGGTAACGGGGCCGCATTTTAGGAAAGATAAAGATGTGTGGTTAACGTTATTGGAGCTGTGTGTATTTCAACAGCAAATCAAAGTGTGTCTTTTGTGTGTGTGTGCGTGTGTGTGTGTGTGTGTGTGTGAAGGTGGAGGTCAGTAAGAAGAGCTACCATCAGGCCAGGAAGGAGGAGTGGACGGCTGTTAACAGGGAAACACACGCCAAGGCCGACCCGACCAAGTCGCAGGAGGAAGTCCGCAAATACACCACCAGGGCGGAGCGCTGCAGCGAGGAGGCAGAGAAAGTACAAAAGACACACACACACACACACACACACACACACACACACACACACACACACACACACACACACACACACACACACACACAGCCCCATGCGTAGCTCCACTGGTAGGAGTCTGGGTGTGTCGGTGAGTCCAGAAAAACACACCTGTGTGTTTGTGAGTTTTGAAACATGACCGGGCTTGTCTCCGCTGTTCTCGGAGAAGAAGAAACTCCTGGAGAAGGAAATTCAAAGATCTGTCGGTACACAGGGCTGCGTCGGCAAACCAGAGGACGCTCCAACAGGGAAATGAAATCCAATATCATGACTCAGAGTTTTGGGGGAAGAAATAACTGGGAAAGCACCCTGACATTAGAGCAGTGACGCGCTGATCACTGCATCCGTGCCACCTGTTTGTCTGTATAAGCCTGTATGAAAAAACGGACGTAGTCGGCCAATGTCCGAAGGGCCCTACTTGTGTCATGGTTGCTGTGTCCTTGGGCGAGACACTTCACCCACCTTGCCTCGTGTGAATGTGTATGACTGCTGTATGTTTGAGGAGGTGGTCGGAGGGGCCGTAGGCGCTGATTGGCTGCCACGCTTCTGTCACTCTGCCCCAGGGCAATTGTCGTCGCCTACAGGAGTCTCCATCTTGTCAGACTTTGACTCCGCCTCATTTCCTCTGACCAAAAAAGGGCATGTATGTGACGTTGGGGGGAGGGAGATACGTCCATCTGGCTGATGCTTACCTCCGAGGAGAAGTGAGGGCCAGAGGCTAGCTGTCACTCAATAGGCCACGCCCCTAATTATTCATAAACTTTCACCTCCAATAAAATAAAAACTAGCCTGGTACAAAAAAATTCACCCCCCTCAGTGTTGTCATGGAGATATGACCTAAACATACAGACTAGAATGTTCTTTTGTCCTTAAACAGGTTTAATGATGCTGTGAAAACGGCCTGTTTAACATGGTCAATGAGAACTCTGTGAATCAAATCGTCACTAAACTGAGAACACTGTTGTTCAAAGAAACAGTCAGTGCGTTGTGAATTCACAAACACTATTTTCCAACAGTTCTTTGATGACTTTTTTTTTTTACCCACATCTCATCTTTCTATTCACACACGGTTGTTATAGTGAAGGTTTTCGTTGCCACCGTACTCTACGGGGTAATTGTTGGGTCTATGTAAATCATAAATAAGTCATAGAGTGTGGTCTTTACCTACTCTGTAAAGTGTCCTGAGATAACTTTTGTTATGATGTGGCACTGTAAATAAAATTGAATTGAATTAAATTGACACGTTCGAAGGGACCAATATCTGACATCAGCCTCACACGCAACCAATAACCTCACACACACGTGCGATGGAGCAAAAAAAAAAAAAACAAAAACATCCGTTAACTGAAGGTTCATCTCCGCTCTCCATGAACCGCCTCTTAGGCTCATTTAATCTGACGAATGTAGAATTAAAGCACGGCGTACTCAACACTACTAAACACACACACACACACTCTCAGCTGCGGGTATTACATACAGTAGATTATAGTCACAGCAGCTGTAACAGTGTGAACGCTGCACAGAAGCACATTTGATTCACTTCATCTTTGTGAATGTAGGGTTGTACAGGAGCTCAGTGTGTGTGTGTGTGTGTGTGTGTGTGTTGCAGGTGAAGGACCGCTACACGAAGGCCCTGGAGGAGCTGAACCGCTGTAACCCTCGCTACATGGAGGACATGGAGCAGGTGTTCGACCTCACCCAGGAGGCCGAGCGTAACAGGCTGCGCTTCTTCAAAGACGTCATGCTGGACCTCCACAAGCACCTCGACCTGTCCGCCAAAGAAGGGTAGGACACACACACACACACACACACACATACTCACACTATATATGGCCTATAAAAATTATTGCAATATACTGTTTATCTCGATATTTTGAAATTTCCTCTAAATCACGTCATAGATGCAAAAAGGAAGGAGAACTCAACCAAATTAATATAATGGTATTTAAACCAGGCTTCACACACACACACACACACACACCGGCTTTTAACTGCTGATTGTGCAGATGTGAACTTATCTTCTTCGTTAGTTTTAAGTCTGTTGGTCGTCTGTCAGTTTTCCCTCGCCAAGACAACGGCCGCTACCAAGCTAACACCTCATCCGCTGTAACTAGCTAGCGTTTTCCTCGCCAATGTGCGGTCTCTCACGAACAAAACCGATGACCTACAGCTGCAGATCACTGCTCGTGAATGGATTATGGTTTGCAACATCACGGTTTTCACAGAAACGTGACTCAAAAGCGCCAACAAAGCTTCATGCTCAGACACTAGGAGCTGCGTAAAAACTTGCTTTGGTGCTTATTTCACTCTCCAGACTCTTTCCCTGTTTCCTGCCGCCCTGCAGATACAAACACACACCTCGGGTCACACACACTCGCCCAGGGAGAGAGCGGTCCAGACAGAAAAAGATAGAAGAAATGACATGACAATATATATTTGATGTTTTTCATACAGTCGTTTAGAACATCCTGTGACGAAGGATCCGCGACACATCGGGTATATTCGATAAACCGCGGAGTATAAATATGATTCTTGATGACTCAGGATGAAGGCATGCAGAACTGTGTGTGTGCGTGTGAACATGTGTGTATGTACACAGGAGTTAATCGCAAACCCGTGGTGTTGTCCATTAACTATTGACCCCTCGCTCTATTTAAACAAGCCACTGTTACCACGGTAACTTCGATTGGTCCAACAAGATCTTTGTCCAAAAAACTGGAAAAACTAACTGTGAAGAGGAAACGACTTTATTTTTATTTCATTGTTTGTCTTTTGTTTCTTAAAGGTTTACTTTGTCATTACCTCAACTGAGTTCATGCATCGTGCATGAGCCTTTAAAAGGAAGTTTGCATCTTTAAAAGTTTGTCTGTAAACTATTTTGTTGCGCGTGCGTGCGTGCGTGCGTGCGTGCGTGTGTGTGTAAACTGTTTGTGGTCGCTGTAATCGTTCCTCTTGTCCATACTGGCTGTGAAGAGGTCCCTTTTTAACGCGACCCCAGTGTTATGGATGGGAATTAAATCCTTTGTCAACATGTTCATTTGAAGCTTATCTGAAGCTCTGCAGCCAAATGAAGTGGGTATTTATAAGAGATGGGGACTCGGACTCAATCAAAATCAAACATAATCGTGAATATATAACACGCAGAATATCTGCAGCCAGATGTGTCTGCCTCCAAGTTCTTTAAAATATCTTTAAAATCCTCCACTGAGAGCAGGAGCTGGAGTTTCAGGTGTGTTTGTGATGAGTCCAGGTAAAGGAAGCAGCAGACTTTCTTTATTTACACCAGAGCATAAGGTGTCATTAGTTGGGACCCTTAGTAATTATACAATACGGTTGCATCCAACTCTATATTATTATTGATTAAACCATAAGAGACTTGATTAGGACTTCCCTGAGACTTTAGACTTGACTCGATCTTGCAAAAAGTGACTTGTTACCTTATATATCAAAGTGAAGGATCAAAATTCTTTATTTTCTTAATGCAAAGAAGGAATTTGATCCAAAAAAGCTGCAGCTTTGGAAGAAACCAGTTTGATTTATGACTCATTTTAGCTCGTTTTTAGAGTCTAACGCTCATTTGCATATTGTTGACGTCATCGCACAACTATTTGCATAAAGCTTAGTGGTTGTTGGTCTCAGCGAGGGAGAGATCATAGGAAGAAAGACTTAGAAGAGAAGCTTGTCACTAGAATGACAATAGCTGCTGATGAATAATTAGGGGCGTGGCCTCTTGAGTGACAGCTAGCCTCTGGTCCTCACTTCTCCTCGGAGGTAAACATCAGCCAGATGGACGTATCTCCCTCCCCCCAGCGTCACATACATGCCCTTTTTTGGTAAGAGGAAGTGAGGCGGAGTCAAAGTCTGACAAGATGGAGACTCCCGTAGGCGAGGACGATTGGATCAAGTTGAGAGAACGGACCTCGACAGAGACGCTACGTCGGTTTTTCAGTAGAAGTTCAACCTTCAGTCATTTCCCTGCAGCTCCTGAGAAAGTTGTTTGCAGATAAAATGATGCATTTTTGTGCGTCTGCGTCAGACACATAATGCTTCCTGGACGGGGTTTCTTCAAATGTGGCACAAACATCCACTTGGAGTCGAGGATGCATGGAGGTCACAGCTCCATAACTCAGGAACTCCTACTATAATTGTTAGATTGTTTTTCCCACAAATGTCTAATATGATAAAAAATGATGGAGTGATGACGTTTTATATCCAAAGGGTCAAAGGTCAACTTCACCGCGACCTCATAACGTTTCGTCAGATCCGAAGTATAATCAAATTGTAAAGATTTGAGAGAAACACACTAAATACTTCCCTACATATGCGAGGGGGGTCTGGGGAGTTCTTGTAACGGGGCTGGTCTGCGGAGGCCCGCAACAACCACAGAGCGGTTCTACTAGTTTTCCTTCATATCGTCTCTGAGTGTAAACGAACCGGCGCAGAGCTGATAATGCTGACTCGGAAATATGTAAATATAATAGTCTTATCTGGAATTCCACCTCTTTTAAATGGAGGCTTCCTGATTTGAAAAGGCCCAGCCCGCAGAATACACACCGTTATCAGTAAATGCAACATACCTGCCAATGAAATATGTAAACAAAGGCGTAAAACACTTAATTATACGACACAAAGTCAGACAGAAGAGCCTGGAACTGAAGCGTAAAGGAGGTGTGATGATTGACGGTCTCTTGGTCCAATAGGTTCAAAGCTCTGCACCGGGACCTGGGTCAGACCATCCAAGCAGCCAATGACACCGAAGACCTCAGATGGTGGAGGAACACCCACGGACCGGGCATGAGCATGAACTGGCCACAGTTTGAGGTGCGGACACACACGTATACACACACACACACACACACACACACACACACACACACACACACACACACACACACACACACAAACACTGTTTTCGATCTTTATTCATACAAGTTTTTTTTAAACAAGTCAAGTAAAACAAGAGGGCAGTAGCGTGCGTGCGTGCGTGCGTGCGTGCGTGCGTGCGTGCGTGCGTGCCACGTCAGAGACAGATTGAATATTAAACAGGCTTCCAGTGAAAGCCTGGTTGTGTGGGCGAGACTTCTGAGTGGGGTCAGGAATGTCTGAACACACACACACACACACTCACTCACTCACTCACTCACTCACTCACACACACACACACACACACACACACAGACAGAGTTATATACTGTAGTTGTTGGTGGAAATCTACAGATTCCTCTTCAGCTCTGCAGACCTGCAGGTCACTGAGGACAAACAAATATTTACAGATGAGAAAAAAAAACAGATTCTGGGAAACCGAAGGACAAACGATTGTTTCTTCACAGAGCTTAAAGTTGTACTCCAAAACATTTGAGATACTTTTTTTTTAAATTATTATTTTTTCTGGCAGTTTTCAAGCCTTTATCAGATAGGACAGACAGGAAATGGGGTGAGAGAGAGAGAGAGGGGGGGAGACATGCAGCAAAGGGCCGCAGGTCGGAGTCGAACCCGCGGCTGCTGCCTCGAGGACCTTCAGCCTCTTTACATGGGGCGACTGCTCCACCCACTGTTCCACCGGCCGCCCCCTGATTTGAGATCAAGTGTTTCTAGCGGCCTCTTTGGTGGTTAGATGTAATTGCAGGTGAGCCCTCCATCTTGTCTCATTCACGATTAGAGCCGTGTTCGGAATCGTTCCCTATCACAGAAGCAGCGCACTAGAGAGTGTGTACGCCATTTTGTAGAGGTGTTCGAATTCTCCGTGGTTCATTTCATTCACTATATAGTCCACTATGAAATAGAGTGTGCATACGACGTACAATTGTACTGTATACCTGTTTACAATGCTCTGGTCGTGTTTTACCGGAGGAGAAGAAGAAGAGGTGCTAACGGTAGCCAGGTATCTGTTCTGTTCAATTTTATTTACAGTGCCACTTCATAACAAAAGAGGGCGGCATGGTGTTGTGGTGGTAAACACTGTCGCCTCTCAGCATGAGGGTTCCTTGTTCGAATCCCAACTGGGGCCCTTCTGTGTGGAGTTTGCATGTTGTCCCCGTGTCTGCGTGGGTTTTCTCCGGGTTCTCCGGTTTCCTCCCACAGTCCAAAGACGTGCAGGTGTTGGGTTCATTGATGACTCTAAATCACCCGTAGGTGTGAATGGTTGTCTGTCTCTGTGCGTCTCTATGTGCCCTGTGATAGACTGGCGTCCTGTCCAGGGTGGGACCCGCCTCACGCCCGATGTCAGCTGGGATCGGCTCAAGCCCTCCGCAAACCCGATAGGGACAAGCGGTTGAAGATGGATGAATTCATAAAAAAAATTTCCTCACAAGCTGACGAGTTCCTCCTGAGCTTACTGCCGTTACTCGCTCGTGAGATAAATGAACCGTGGGCTTTTACAGCCTGCAGTCAGGACGCACAAGCATCCTTAACAAAACCAGACTAACACCATCCAAATTTCAACAATTTTATTTGTGATTTAACCTTGAAACTAACATGCAACATCAATACAGCCTGTTATCGTCCTCCTGAGTGCAGGTTTGTACCATAAGCAGACTGTAAACAGGTTTACACCACTGTGTGTTTACATGATGCTGGACGCACCTGCTTCTCTCACACGTACATCCGCAGGTCCACAGACGCAACGCTTTGTTAGAGAATTCCAGTGTAGTGTCCAAAATCTCGGTCATTCCCTATATAGTTTACTGTTTAATAATTAAATATATATATATATATATTAAATTATTATATATATAAATATATAACTTTCCTCTTTGATAAATCTTACAGCTCGGGCTTACGAGCCCTAAGCTATGATTTTATTTTTAAGCTGATTGTGTCAGGACAGATGTGCGTCCTCCACAGAGCTGGGTCTGTCTGACGTTCCTGTCTGTTATAGTGAAGGTTTTCAACGCCACCGTACTCTACGGGGGAATTGTTGGGTCTGTGTTTATCATAAATAAGTCATAGAGTGTGGTCTTTACCTACTCTGTAAAGTGTCCTGAGATAACTTTGGTTATGATTTGACACTGTAAATAAAATTGAATTGAATTGAACTGTATAAAGCACCAACACAGGCGAGCATGGCAGGGTAAGGAAAGGAAGTTACATTTGATCTTTGTTTTTTGAATATGTCTGAAAATGTAACCGTAAAAATCTTTTTATGCTAACATGCTAGCATGTTTCCCCTGTTTCCAGTCTTTATGCTAAGCTAATTTAGCCACGGTGAAGAGCTCTTCAGTGCTGAAACCAGAACACAAAGTTAAAAATAGAAGAAGAGTGAGACATCAGCTCTTTTTTCATGTTCTTCCATTTCCTGAGTTTTGAATCCGTGCTGAGGACGATGACAGCTGATTATCATCACACACACACACACACCCCCCCCCCCCTCTCTGTTCCTGCTGCACAATGAAGGAATTGTTGTCGTCCTATTTTCTGTCTGTGAAAAGTTCTGCAGAGTTACAATAGAGATACAATCATCTGGACTTATGTTTGGCTGCGTGCGTGTGTGCGTGTGTGTGCGTTGTATTTACATTGTGCTTTTATGAAGACTGAGTCAACTACAAGAAGTTTCACCAGGAATAAACCCTGATGATTAATAATAGGAATTAATTATAAATACACAAATGCATCATAATAAATAAGACTTTATAAATAACAATAACACCTAATAAATAATAATTATATTTTGGAATATATAGATAAATACATAATAACACTTGATTAATAATAATTACATTAACAATAAATCAAAAAATAAAATAAAGATACTTAATAATAACAATAATAATAATAATACATTGTATTTATATTCTGCTTTTTTGAAAACTCAGTCACTACAAGATGTTTCACCAGGAATAACCCCTGATGATTAATAATAGCAATAATAATTAACAATACAAATAAATAATAATGCTTAATAAATTATAACAATAACACTTAATAAAAAGAAACATAATAACAGAAACATAATAATAATACTTAATAAATACTAATATTAATAATATATAGATGAATACATAATAATACTCAATAAATAATAATAATTATAATAATAGATACATACTTTCTCATAATAATAACACTAATAACACATAATAAATAGATAAATACATAATAATAATACTTAATAAATATTAATAATAATTAATAACAAACAGAAAAATAATACTTCATACATACTAATATTAATAATAAATAGATGAAAACATAATAATACTTAATGAATAATAATAATAATAAATAGATAAATACTTAATCATAATAATAAGCAATAATAACACTTAATAAATATAAAAATAGTAAATAAAGATACTTAATAGATGATAATAATAACTATAATAATTGTTTGCGTGTATTTAAAACTAAATCTCACTTTCAGAAGTCTCTATTTTTAAATTGATGAGCACCATTAAAACATTATTTCAAACACACAAAAGAGTTTTTACTGAAACAACAACGTGAACTTTATTTAATCTTCTGCAGTTTCTCCAGAACTGAAGTTTAGAGCGACATGTTGGCACAAAGAAACCAATCTCTTCTGTCCTCCGAGGAATCTGCTGGCGTCCGCACACAGAGAGCCTTTGTCCCAACACACACACACACACACACACACACACACACACACACACACACACACACACACACACACACTCCTGCGTCTTTCTCACACATTCAAAAGGCTTTTTACGGCGCAGGTAAATGACCTCACTTTGTCTCCTCCTTGAGAGACAGTGTGGTGATATTACTATACTTGTGAGGACATTTGCTCCAAACACACTATTATACTACTACTATACGTATATTAAGCACCAGGTGCGCCTAATAAAGTGGCCGCTGAGTGTATATTCAGTTCTGTTGTATTCAAGACATGTAATTGGGTCGCGTCACCACAATTTGACTGAGACTGAACTTTCAGAGTTTTAAACTGAAGGACACACCTTTGTCACGTGTGCAGCCACCGTGACGACAACTGACAGCTGCATGATAACGGCGCAGTGATGCCTCGAGTCACACCTCACGCTTTAAAGCGTCATCATAGACCGGACACTGACGTCAAAGTGGGCTTGTGTTGACTATGCAAGATGTCACATCTGACCGAGGGGAAAGGGCACAAATGTTTAATTGCTAATTTAAACTTTTTGTACGTGTGTGTGTGTGCGCAGGAGTGGTCTCCAGAGGCGAGTCGCTCCATCAGCAGGAAGGAGCGAAGTGGCCACTCTGAGGACAACGTGGTCACCCTCACCAACATCGTCTCCTCGGGGGGAGAGGACATCCCGCCAAGTCCCATCACCCTGGACACGAGGTAGGAGGAGGCGTGCGTGTGTGTGTGCGTGCTCGCTCTTCGGTGAGCAGTGAATCCAGATCATCATTGGGACTTGTAGTGTTGCATAAATGTAGTCTACACATCTGAAATTTGTTTTAAGACATCTAAAGGGACTTTCTGTGCAGCCGTCAGCGGCTTCCTGTTCGTCTGTTATTCTGTCTTTATAAACCGGATCCAAACTCACGCCTCCTTTCACACACGTGCACTAAACCTGAAATGACCTCGACATTACCCGGCTGGGCTGTATGAGGGAACGCAACTGTCCGATTCAGTTGGACCGGACGGCAAATAGAGTTCACCCTCCAAGCTCCCGCGTACAACGACCGTCTAAAAACCTCATTCTCCGGCGTATTCACGGAGAATGAAAGGGGCGTGTAGATGACGTTTAGATCCCGCTTCGGCAGAGCAAAACAAACCTCCGGTGGTGAAGTAGAAGATGGTCGATTTACGCAAAGATAGCAACAAAAACCGGAGCGACGACGAGATTCAAGGACGTCTGCTACCGAGACTGATGCTGAAGTCATCGTGACCAAAATGTAGAACGGGCTCCGTCGGCGCAGTGAGTGAGAACACGTCTGACACGGAGAACGGACTGGACTGGCACTTGTACTTATAAAGCGCCTTTCTAGTCTTCTGACTACTCAAGGCGCTTCCACAGTGTTTTCACCCATTCACACAGTCATTCACACTGATGGGTGTGTGAATGTGGTGTGAATGGATAGATTAGATGGTATATAGATGTCCACTGCCATGCGCAGCACGAGGAGCAATTCAGGGTTCAGTGTCTTGCCCAAGGACACTTCCACATGTGGACCGGGGAAGGTGGGGATAGCCAATCTCTCGAATGGAGGACGACCCACTCTCCCACTGAGCCATAGTCGCCACATTCTTGACAACAAGAATCTCCTGCGGTGCTGCAGACTGCCCGTCCTCCGTGAGCTCTTCTTCCTCACTGCTGCGTCTGAACCTCCACTCACACTCTTTTCACCTCTGGACGTTCGCGGTGACGACAGCTGCGGTTGCCAGGGAGAAGTGCGACGCTTCAGCGGAGCCTCTATTCGTTTATTTACGGCCCCTTCAGTCAGGGACCATTAAGTTTTAGTCTAAAGGGAGAACCTCAGCCTGCAGCCAAACACCAGATTGCAACTTAATTAAGATTTCTATGAACCTAGTTTAACTTCATTATATTTGGTGCCTTAAACATACAATAGATTTCAAAGTAAAGGTTTCAAATATCACTTTTATTGATGAGCAATGATGATGTCCGGGAAACAGCGCGACTCTTCACCTTCCTGTCCCTCTCCTCTCAGGGTGAAAGATTATTCGTCGGACTGGTCGGACGAGGAGAGTCCTAAGAAGGTGCTGGCGGTGAACGGCGTGGGGGAGGCGGAGGACGAGGAGGATCAGGTGGAGGATCAGGTAGAGGCGGTGCGAGTCCGAGCGCTCTATGATTACGTGGGCCAGGAGGCCGACGAGCTCAGCTTTAAAGCAGGTATTAACACCTACTAATGCTTTCAGACGGGGAGGCATCACAGGGCAGAGGGGACTTTTGCTTTTAGATTCACGGCTGCTGTCGTTTCATTAAATGTGCAAAACACAAACGATTAAAAGGATGAAAAGCTGCACTAGAAACATCAAGAACAAGGCAGGTATAGGGGAAACACTGGAGTACCACAAACACCAACGCTGTGTTGTAATAAGGAGAGGAATCAGTTGTGATCTATGGAAACTATGAAAAGTGCATAGCGGTAAAATTTTGTAAAGTTCAGAATCAGCTTTATTTGCCATTCATGTGCAAACATACAAGGAATTCGACTCTCCTCTGTGTGCACAATACACAAAAATACAAAAAGCACCCCAAGTGAAGGAGTTCAAGTACCTGGGGATCACGTTCACGAGTGAGGGGACGATGGAGCGTGAGTTTGGCCGGAGAATCAGAGCAGCGGGGGCGGAGCTGCAGTCGCTCTACCGCACCGTTGTGACGAAAAGAGAGCTGAGGAAGGCAAAGCTCTGGATCTACCGCTCAGTCCTGGTTCCTACCCTCACCTGTGGTCATGAAAGCTGGGTCAGGACCCAAAGAACCAGGTCGCGGGTACAAGCGGCCGAAATGGGTTTTCTCAGGAGGGGGTCTGGAGTCTCCCTTAGAGAGAGGGGGAGAAGTTCAGCATCCGTGAGGAACTCGGAGTAGAGCCGCTGCTCCTTTGCGTTGAAAGGAGCCAGTTGAGGTGGTTCAGGATCATCTGGTAAGGATGAACCCTGGGCGCCTCCCTAGGGAGGTGTTCCAGGCACGTCCAGCTGGGAGGAGGCCTCGGGGAAGACCCAGGACCAGGTGGAGAGATTAGATCTCCACACTGGCCTGGGAACGCCTCAGGATCCCCCAGTTAGAGCTGGTTAATGTGGCCCGGGTAAGGGAAGTTTGGGGTCCCCTGCTAAAACTGCTGCCCCCGAGACCCGACCCCGGATAAGAGGCTGAAGATGAGATGAGAGCACTGAAAAATACAAACTAAAAATAAAGTATATACCAAAGAAGACAAGACGAAAGATATAAATATATACATGTTTAGTGCAAATGGGCAATATTGCAGAAAAAAATTAAATTTGGTAAAGTTCAACTTTATCAGCAACGGTGTCAAAAGTGCAAACGTTAATTAGTATTTATCGAAGTGCGTCTGTTTTTTCTTTCTCGGCGTCTTTTTTCACCTGAAAATCTGAACGGCGTGTTTCTTTTTTTCCTCATTGATATTTTATTTTGTTTATCTTTAAAGACAGTCGATGATGTTCAACAGAAGTGAGACAATTATTATTTTTTACTCCTTTGAAAAAGACGATCGATCATAGAAAAATACAGCAATCATAAAAAACAAAAAACTTTCCCTGTTTTTATATGCACCAGCATAGAGTCAGGCAGTAATCCAGACCTCAGGAGAATTTACAGACAAAATCAGAAAATGAATGATTTCCTATTAAAATTTAGTGATTTGCACATTTTTATGAAACGACAGCTTCACAAACTTATATATTTATAGACATTAGTGGGAAAAAGAGCCTGAAAAAGTCCCAAAAGATGTTTTTTCTTATTTTCAAACCTGTGATGCCTCGTCTTAACACACTTACACACACACACACACACACACACACACACACACACGCATGTCGAACACACTTACACACACACACATGTCGAACACACTGATCCAGACGTGAGTACGGACGATCTAATGCAGTCAGACTGGGATGAAGTCAAGCGTTCCTCCTGTCATGTCTGACCTCAGTCTCAGCTGTTACTTTATGAATGTTGATCTTTGCTTCTGAGTCACAGGAACATCTCAGCTTTTGCAGAATAAATAAATAAATCAGTGAAACTCTGCAGTTTCAGGAGATGAATAAAACCTCTCTCCATCTCTAAAATGACACGTCATCTATAAGACGTAAAAGTGTCTTGTTTCTGTGACTTGAACCAGATCGCTCCAACATGAGAACCGTGTGTTTGTGCTGTAACGCTGCGTGATGTGTGCGGTTTCATCCTCAAATAAAAGCATTCGGACGGGATCAATGCTTTTATTTTGACGGAATAACTCCAGTTTTCTCTTAGTGTAAAAAAGAAAACTGTGTCTCTAAATACTTACGTTGTTGTTATTCTTGTTGGAAGTAAAACCCCTTCTGAGTGGTTTTATGGTTTGTATCAAGAATGTGATTTGGATGTTTGAGCCTAACGAGTAATTACCATTTAGGGCGCACTCACACTGTCCTTCCGCACCGTGCCCCGTGCTTTAGGGTCCTTGTCCCCCCCCTTCCAGGCCCGTTTGTACTCACACCACCTGGGCCTCTTGCTGAAAAGACTGATATGTTGCAGCGAAGGTGATCCCAGAGCTGAGCTGACACCGGCAGAGCAAACGACACACAGGAGTGACGCACGAGTTGACCCGCAGGAGGATGAAAATGTGAAAAGGCAGCGTTCAGAGAAGCCGAAGTCATTGATAACTTGCAGAAGTCCACCGTCTCTTCCCCTCTTTCTTTTCTCTCTCTCTCTCCGGCGTTTCATTTTTCCTTCATTTCGAGTCTCTGTGTGAAAAGGGGTTACGTGTCATCACGGCAAAATGTGGTTCTGGAGACACCTAATGTTCAAAGTTAGATGTAGTCTGAGCAACGGGCACTGGAAGGAGGGAAGGTGCCATTGCTCCAACACTTTACACCGTCACAAGATGCTCTTTTGTCTGCACTGCTGCTGAAAAGAGGCTCGATGGAAGTGCAGAGGCTGCGGGTGAAAGTTAGACACACACTGAAGTAGATTAATGTAGTTTGTCCTTTTTAATGACAGAAAAAAATAATGTGCTGTAATGTGCTGTGAAACCAAACACTGATCTAAAAGGGGCTGGGGGGGCGTTCAGGTCTGCGCGGACACCGTAGGTCGGTTCAACCAGGCCGCTCTGTGGAGCTGTAGTCCGTCCTCTGCAGGCGGCCGTGCCCCGTGGGGAGGTCAGAAGGACGCCGGGTTAATGAAACCTGATGGGACCACAGGAGGAGGGACCTTAGTTTGGAAACGCTTAGCCGAGCTCAGCTCTGCTTATCCTGAACCAGGACCAGGTGGCCTCTCCTCCTCCAGCTGTGATCTTTATTGTTTCCTCCAACATTCAGTGTTTAAACCATAGACCGTATAAAAAATGGACGTAGCGTCTCCATCGAGGTCCGTTCTCTCAACTTGATCCAATCGTCCTCTCCTACAGGAGTCGCCATCTTCTCAGAGTTTGACTGCGCCTCATTTCCTCTGACCAAAAAAGGGCATGTATGTGACGTTGGGGGGAGGGAGTTACGTCCATCTGGCTGATGCTTACCTCCGAGGAGAAGTGAGGACCAGAGGCTAGCTGTCACTCAAGAGGCCATGCCCCTAATTTTTCATAAACTTTAACCTCAAATAAAATAAAAACTAGCCTGGTACAAAATAATTCACCCCCCTCAGTGTTGTCATGGAGATATGAGCTAAACATACAGACTAGAATGTGCTTTTGTCCTTAAACAGGTTTAATGATGCTGTGAAACAGCCTGTTTAACATGGAGGTCAATGAGAAACTGCTTTGTAATGAAACCTGCCCCTAGTGGACACTCATAGAACTGCAGTTTTTGGCACTTCCTGATTGGATCAACCAGGAAGTGGCTGTGGTGGGGGGCTTGGTTTAAACGCTTTGATTGAACCCGTCTGACCCTCTTCTCTCCTGCAGGCGAGGAGCTGCTGAAGATGGGGGAGGAGGACGAGCAGGGCTGGTGTAAAGGACAGCTGAGCAGCGGTCAGGTCGGCCTCTACCCCGCCAACTACGTCCAGGCCGCCTCCTCCTGATGGCCCGCCCTCTCCGCTCACACAGTCAATGGTACAGCTACACTCAAGATGCCAGGACCAATCAAAAGCTATTAGTGCTGACACGTGAAACCAGACTGACTGACTCTAAAACTCGTCACTGAGTTTTTTTGTTTTTGTTTTTCTCTCTTTATTTTGAGCTGCGTTTTTTTGAAAATCAGCCGGTGGGAAGAGTCCACGTGTTGTGAAAGGCTGTTTACTCAGCGCGAGGTCGAGGACGTGGTTGTTGTTGTTTGACAGAAGCTTTTTCAGGCAGAGAGAAGCGTCCGGAGGCCTGCAGACGCCGACAGACACCGGAGAAAAACATGCCGTGCATCTGACATGGTTTCATCAAACCCTGGATTTTTATTTTTTTGCTTTCCTGCTCGCTGCGGATCATCTTCTGTCTCTAGAGTCAGAAAATCCACATTTAATCAAAGAGGACAAAACCTGGAGGAGGTGGAGCAGCAGTGAGAGCAGCCACCACGGCCTGACTGTGATTGGCCGGAGCATCTGTCAATCAAACTCACCCCAAAACATGCTGCTTATTTTAGAAATAGTTTGACATTTTCCCGGATAAAAGTTGATTCTCTTTCTTGCAGAGTTAGAGGAGAAGACCGGTCCTGCTCACAGCTCATATATACGGGTTAGAGCGTGGGGCACATGGCGTATTTTTCTGGCGCTGGGGAACGCTTCATTTTGTTTCCACAACAACTTAATTTACGTTAGTTAGGTGGCTACACAGCTAACAACCATAGACTGTAAACTGTATATAGCGATGGAAGGCTTGACTGCTCCACAAAAGTGAAGCCAAAGCACCTGGATCGCCCCCTGGTGGCAAGCTGCAGTGCAGCCTATAAGTCCCGCCCCCTGGTGGCAGGCTGCAGTACAGCCTATAAGTCCCGCCCCCTCGTGGCAGGCTGCAGTACAGCCTATAAGTCCACCCCCTGGTGGCAGGCTGCAGTACAACCCATAAGACCGCCCCCTGGTGGCAGGCTGCACTACAGCCTATAAGTCCCGCCCCCTCGTGGCAGGCTGCAGTACAGCCTATAAGTCCCGCCCCCTGGTGGCAGGCTGCAGTACAGCCTATAAGTCCACCCCCTGGTGGCAGGCTGCAGTACAGCCTATAAGTCCGCCCCCTGGTGGCAGGCTGCAGTACAGCCTATAAGTCCACCCCCTGGTGGCAGGCTGAAGTACAGCCTATAAGTCCACCCCCTGGTGGCAGGCTGCAGTACAGCCTATAAGCCCGCCCCCTGGTGGCAGGCTGCAGTACAGCCTATAAGTCCGCCCCCTGGTGGCAGGCTGCAGTACAGCCTATAAGTCCGCCCCCTGGTGGCAGGCTGCAGTACAGCCTATAAGTCCACCCCCTGGTGGCAGGCTGCAGTACAGCCTATAAGCCCGCCCCCTGGTGGAAGGCTGCAGTACAGCCCATAAGTCCCGCCCCTTCGAGGTTAGCAGATGGAACATGCGCCAAACTAAAAATTAAAAGTTTCAAGTACATTTTTCCCAGAGATGGTTTCTTTCGACGTAGGACGTTTTTATTACACTGATGCTCGTTCGAGTGTTTGTTTTTCTTGTTCCTTTGGTTTTAATCAGTTACTTGATGCTATAAAATGGCGGCGCCCGATCGTCGGGCTTCACTTTTGTACGGTCTGTGGTCACATACACGTTACCCCGGTTACATGCTTACATCTACACCCGAGTTGTACGGACAGACGCATCAAACTCTGCAAGAAAACATTTCCCATATAATATATATTATCATCAATGTATAAAATCAACTTTATGTGGGGAAAAGAATCAATTTATCCAAGAACTTTGGATTTCAGGGCAGTTTTTGATCCAGCGTGGATGCTCCTCTTCATCCTCATCTTCATCATCGAGGAAATGAACCCAGTGAAAGACTGTCAGTGCCTCAAAGGGCCGTCCACACCGAGGACAATAACATAACCATAAATATAGAGTTTTTAAAACCACAACTATACGATAATGATGGAAACACTCACAGCCAATCAGAATGCATCTGAACACAGGGCGTCACATTCAAACTCTATTTTGTAGGCTACGTACTCAAACTCCTCGCCCCCGTGGCGCTGAAAGACGCACAGACACGGTTCCCGTCAGTTCTTGGTGTCGACGGCCCTTAAGCCTCGTTCCCATCAAACACTTGCGCGTGTTTCCGGCGCGGAAAAACCTTTTAATCCCTTGGTCCAGCTCTCACTGACGATGCAGAGGAACGTCTTCACCGATCAGTGGCTGCAGCGCTGCTAGCTCCACCTTTTTAGTATCAGATCCTCAACAGAGGAGGTGACAAATGAACTATTGGTACCATCCACAACTTTTGACAATGGAAATGCAAAAATAACCATTCTGATAGAGGAGTAAAGTCTGTGGACAACCGTGGGACCTTATTTTGGAAAAAATATGTTCAGTAGTGTACGTGGGGGGGGGGGGGGGGTGATTAGTTTGAATTGTGCCATGAAATATATGCTTGTTGTAAAACTGTCGAAGTATGAGGCTGTGAAAATACGTTATTAGAAAGACGACACACCCCAAAGTCGCGTAGGTGACGTCTTGCTCAATCCGCGGCCCCTGCGTGTGCGTATTCTACCAGGATGTAACGCTGACACAAGCAACGGGTGTGCAGCCCTAGCCGTTTTCGATGAGAGAAGACACGGGCGCGTACACAGGAATCTGGTGCACGCGCACTGACGAGCAGCCAATGGGAGGGAGCGGAGGAGCTCGGTGGTGGATGGGGAGGGGCGTGAGAGTTGTAAACATTCGAAATTTGACTGATTCAACTCGATCTGCAGCTCTAAATTATCCCGTCTAAAAAGGGCTGCACCCGTTCTTTCGCTACCCGATATATTGTCCCATGTGTTGCGGAACATCTACGTTCGTAGCTAGTGAGCAAAGGTGACGTGTACTGTGAGAGATGAACGGTGGCGTTCACCGTGGGCTTTCACACAAACGACAGATCTACGACGTAGTCTGACTTCTTTTTTCTTACGTGTAGTTAATTGCACGACGACGGAACAAATTCTCTCTGAAATAAAGTCCCACGAGGTCCAGGAGGGACTTCTCCTCTCTGTTTGTAACGGACTGAACCCGACTGCTCGGTGTGAGGGTGGCGCCGCCCTGCTGTCCGCCCCGAGGAGCCGCAGCCGCCCGATGACGACCTCCAGTCTGGTCCCAGTAGAAACCAGTAGATTCTGCTGCTTCTGAACTTTAAAACCCTTTAGATTTGTCTCTTTTCGCTCGTTACGCTTCGGTTCTTTTATAGGTTTTTAGGTGTCACACTGAACTCACTCTCTTTCCTTTTAATGTTTTTTTTTTTAACGTGATGATAGCTGTATCTTTATATCTTTATATTCTGATTTTCGATCATGGACGGGGAAAATTGTTGCTACCTGTTTCTTTTTTAAGAATAGCGTTTTTACAGTCAACGTATTTTACTTTCTAGATTATTCTCTTTCATTTACCAATCATTCTTCATTTATTCTTTCTTTTAAGGCTGACTGAGGCTGCGGAGAGTAACGTTGACTGTTTTAGATTCGGGCTGTTTAACCTGTAGAAGTGGGTTTGTTGGCGGTTTAGTTTCACGGCGCTGCGACCCTGACGCACGCACACATCTCAAACATCTGAAATGATAAAAAGTGATGATATTCTGTCTGTTTTTTTGTTTTTTTCCTGTTTAAGTTTGTGGTTCGTGTGTGAGGGAGCCTCCTCTGTCCTGCTGCTAACCCACGTAGACATCTGAGTAATATAATAATAATAAGAAGAAGAAGAGATAATTAACGCTACGGTGTCGCTCCTTTATTCTTTCCTTTTCTTTCCAAATGATAAACTGTACAGAGCATAAAGTGGGAGGCAACAATAAAGAGCTTTCTGCAGCTGGACGTTTCTGTTTCCTTCCTCATGTTTCGCTCATAATTCAAATAACATCCTGCGGAGATTTCAGGTGAGTGCATTATAAGTTCTGGAAGTAAAAGTTGCATTAATGTTTCTGCACACACGATGTTACGTGACCTTTTTATAGATCTGCACCTCCCTCTTGTGTTGTGGTTTGTTTGAGTTCAGCCTGTCTCTCGCTGAGATGCGTTTTATGTCGTAATTTATTTTTCCTCTGGTCCACAAATGTTGAAAATGGCCATTTTCAGAATAATTTATACTACATTATTGGATTATAATCATTGATACAGTAATTAATCATTTAAATGTTGTAGCTGGAGCTCATTTTCATTATTTAATATCATCACTAAAGTTTAAATCCATAATATTACGATTATAATTTATTTATTGATTATATTTTTGATCTGAATCTGCAAAGTATCTTGAGCACAAACACCTCAAAATAAATGTACTTAAATGTTTCTTTCCACCACTAATTATATCTATTATACTGTTACACGGTTACATTCATTAAATGAACCTAAATATGAACAAAAATATAGAAATATATATAAATAAAAAACACTGGGGTTCAAGTCAAATCTATGAAAATCTGCAGACAGTTTTATTAAATTGACAAATTTTTTATCTGTACAGCAAAATCAAACTTCACAATGATAAATCTGTTACGGCTTCATATTACATGGCAGGATGTAAAACGAAAAAAGACACGCATAAAGTTTATTCACGTCGAGACTTTACGTACAAAAAAACGTATGATCTTCACTTCCTGTTGAAACTGGTTCCACGTCGGACGTTAGCAGCGAGACGCTCGATCGTACGTCGCTCGATCGCACGCCGCTTTTTCGCGCCTTCGATCCTTCGAGAGCGCGTTTGCGAAATGATCCGCACCTTCAGCTTCATTAACGTTTGGAAATGAGCTGAAAATGTCGTGTGTATGCTGCTAACTTCTGTTTTTAAATCATTCACAAATATTAATATTCAACCGAAAGCTGCAAAACATTTGCTTAAAAGAAATCTGAGGTTACTTTTTTAGACTTTTTTTGTTTTTAACGGATGAATGCGGTGATGTCCGAGGTGACGTGCATCGAGTTAAAGTGCAAAATTAAATATCCATCAATCAGAAAATAAATTAAATGCAAAATCATGTCGCATCTCTTTAGTTGAGATCGTTGCTCTGCAAAAAAATGTTTATGTAAAAGAGAGAGCGGGTGGTTTTTCATCTGGGTTTCAAACAGTTTGTTGTAACGTCGGCATTTTCCTTAAAATGCATCGATAATATAACTTTGTTTAGATCATGCTAGCTGCATTAATGTACAATTGAATGTGACCCAGTACGGATGGTTTTGCTCACACAGCGTCACACATATGGCACAGTATTTGGAAATCAATCAAATATCAGTCGAATGCAGCTTCGATCTAAACGCTAGGCTATAAAAAAAGTGGACATAGCGTTTCTGTCGGGCTCCGTTCTCTCAACTTGATCCAATCGTCATCACCTACGGGAGTCGCCATCTTCTACGCCTCATTTCCTTATCAAAAAAGAGCATGTATGTGACGTTGGGGGGAGGGAGATACGTCCATCTGGCTGATGTTTACCTCCGAGGAGAAGTGAGGGCCAGAGGCTAGCTGTCACTCAAGAGGCCACGCCCCTAATTATTCATAAACTTTAACCTCCAATAAAATAAAAACTAGCCCCTCCCCCTCAGTGTTGTCATGGAGATATGACCTAAACACACAGACTAGAATGTTCTTTTGTCCTTAAACAGGTTTAATGATGCTGTGTAAACGGCCTGTTTAACATGGGGGTCAATGAGAAACTGCTCTGTTATGAAACCTGCCCCTAGTGGACACTCAGAGAACTGCAGTGTTTGGCACTTCCTGATTGGATCAACCAGGAAGTCACTGTGTCGGGGGCTTGATGATTACACACAAAACAAAGCACCAATGGGCTCCTTCCTTTGGGATTGACTTTGGTAATCCACTTGAATGGACTTTACTATGAGAGGAGCTGGTACAGGGGCCAGTAGGTAAGTCTTTAAAATACTCTTTTAATAAACTCTGGGTTCACTAACTACGTTGTTGGTGCTTTGTTTTCCGTGTAGGGACTCTTCTTGTGTTATTTTCAGTACTATTAGTGGTTAAAAAAGACCTTTGAATGCCTTCACCGTACCGCCCCGAGCTAATCCGTGTTAGCTGCGTCCGGCTGTTAGCGACTGTTAGCGACTATCTGGGATTTCTCCCTTAATAGTTATTACACGGGGGGAAAAACTGTCTCTATGGCTTATTCGATAAATGTAAATGCCAAAAAAAAGTCACTTTAACCAGTTAAAGCTGATTTAAATTAGGTTTTGGGCACTTGGGGGCAGCAGAGCAAGCCATGTGGAGCTGGATTACGGATGTGTAAAAGAACTGGATATAGCGTTGAAGGCGGAGCTGCGTTCATTCCTATAAAGCTGCTCAGTGGTGCATGAAGCCAAAGAACGTTTGACTACAGGGGCGGCAAATCTTCCTAGGCCGACCCTGAAGTCAGCATCGCCCGGTTTCCCTCAAGAAGAAGTTGACAGGATTTCCCCCTTTTCTTCCCTATTTAAGGTTATTGTATAAAATATCCGTAGCGAACAAAAGTTTGATGGTTACACGTTTTGTAAAGCAAGATAATCTTCAAAAATTAACACTTTTATGATTTCTTGAGCATCAGTGCAATCTCCAGAAGTAAGAAGCTAACATGAGGCTATAAACCAGCTACACCACACACTGGCTTCTAAGTGAGTTTTCTCGTACGGCGTGACGACGTTTGTAGACACGATTAGCCTCTTGTTAGCAACCACCTCTTTGAAAGATGCGTACAGGCGTCAAACGTCACGAGTGGGGAATATTATTTATGTCGTAGAGCAAAGCGTTTAGCTCTCGTCAGCCCGTGTTAACCGCAGAACTTATGAAAGGCATCTTAGCAAAAACCCATTCAAGACAAGCATCGACTTCGAGACGAGCTAACAGGAAGTGTTCAACACTAACTCACTAGTTTCCATTTAGCGCTCCGGCTAACTTGAATAATCGTGCAGCTCTTTTAGACTCTCCAAATGCCATTGGACCGAATGGATCAGATTCAGTTCACAGGGTTTGTGACGCTCCAAAGAAACGTATCCACTGATTCGCAGACGTCTCTTTCACCATGAAAGTCAAATGGGAGCAAAGACTTGGTCGTTGTAATTCCAACGTTTGGCCACTAGGTAAACTGTCTTCAAAGCTCGAAGCTCCTCCTTAGGGCTTGTGATGGGCAGTTGACGGGCAGTTAGTTTCTAAGAGCTGGAGCCAGGAGGTGATTAGCTTAGCTTAGCATAAAGACTGGAAGCAGGGGGACACAGCTAGCCTAGCTGCGTCATTGGCATGTTTTATGTTCTTGATGACCTTTGAAGACTCTACACACGGAAGTTGTTAGCTAAAAAGATAATTCTGCTAACATTACTACCCATGAAACCACAACGCTGTTTTCTTTTTTTTAAGTTGCATCGTGTTTGTATTAAACAAATGAGACACAAAGTGTTAAAGGATGAGCAGAACAGCTCCATCTAGAGTCTTAAGGTCGTAGTCGCAACAACAATAGATAATTCCAGTTGTCCTGTTGCCGGGTCCGTTGCCGAGTTTGTCAGCAATCAGCCTGCTCCGTGACAGTGATGAGTCATTCAGGGTAACAAGCTCCTTTGGACTAATTTAATTAATTTGACAACAGTATTTAACGTTAGCCAGTCTTCAACTGGAGTCTCTCTGTGAGTGCTGTGTGATCCATCAGCTAGCTCTCAACTCAGAATGATTCCTTGTTTCTGTAGCAACAACAGACAACCCTGGCAACCAGCAAAGCCCAACGCCATTGGTTGCTACAATGGCAACAGAACGTGATAGGAAGTCATTGTCAAACCCGTCAAAAAAATTCAAATATTAATTCAGACTAAATATATTTTTTTTATGGAAAAGCAACACTTTCATTCTGTACCCCTCAAAACGCCCCGTGGATGTGTTTTTTTTTTTTTTAAATAGAGCTCATAATAAGGATTCTACATATTCAACCTTTAGTTACTGAGCTTCAGAGGTGTATCTCAAAACTCTGAACAGAGCCCGGCTAGCCGATCCTCCTGCCTCCAGTCTTTATGCTAAGCTAAGCTAATCGCCTATCTTAAAGAGAACATCTTTCTGCGTAAAATGGCATTTCAAACACTAAACTGAAAACCTCTGACATGCGGGTGTCGGAAGGTTATCTGCACGAGTGTGAACGTAAACATAGGCATGAACAAACTCATAATATTTAGAGCACGAAGGCCTGCAGAGTCATCGGTGTGTTAGCAGCTCAGTGCAGGTTTGATAGTGAAGTCTGACCTCTAGCATGTCACTGATGCATACTGCTGTTTAGATGCTATATCCGCATTAACAATCACTTCCTCCCTCAGAAAACACAAAGAACTGCCCCGTGTTTGAGCACAGGCGCGTCGCTCACTTTATAAAAATGCAGGTGAAGCCTCTGTGTGTGTGTGTATGTGTGTGTGTGTGTCGTGTGACAGGTTGTGTTCTTTGAAGGCAACAGAGAAAAAGATCCAGGTCAAGGTGAAAACATCCAGGAGAATCCGGAGCCGGGCGTGATGCCGTACAGGAGCGCGAAGAGGACGGGACTTTGCGACTGATGAGAAAAGGTTTGAAAGCAACGGGAACGTCTCAAAGAATTCAACCCCCAAAGTTTGAGTCTTCCGCCGCAGTCACTTAGAGACAAACAACTTCCTGTTGCTCTGCATGCGCCAGTCTCCAGTTAAATATCACAAAAAGAAGCATCGGGACTCAACGAGCGGAAAGCGTCGCTAACCTCAGGAGCAGCAGCCCTCAGTCACATCGTGAACGGCGCTTATTTAGAATCTTAACAGATGCCGGACGAACTTCACGTCCGACGCCAAACGACATCCTCGGGCAAGAGCACATTTGTTTGGGGGGGAAAATACGATCGTTGAGGAGAAAACGCTCCAGTCAGACGATCAGTTTGGAGAAGCCCAAATGGATTTGTGAGGGACGTTTCTGCATTTGATGCAAATATTGATGTGGGCGCTGCCGATGGCACTGTGCAGGTTGGCTGGTTACAGACCGGGCGTCTGAGGGAGGAGGAGGAGCAGGAGGAAGAGGAGGAGGAGGAGGAGGAAGGTGAGGAGTCAGTCTTTTAGTCAGCGCGCTCTTGTCCTCTACCGGTCCTTCAGTTCTCTCGTCACTCGCTTGGTGATGCGGCCGCACAGCAGCCCCACGAGGAAGAGGACGCACACGCTCAGCGCAATCATGAGTAGGATGTAGTTCTTGGAGGGCGACGTCATCACCTGCACGGCGAGGTCTGAGAAGCCCTCCGCCGGCGCCACCTGCAGGACGGAGGGAAAGGTTCATATCAACGGTTCTATTTTGACGGGTTTTACATCCTCAGTAAACACACAAACAGGGTTTCTACACATTTTCCTTTTCTAAATTCCAGACTTTTCCAGACTTCTCAGAGGATTTTAGCCAATATTAACTAGATAAATGGTTTTAAAATCAAACTTTTAACACGTCTGTTAAATTCTGACTATGCATTATGTTGCCAAGTCATTACAAGACATTTTTACATACTTATTGTAGCTCATATAAGTGAATGAACTCCAAACCGAGACATGTTCAGTTCACTCATCTTCAACCTCTTATCCGGGGTCGGGTCGCGGGGGCAGCAGCTCCAGCAGGGGACCCCAAACTTCCCTTTCCCGGGCCACATTAACCCGCTCTAACTGGGGGACACCGAGGCCTCCTCCCAGCTGGACGTGCCTGGAACACCTCCCTAGGGAGGCGCCCAGGGTTCATCCTTACCAGATGATCCTGAACCACCTCAACTGGCTCCTTTCAACGCAAAGGAGCAGCGGCTCTACTCCGAGTTCCTCACGGATGCTGAACTTCTCCCCCTCTCTCTAAGGGAGACTCCAGCCCCCCTCCTGAGGAAACACAGTTCGGCCGCTTGTACCCGCGACCTGGTTCTTTGGGTCCTGACCCAGCTTTCATGACCATAGGTGAGGGTAGGAACCAGGATTGAGCGGTAGATCCAGAGCTTTGCCTTCCTCAGCTCTCTTTTCGTCACAACGGTGCGGTAGAGCGACTGCAGCTCCGCCCCGGCTGCTCCGATTCTCCGGCCAAACTCACGCTCCATCGTCCCCTCACTCTTGAACGTGATCCCGAGGTACTTGTTTGTAAACTGGTTTTGATTTGTATATATTAATATATTTTTCCAAACTCTTTTCCCTTTTTCCAAACAAATTAAATTCCACTCTTTTCCATACTGCGTAGAAACCATGCGCGTAAGTTTACTCAAATGAATTATAAGAGGACATTTGGCTTCTCTTTAAAAGACGTAAAATGAAAACGTGTCTACCTTAGCAGCGTAGCTCCACATGTCGATGCGGTCTTGAAGTCTTTTCTTACACTCGGGCTGCAGACGAACTCTCTTGTCCTGTAACGCCTCCATCAGACACGACATCTCTGGACGGAGAGAGAGAGAGAGAGAGGGAGCAACACATGAAGACATTCAAACGCAACCGAACCTTCTGCACAAACAGACTGTGTGAGAGCACCCACGTCGCCCTCTGCCGGGTGTGATGGCCGCACAGTGGTGTTTGAGGTCCAGGGCGCAGGCTGTATGGAGGACCGGGTCCACAAAGATGTCCGCCTTGCTCTCCTTCAGCATGTTCAGGACTTCCTGCAGACGAAAGAAAGGGGGAAGATGGAGGGAACAAAGCTGAGTTTCTGCACCTGCACCTCATCCATTTATTAGATTTACATGTGGAATCATCTCAATTACAGTTAGAAAAATGGTTATTTTAACTTAATCAAGAGTACAGTCGTGGTAATAAGATGATGAGGTCTACTGTCTGATAGATATTTAGGTAAAATTATAACATGGGGAAAAATAAACCTAATTAAGTGCACGGGACAGAACGATAGTAGTGAATAATGTTTACCTTTTTACAGCCTTCCTGTTTGATTTTCAGTAAATTAACTTTCAGACACTCTTCCACCTGACCCGTCTGCTCCTGAGCTGCTGCCTCCTCCGCACACAACCTGGAGATCTGCAGGAGGACGGAGAGAGGAGAACGAGGGGAGGAAACAGGAAAGAGGAGAAGAGGAAGATGAGAGAGGAGAGGAGAACGAGGGGAGGAAAGAAGAGGAGAGGGGAGAGGGAAGAGGAAACAGGGGAGGAGAGGAAACGGGAGAAGAGAGGAAACAGGAGAGCAAAGGAAACAGGAGAGGAGGAAACGGGAGAGGAAACAGGAGGAAATGGGAGAGGAGAGGAAACGGGCGAGGAAACAGGAGAGGAGAGGAAACGGGCGAGGAAAGGAAACAGGAGAGAAGAGAGGAAACAGGAGAGAAGAGAGGAAACGGGCGAGGAAAGGAAACAGGAGAGAAGAGAGGAAACAGGAGGAAATGGGAGGAGAGGAAGCGGAAAAAACACCAATGGTCGGGTGAGTAAAAAGATGAAAGCAAAGTTGGTTTGATGCAGAGAAAGATCTTTTTAAAAAGTGTGTGTGCATGTGTGCGTGCGTGGTGCGTGCGTACCTCATCTGTGCAGTGCATCTGCAGCTGTGGGTCGAGTCTGTAGTCGAGCGCCGACTCCTGGAGAATCACTCTGATCTGATCTTCACAATCTGGAGACAACCTCTGCACCAAAGCCCGGCCACAAAACACAGCGTTTAAGACCAGTTCAGTCTTTAATCAGCAGAAAGTCTCATGAAACACACACAGCACGGCTTCTGTAGTGTGTTTGTATCACTGCAGCTGACTGTGATGTAGTCCTGCACTGACCTGGTCGGCGTATTTGAGTTTGAGGCAGGCGATGACCTGGCCCTCCAGCTCGCTGTCCTCGCTCGCCTTGTTCAGGACGGGCTGGCAGAACTTTGGGATGTCGGCTCGACAGGCTTTCCTCAGCAGCGGGTTCAACCTGTAGTCTGGAGCGGAGCAGGGGGAGAGTCAGGGAGGGGAACGCTGCGTGAGAACAGGTTCAGGTTCACCACATCGACGCTGGACTGACCCGTGTTCTGCGTGATCTGCCTCTTGGTGATCATCTGTTTGCATTTGGGATCCATCAGCTCGCTGTTCTTGTTCTGTTTCAGACACTGGAGGACGTTCCGGGCGTCCGCGTCGGTGCAGAACCGCTGCAGGAGACAAGTTTACATCGACCGCCGTGAAAGGGAGATTCTGACGTTCACTGATGATGTTTACTAATGTGGGATTTGTTCTCCGCGCACGCACAGTCACACACAATCACACGCGCACACACACACGCTGGAAGGCTGACGTGTTCACATTTATGGTGTTTTCTACAATATAATATTTATAGTATTAATAGTATTTTTAATAATAATCAGAATTTCCCCCTTCACCTCCACCCTTTCTCTCTACTCCTCCTCCCCCTTCTCCTCTCCCTCTTTCCTCGTCCTCTTCCTCCTCTCTCTCATCCTCCTACATCCCCTCTCTCTCTCCTCCTCCCTCTCCACCTGTCGCCTACTTCTCTTCCTCCTACCTCCCCTCTCTCTCTCCTCCTCCTCCCTCTCCTCCTCCTCCCTGTCTTCCTCTCTCCTCCTCTTCCTCTCTCTTTCCTCCTCCTCTTCCCCTCTCCCCCTCCTGCTCCCTCTCCTTCTCCTCCTCTCTCTCTCCTCCTCTTTTTCCTCTCTCATCCTCCTACCTCCCCTCTCTCTCCTCCTCCTCCCTCTCTCATCCTCCTCGCTCCTCTCTCTTTCTCTCCTCATCCTCTTCCTCTTTCTCCCCCCCGCTTACTCCTCCTCCCTCTCGTCTCCTCCTCCCTCTCTTCCTCTCTCTCTCCTACTTTTCCTCTCTCCTCCCTCTCCTCCCCCCTCCTCTCTCTCTCTCCTCCTCCTCCTCCTCTCTCCCCCTTGCCTACTCCTCCCTCTCCTACTCCTCCTCCCTCCTCTTCTTCCTCTCTCTCTCTCCCCCTTGCCTCCTCCTCCTCTTCCTCCTCCTCTCTCCTCCTCCCCCTCCTCTCTCTCTCCTCCCCCTCCCTCTCTCCCCTCTCCTCCCTCCTCTGTCCTCCTCCTCCTCTCTCCCCCTTGCCTGCTCCTCCTCCCCCTCCTCTCCCTCACCTCCTCCTCCTCCTCACCTTGATCATCTGTTTGCAGACTCTCATCAGCTGGTAGTCCAGCTCCGGGTCGGTCATCTCCGTCTCCTGCAGCCTGAAGATCCTCTGGTGGCAGCGCTGACTGAGCTGCTTCTTCTGCTCCTTCAGACACTCGATCATCTACAGGATGGAGGGAGGAGAACAGAGTGAGGAGAGAGGAGGGGGAGGAGGAGCAGAAACATCAAACAGAAACACCTCTCCTGTGTCTGCTCCTCACCTGGGCGTTACCAAAGGCCACGTTGGG
>NC_139826.1:37225500-37240500 GCF_963691815.1 Echiichthys vipera
CTGCTGATCCTGATAAATCCCCAATACATCCAAACTTCTCGCTGGCGTCACATTTAAAGGACATAGATTAATCCAGCATTACAAATCAGTGAGTGTGTGTTTCTAATCGTACCCGCCGGCCCTGCTCCTCTGTGCGGTAGGCGTGGCGGTAAAGACAGGAGAAAACGGCGCCCGGCGGCATCAGCTCGCTCGTCTCGTTCCAGCCGTGAGTATGACAGAGGCGAGCAGCGTCGCCCTGGCACTTCTTATACAGGACGGGGTCCAGTCTGAAAGACAAGAGCCACATAAAAAACTGATTATATAAAGATTAAAGTTGTAATTTTAGGATTCATGCCAATATTCTGAGATTCAGATTTAGATTTCTAAAGGAGAACAAAAGTCACAATTTAGAGATTAAAAGTCTGGGGGAGCAATATTTGAAGAGTCCAAACGCAGATAAAGGTCGTTCTTAAGGTGATTAAACCAACAACGGGTGGAAATTTCCAGAAGTCCAGAAAAAAACCTGATTCATGAAAACAAATAAAACTCTGTTGAACCTTCATTTTCCTTTATTTCACCTTCAGATTAATCTCATGACTGAAATCGAGCTGCAGCTAACAATTATTTCCTCATTTTTGATTAAACTGCCTGTCTATTATTTTCTAATCCGGATTTTATTTTGAAAGTCAGAGAATCCTAAATGGTTGCAGCTCTCGACTGAAATAATAATTATCTTCACATTCTCTCTAATACCTGTAACTCTCAGGGAGTTAGTGAGTGCATTGAGTTGGGATTATTTTGTCTACTGGTACAATTTCCGAGGTGAAGAATGAACTGAAACGTGTTATTGTTGCATCTGTGGAACATTAATTGTCACATGAATAATGTTAAAAGGTCTAAAAAGCAGAAGATGTTTGTGGATTCACACTCACTTCCAGTCTCTGGATATGAAATACTGCAGCTCCAACAGCCGGTGCTCGCAATCCTCCACCATTTTCTCCGTGTACAGGTGCTCCATCAGGCACGACAGGATCCTACGCACACACACACACGCACACGCACGCACACGCACACACACAGACACGCACACACGCACACACACACACACACACACACACAATTCATTTCTCTTCTTTTTGTCTCTGCAGAGGTTTTTTAAGAGGAAATCATTTTTGGTTCCCGTCCAAACCGACTCTTGGAGAATCCGCTGAGCCTTTGTGACTCCAACCTTCGACCGTTGCTTCTCTCATCTCTTAAGGGACTAAAGTTAATAAAGCAAATCTTCTGTTATGTTGAGAAAAGGGATTTTGAAATAAAAACCACCATAATTATTATATTTCTATAGACAAATCCGGCGAAGTACCGCAAGTGAACAATCCGTCATTACCGCGGTGGCGTCTCCCTCCAGGATGCGCGTGATGAATGGGAGCTGTCATTAAAAGTGAACCTTTCCTACTTTTACCTGTACTTTTTAATGCAGCTTTACTTTTGACAACGATGTCTAGGAAGTCGGGAAGAGCCTGTGCCATTCTCTGCTGCTCCAACAGCAGTGAGAAACTTTAACTTTGGAAACAAACTGAATGAGAACGACACAAACCTCAGGTAAAGGTTTGTTTGGAGCAGACGAGAATTGCACAGGTTCTTCCCAACTTGCTTGACATCGCTGTCAAAAGTAATGCTGCATAAAAAGTGCAGGTAAAAGTAAAAAAGGTAGACCTACCATGACAGCTCCCATTCAATCGCGCGCACACTGAAGGGAGACGCCACCGCAGTCATGATGGCGCTGCTGGATGGCGAAACACACAAACAGCTCGCCGGATTCCTCTTTAGTAATGTTATTATTGTGGTCAGATTGAAAGAGCCCGGTCTGTTCTGATGCTCCTGCCTGTTAAAAGCACCAGTTTGCTCATTAGAGAATTGCTGGCTCTCTGCGAAACATGAATAAATCATCATCAGAGTGGTTTGGACTTACTCCGTATGGAAAGATTCCTGAGATAACTTATGTTATAATTAGACACTATTTTCACTGCCGTCTCTGTTCGTCTCTATGTGTCCTGTGATATACTGGCGTCCTGTCCAGGGTGGACCCCGCCTCACGCCCGATGTCAGCTGGGATCAGCTCCAGCCCCCCCGGGACCCCGACAGGGACAAGCGGTTGAAGATGAGATGATTTTGCAACAGAGGGTTGAGTTGAGATTATTTGACACGTGTGTGTGCGTGTGTGCGCGTGTGCGTGCATAAGCAGCTCACATTGGGTCCCCATTGCGGATGTGTTTGCAGGCGGTTTGGATAACGGACTCGCAGGCCTCGTTGAGCGCTCGATCGATCCGGTAGTCGGCTCCGGGGTCGGCAGACTGGATCAAAGTTTGCAGCTGCAGCGGAAAAACAAAAAAACAAACAAACACCAAATGTCAGCAGCTGGATTTTATTTGTTCGGTTAATTGATGACTCTAAAATCACCCGTAGGTGTAAATGGTTGTCTGTCTCTGTTTGGCTCTATGTGCCCTGTAATAGACTGGCGTCCTGTCCAGGGTGGACCCCGCCTCACGCCCGATGTCAGCTGGGATCGGCTCCAGCCCCCCGAGACCCCGACAGGGACAAGCGGTTGAAGATGAATGAATGAATGAATATACAACACACACCCAAGACAGTCTGTTCCTGGTATATGATCAACAATGCTACCTGATTTATATGATGATTCATGCAATGTTAAATACAAAAAAGCCCATTTATCCCATTTATTATTAGTGTTTTTAATAAAAAAGCAGCAGGTCTGTTTTGGAAATCTGTATTTTACATAATTATTCATAAAAAAGGAAATTAAAGCTTTAAATTAGGACTTCACAAAACTGTTATGAGTGAGCCCGACGAGTGAAAGCTGGAACACTGAATGATTTATGTGAAGTGGGTTTAGATTTATTAAAACTATTTTTACATAAATTATTCAGAGGGAAGTTTTAGAAGAAAATGCCCCGTAAGCGTCATCCGACCACACACACACACACACACACTAAACGTCCTGTTTGTATCCCGGTCGGTGACTCACGGCGCTCTGGCAGACGCCGTCGACGGTGGTGCTGCGGTCGCCGCGTCCGATCCTCATCAGGCAGTGCAGCGTGCGTCCTTTGCGGTGCAGGCCGGAACAGTGGGCCTCGATCTCCGTCCGACAGTGCAGCACGATCTCAGGACTCAGGGAGAAGTCCTCCATCAGCATCCGCCGGTAGTCCAGCATCTCCCCCTGACACTCGCCGCTGACCGGACGACCTGCGCGCCGAAAAATCAAACTGTTACTGACACAGTGAAGCCCTGATGGTGCGTCATTTCAAACCTTATTCAGCATGTGTGTATTTGTAAGCATTGTCCTCTTACTCACCGCGGTGCACGGCTGCCTCCAGACACAGCAGCAGGTAGGAGAGCCGGGCCTCGCGCGCTCGTGGCAGGTTGGTGTCCAGGCTGCAGCGCTGCTTCCTCAGGTCCGTCTTACAGGCTTTAGCCAGGGAGTAACTGACTCTGTAGTCCTGAGAGATCAGCTTCTGACGGGTGGTCAGAGCGTCGCGGCACTGTGGAACGAGAGGAGGAGGAAGGTTAGTGACCCACACGAGTTCACTATGACTGAAAAACGACTGAGCTGGTGGTACCTTTTCGGACATGGCCTCCTCAAACTTGTGATTGAACAGACACTTGTAGACCTTCCCCTCTCCTGCCTGAGTCTGCGGAGAGCAAGAACAAACCATAAAACATAATTAACCATTGATTACTAACTCCACCTACGACGTTTGAAGTTTATTGATTTTCACGAGGGGACAAAATATTTTAATGACAGTTTTAAAAAAATAAAAATGTAAATATACAGATTATCCGTCTGTTAAGTCATGACGTAACGCCCTTACATATATGATTTTGGGTCCAAGCCTCGTATTTCTACACCGCAGCAGTAGTGCCGTGTTCCCTGTTGTTTGAACAGATCTGAGTTTTTAAAAATGATCCCTATCAGGACGGATCAGTTCTGCCGCTGTTTCCGGTCTTTTCGTGGTGTTTTTTTACTGGGTGATCGTCAACGAAGTGAAAGAAGAATTTAATTACACACATCTAAGAATCTATAAGTTTCATATTTGTACCTGGTCATTTACATGTCAAATAAGTAAATGAAAGGGACGTTGATGAGAGAAAGCAGTAAGAACGTTTGGGCGATGCTCAGCCTGAGCGGCTCAGGTGGTGGTTTACATTAAAAATGGAAACTAAAAGACTTTATGGTTTATTTTGGAGCTGTTTAAGCATGAGCTTTTATTGTGAAGGACTGAAGTTTGGTCCCGGATGCTTTGACAGCATTGATGCTAATGTGGACGACCAGCAGCTCCAGTGTTTACTGGGAGCAGATATAAAGGGTTAGCACACGGCTAATTCACCAGTGTTAGCATCCTTTTGACCACTCAAGATAAAGTAGTCCGTTAAAACGATATTTGGTTACAAAGATAAGAAGTTAGACTTTATTTTAACACCCTTAAATCAACTCAAAACATCACACCATCATTTATATTTGTAGGTTAAACAGAATTTAGCCCAAAACTGTCCCGACTGGTGACACAGATCCGTTTTGTTTTCCTAAATTAGAATCACATTAATGTTTGATTCAAATATGACCTGAATGTAGAAACTGTTCTTATTGGTGTAAGTATGAATCTCCGTACGTTCTGACAGAATCTCTCGCGGTCGTCTCTGCAGGAGAAGTAAAGATGCCGGTCGAGGTGAAAGTCGTCTGACGAGAGCTCCGCCACCCGCAGGATGGCCCTCTTACACTCCTCTTTGATTGGACGGACGTGATCCTGCTGCTCCGCCTCCTTCACCAGCGCCTTCTCCAGACAGGAAATGACCTCCCCCTGCGAGTGGACGTCCTGATGAGGAACCGCGAGAAATGAGTAAGTGAGAAAGAGCCCAGAAAAAAACAGATAAACAGACAAAACCTGAACCTTTTCAGCATCTACGACCAAGAGGACATCAGTTTCTTACAGTTATGACATCACATTGAGAAACCTTTGAAGGTCTTTGTACTGACATAAAGGTCAGATCCACGTCACAGACTCATCTCAAAGCTGTACAGTACATTACAAACTGCTGGCTGTAGATGATACAGTTATAGTTCAAACGAGCAGCGTTGTGTTTCGCATTGATGCTCGTTTTGGAAGAATTTCCGCTCTGTCCTGGAGACGGTTCAGGATAACGTGACTTCTTATACATTTTGTTTTTGTATGGATTAAACAAATAACATAGAAAAGTGTTAATTTGTGTGCTTAAACCAAATCTTTCTGGCATTTTTACACCTTTCTCTTGTAATTTTAAAATGCTCCTAATAAGCGTATGACGCTAAAATGTAAAAGAAATCCACCAGGTGTTGAAACTCATCAACATTCAATTATCATTTATTTCTGATAAAAGTCTGACTAATCATTTTATTCGGATCAAATAAAAGTATTTGCTGAGCTTCCTGTCTGTCATCCGTTGCTCGATTGCACTTGCGCTGCTCATGTTGCGTTCAAGTGCAATGGGAAGTCCGAAGTTCCGCACCTCCAACTAGGAAAAGCGCACTGGAATGACTGTCAAAGTGGATCTCCTACTAGCGGATTCGGGGTAGGTCGATGGATGAAGGTTCCACTTTGACAGTCATTCCAGTGCGCTTGGCCTAGTTGGAAGTCCGAATCTTTGGACTTCCCGTTGCACTGGAACGCAGCATTTCTCTCAAGGCACGTGTGAGGGAGGAGGGCGCGTCTGAGGTCAGGCAGGGGGCAGAGGGTAGGACTTTTCGGGGAAGCGCTGTGAGACATGCAAGGAAAGTAAGAATTGCTGGAAGGCCACTTTTTTAGCCTTGGGACAGAACCTGGCTAGCAGTTTCCCCCTGCTTTAACTCTTTATGCTAAGCTAAGCTAACTGTCTTGATGGAAGACTGTGAAATGCAGCTGAAAGAAAGATTAACTAGTAACTGGGACTTTTCAAACCTTGTCAGCTTTGTTTCCATGGTCTTTTATGCTCCAACATGAAAATGTAGAACCAAACTCCACTGAGCGTTTGAACGTACAAACGCCATTGTTCTTCGTAGCGTAGCGTTAGCTTGACTCACCTTGTGTCCCACGTTGATGCTGCCGCAGTGCAGGCTGTTGATGTCCTCTTTGCATTTGTCCATGAAGCCGCAGATCAGTCTGTAGTCGCTGAAGATGATACTGGTCATCTTGGTGATGTACTGGTTGCACTGGTACTCGCTGACGTTGCCACGGTGATCCACCAGGCAGGACACCAGGTAGCCCCTCCCCCTCTCCTCCTCGTTGCACTCTTTTATCTGAAAGCATAGAACAGGAAACTATTTAACTTCTCTCTCATTAAACTGTCTGTCTCTGGAAGTTTAAAGACATGGATACAAGTCTGCTTGAATGTCAGTACTGTTAAAAAAACACTGTTTTTAAGTTCATACTGTAAAAAGTCAATAAATCTGTTAAAGTCGAACCTCGTCGGCGCTGCACACTGACCTCAGCAATGGTGCTCTTGCAGACCTCCGTCGCCACTGACTCAAACTTGGGATCGGTGGTCAGATTGAGTTTATAGTTCCACAGGAGCTGAGAGGAATAAAAAAATATATATATATATTTCACAACATTTCAAGCTGGTCCCCACAAGGTTCAACCATTCAACGGGAGCAATGAGGGAATTTGAACTACAAGTTAAATAAAATGTTCCCAAAGATAGTTTTTGTTATTTTCGGTTGCGGATGTTTGTTCAAGTGTTCGTTCTTCTGATAAGTTTGGTTTTAAATGGTTATTTTATCCTCTAAAACACGGCTGAAGGTCTTGATTGACATAACAGCTGTGATTGACTCAAGATTGGTCGAGCAGGTATATGGGCGGGACTTCGATACCGCCCAATCACTACTGCACAAATAACACGATTGCAGCACAAGTGAGGAAGTGGAGACACATCAGCCACCTTTATATACAGTCTATGAACATATTACGTATTAGTGACGTATTATCAGTGCTTGTTCACGTACGTTTGGTATCTAAAATGCCTACCGACCCACAAACTGTAAAGAGCAAAAACACAACAAAGTCAGATTTTGTGGCCACTGTCTGAAAACATGGGATTTAACAAGTCGTTCAGATTAAAGAGAGCGAGCGTTTCAGGCAGAGGGTGAAAACAAGCCCCAACCGAAGCAACTTCCTGGTTGATCCAATCAGGAAGTGCCAAAAACTGCAGTTCTCTGAGTGTCCACTAGGGGCAAGTTTCATAATAGAGCAGTTTCTCATTGACCCCCATGTTAAACAGGCCGTTTACACAGCATCATTAAACCTGTTTAAGGCCTGGAACAAAAAGAACATTATAGTCTGTATGTTTAGGTCATATCTCCATGACAACACTGAGGGGGTGAATTTTATTGTGCCAGGCTAGTTTTTATTTTATTGGAGGTTAAAGTTTATGAGTAATTAGGGGCGTGGCCTCTTGAGTGACAGCTAGCCTCTGGCCCTCACTTCTCCTCAGCCAGATGGACGTATCACCCTCCCCCCAACGTCACATACATGCCCTTTTTTGGTCAGAGGAAATGAGGCGGAGTCAAAGTCTGACAAGATGGCGACTCCTGTAGGCGAGGACGCTTGGATCAAGTTGAGAGAACGGACCTTGACAGAGAGGCTACGTCTATTTTTATACAGTGTGAACAGGTACATTTAGACAGTTTGAGAAAAATAAAAGCATGTAAACATGTTCTAGTATAAACCCAAAATACAACAACTAAACCTGAAAAAGAGTATAATATGTCTCCTTTAAGTATTAATGCCCAACTGACTCATGACGAGCCCCCAAAATGGCAGGAGTGCAGGACTTTTGTCTCCCCCCCCCGGCGGAGAGAGCAACGACACAAAACTGTCAACGCAAGCTTGTGCCCAACGCCTGCAGGAGAGCTCAACGCATCTCCAACGCACACAGGCGTGAGGATTTGACTTCGACCCTTCCTCTGAACGCCAAGTTTTCTTTTTTTATCTTTATACAGAGAGCATCCCCTGGCGACGACAGGCTTAATCAGACTAGTGTTGACTCCTTTGGCGAGGGCTTCGATGTAGCAGACGCTCATTTATATGTAAAAGTCCCAGAATCCAGCTTTAATTATGTAAAGACGTTTCCAAATGTCTCTCTTGTCTTTAGACTGTGTTCCAAACTTCTGTCTTTTTATATGTGTATTGTTTTGCTGCCAGCGAGGCTCCAACTGCAGCAGCTGACAGATAACAACGTCTGACAGTCAGACCGCCAAAACACCAGAGTCTGTGTGTGTGTGCGTGTGCGTGTGTGTGTTTGAGAGAGAGAGACTCTGTAATTACGGCCAGTGCTTTCCAGGCTGTAATAAAGACAGTCCAAGTGGTCCATTAACCTTGTGGCATTTCATAAAGCTGGCCGTCGTTAACTGCGGTGAACTCTGAACACTGAAGGTTTATCATCCAGGGGACACTGAGACGAGCTCTGGGAAGCTCTCACACACCGAGAGACGAGGGACACCGCGGACTGAATGTTTTGAGGGCGGGAAAGTTTGCGAAGGTCGTCAGTGGCGGTCGTATGTCCTCGAAGCTCTTTTACTTTTTTTAGTTCTGACGGGACATTATGATGTTAAACAGAGGTATGAAGGAGAAGAAGGAAAACCACAGAGTAGAAACAGTCTGTTACAAGTAAAAGTCCTGCACTGAACTTTTTAATTCACTAAAAGTGCTGAAGTATTATTCTACGTGTCTGCCAGGATCGTCATTTTCCCCACTTCCCGTTCTTTGTCTACATCCAATAAAACAAAGTTGTGTGTTGTAGGAAATACTTACATGGTTACAGTCTGGAGCGATCTCAGATTCCTGCAGACGAACAGAGAGAAAGAAAGACATTTATAGACATTTATGAACAAATCATGTTGAGGTTTATCAAGATCTTATTGCCACCAATTCCGGTATCGATTGTGCATATATGTTCGGCTTTATACTTCATTTGTTGTTAATGACTGACTGTCAAACTCTAAAATAAACACAAACTGACAAAGCCATTTATTCTCTGTAACCTGAGCCAGGCTATCAACAGTGATAGCTCATCCAAAAAAGTATAAAATAATAAAAAAATAATATATTAGGGTTTTGGGGTTGGTATCAGAACATCTCTAGTGAAAATGCAGGACTAACATAAATCAACTGTTATAGTGCATTTTGGCAAAATGCCTTTTCTAAAGCAAAGACAGTGAAAACAGAGTAAGTTTTAATAATTATTCATTATAATGAATAAAAGATAAAATTATAGTCGCAGATTTACATTAAAGCATTAAACCTTTCTGTCATTTTTATGCTTTATGCTCCTAATAAGGCACACTAAAATAAAAAATAAATCCACCAGGTGTTAAAACTCAAAAATACTAAATTCTCATATATTTCTAATATCAAAGGTTTTATTTGGTCCGAAGAAAATGATTGCCTGACTCTCATTCCTGTTTTTACAGAGGGATTTGTTCAGAATTCATTCATAGCCTGATTTATACAACATTTTATTCATAACAACATGGAGGAAATAGATTTTTTTTTAAAGTTTGTTGACAGTATTTTCTTTTTTATAAAAGGAGATATCTGTAAAAACCTTTGACTCTAAAAATAAAACAAGAGTTTTGAACCTGGTTATATTGAAATGTTCTGGAAATGTATGAAAATGACTTCGTAATTTCACAAGAAAATGCCACATTTGCATAAATCCATCCATCACCTTCAACCGTTTATCCCTAACGGGGGCGCAGAGGTAGGCCGGTGGGGAACGCTTGTTATGAGGCGACAGTGCTAAACCACCTCACCACCGTGCCGCCCGCTCGCCTTTTGCATTTGCATATTTAAACATAATATTTCAGAAAACGAATGCAACAAAACAAGTAATCAGCTGGTTTCACGGTAATATCAGTTAAAAATGTCCCCTGTTCACCTGAAGTGTCTCCTTTGAACCCTAAAAATCTGAAATCCACATGACAGGAGTCCAAGTACATACAAACGCACGCTGCATAAAGTTTCGCTCTTGTTTGCACTAAATCAAATAAGAAAGTGCACACTAACACAAATGTGCCCATTGGTCGTCGTCCAAAAACTGTCCCTTAAGCCAACGTTAGTACCAACAAAGCAGCAGGAGCTCTTCACTCCCTCATGACATCCTTGACTATCAGCGTAAACACAGCGGGAAAGGCTTTTTCTTCCAGCTTCGAGGCGCTTGGCGGTAAAAAAGAGACATTATGGCTTCGATTTATAAAGCACCTTTCTCAGTGCTCAAGGTGCTTTACAGAGTCCAGGTTCGTGGCATTCACACACATACGTGGCGGAGGTAAACTAGGCAGTAGTCACAGCTGCCCTGGGGCAGACTGACGGAAGCGTGGCAGCCAATCAGCGCCTACGGCCCCTCCGACCACCTCCTCAAACATACAGCAGTCATACACATTCACACGAGGCGAGGTGGGTGAAGAAGATGTTACACACACAGGCCCGAAATACACACACATGCACAAACAGGACCTATACATGCAATTAAGGAGAGATGTTAGAGTGAGGGGGCTGCCAGTGACCGGCGCCCCGAGCAGTTGGGGGTTCAGTGCCTTGCTCAACAGCACCTCAGCAGTGCCTCAGCAGTGCCCAGGAGATGAACTGGCACCTCTCCAGCCACCAGTCCATGTTCCATACATGGTCCACACAGGGACTTGAACCAGCGACCCTGCCAAGTCACCTATGGTCTGAGCTACTGCCGCCCCCTTAAGGAGAGATGTTAGAGCGAGGGGGCTGCCAGTGACCAGCGCCCCGAGCAAGTGAAGTGTCTTGCCCAAGGACACAGCAACCATGACACAAGTAGGGCAGGGCGGGGATCGAACCGCCGACTCGCTCTACCAACTGAGCCACAGTTGCCCCTAATGAAAGACATGAAAGAAAGCACTTGGTGTTAACTCTGCTCAGCCTGCGGGAACGCACACAAAAACACTCCTGCTTCTCCTTTAAAGCGTCATTTCCACTGAATGTTTCAGAGACAGAAGGGGGCGAAGACCCTCAGTGGCCTCCACGATTACAATAACCAATTAGTGAAAACCCTGCGTTATTAATTAACGGAGGGGCCGCTCCGCTCACATCAACGGCTGCTGAAACAAGACCGGATTAATGGGGATCAAACCCAAGTGGTAACAGGGGCTAATTGTGCCTCGTGAGCGGGCGGGAGGAACGTGACAAAACTCTCTTTATGTCACAGAAAAACCCCGACATGATACACTGACCGAGTGTGAAGCGGCCTCTCCGCGTTCAGCCTGACAAAAGCTTTATTGTACGTAGATTTCCTGCAGCGGTCGCCGGGTTTAACAACATTTCTTTTGTGGTCTGCCGCTCCAGACCGGAGCAGCTTTCTTTTCACGGGGGAATAAAAGTGACGGTAACGCGGAAGGAGTTTTCCTGCAGTGATGAACCCGCGGAGACCAGAGAGTGATCTATTTTTATCTACCTTCAGACACTTTAAGCTCGCTTTGGTCCCCAAACCTGCTGTGCTCTACGGCGGCTGCACGATAGGAGGACAATATGCAACATAAGAATATTAACCGCGATGATATTAAAGCGTAGAGCTGCAAAAATGAGGCGATTAATCGTTTACCTGTCGACTATTATATGTAAAACCGACTCTAAATCACCCGTAGGTGTGAATGGTTGTCTGTCTCTGTTCGTCTCTATGTGTCCTGTGATAGACTGGCATCCTGTCCAGGGTTTACCCCGCCTCACACCCAATGTCAGCTAGGATCGGCTCCAGCCCCCCGCGACCCCGACAGGGACAAGATGTTGAAGATGAATGAATGAATTAATCTATTATTTTTAATTTTTTAACCAAAAGCCCTAGGACAAGTGCTGTGAACTCGCCTTGGCTAAAAACACTGTGTTGATACATCGGATGACTGTTTTCAATATATCTATGTTTTTGTATCGGTCCCTACTCAAATATAGGTTGAGGTGGTAGCTGGGAGGAGGCCTCGGGGAAGACCCAGGACCAGGTGTAGATATCATATCTCCACACTGGCCTGGGAACGCCTCAGGATCCCCCAGTTAGAGCTGGTTAATGTGGCCCGGGAAAGGGAAGTTTGGGGTCCCCTGCTAAAGCTGCTGCCCCCGCGACCCGACCCCAGATAAGAGGCTGAAGACGAGATGAGATGAGTTTCCCCTACGGTTGATCCTGTGCGCCCTTAGAAACAGTAAAAAAAGCAGCCTGCAGAAAGTGAATGAGAGACGGACTGACGCCATGACCACGGTCGGACAAAGTGACTTCCTGTCCAGCGGTTAGTTTATAACCGCCGTTTCTCAGGTGTGGGATTCTCAGGGCTTAAACCCCCTCAGATAAATACTTAAAGTGAACTGTGCGTGTGCGTGCGTGTCTGCGCGTGTGTGTGTGTTTGTGTCTGTGTGTGCGTGTGTGTGTGTGTGTGTGTGTGTGTGTGTGTAAGTGTCTGTGTGTGCGTGTGTGTGTGTGTTTGTGTGTGTGTGTGTGTGCGTGTGTGTCATCCTCTGGAGAAGAGGCAGATTTATCAGAGCCATTTACCTCTTCAGGAGGCCACAGCTGTTATTGCGCTGAAGCGGTGTAATTATCTCAGTGCAGGGAGCATCGGTCACAGTGTGTGTGTGTGTGTGTGCCTGTGTGTGTGTGTGTGTGTATAGTTGACGTCAGCACAGTGCAGAGAGGGGGTTTGACGTCAACAGGGACAGGATGGTTTTTCACAGACTCATCATCCATTCAGCATGTTTGCATGTTTACGTCGGTAACACTTTAACTTTAAAACGAGAATTTAGCATCTGTATAAAAGGGAACCTCATCAATCCGGCGATAGACAGTCGGACCGACGAGCTCCATCTACTCGTGCGTATGAAAATCAACAAGAGACAATATGTTTTCACCATCTCTACCGCGCAGTTTGTGTGTCAACAATATGCGCTGTGACCTGCGTTGTTGGTAACGTTGGCTCAGAGGAGAACAAAAAGTGAATCTCTCTGTTGGTCATTTTTAGATTCAGATTTAAACTGAACTCAACAACTTGGATAAAATGTTTTGAACATTATACAACAGTAATTTCTCCGTCTAAATTTGTAAACTCAGTCTGAACGAGACTCCAAAACAGATTTAGCAACAGAAAAAAAGGTGTCCTTCCAAAATAAGAGTCCAAAATGAATGTAAATAAAGATGCAAGACCACCGCAAACAGATGCATAAAGACTAAAATTAGATGCAAAACCACCAAAAAAGATGCAAAATGACTAAAAAATAGATGCAAAAAATACAAAACAGAAAAGCAACAAAAAAAAGTTGTCCTTTCAAAATAAGAGTCCAAAAAGAATCTGTGCGTGTAGGCGGAAACAAAACATGTCAAAAGATCGTGATAAAAAATATTTGTTTGGACACAGGAGAAGCAAGAACAGTGTGTGTGTGTGTGTGTGTGTGTGTGTGTGTGTGTGTGTGTGTGTGTGTGTGTGTGTGTGTGTGTGTGTGTGTGTGTGTGTGTGTGTGTGTGTGTGTGTGTGTGTGTGTGTGTGTGTGTGTGTGTGTGTGTGTGTTAGTGTGTGTGTGTGTGTGTGTGTGTGTGTGTGTGTGTGGTTGGTTTAACTTCATCCTGTTAGTCACCTGACAGCTGGATGACTGCACGCACACACACTCTCTCTCACACACACACACACACACACACACACACACACACACAGGTTGATAATTACCTCACTGAGGTAACAGTCAGCAGTCGTTGTGAACACTGTGAGAAAACCTTTAACCTTTTCCTTTAAGAGTCACAGGTTCGTGTTAAGACGACATTACAGCTGCACAGGTGGAGCGGGGAAACACTTGAGTGCATAAACAAACAAACAAACAAACAAACAAACACCTGAAAGAACAACAACAAACCGACAGCTTTGATTCATGGATTTCCTTTTTTCCGACTTTTAGTTCATAAAATGTCCGAAAATCGTGACGATCACAAGTAAAAAACATTTTTTATGATATTGCTTTTAAATTTTAACATTACTGCCTTTTGATATTTCTTTCATACTTGTTTGATGTTGTTTTTAAATATATGTATATATTTAAATTGTTGTTATTACGAGTACTATCACACACTGAAAAATACAAAACAAATATTCAATATGTAAAAATAATAAACAACAACACAAAAGATCAGAATAAATCAATTGTGATGATTCGTCTCTGTTTGATATAATTATAAATGAATAATAATAGTATTTAACTGTATTTATTAAAGCATCTTTCATAACATAAACATGCAGCCCAAGGTGCTTTACAAAAAGAAACAATTCAATAACACAGCTATTAAAAACAACACAAGAGTAAAATCATGAAAGTAAATTTAAAAATAAATAAATAAAAGTGTAATGATACTAGTTATAACAAAACAGTTTGTTAATAGTGGCGGAAAATGTTAATTAAACTATATTAAAGGTCAAAGTTGAAGGTTTTCTCACACTGTTCACATCTGCTGACTGTAACGTGTGTGTGTGACAGAGGGAGTGTGTGTATGTGTGCGTGTGTGTGTGTGTGTGTGTGTGTGTGACAGAGAGAGAGAGTGTGTGTGTGTGTGTGTGTGTGTGTGTGTGTGTGCGGGACACTGCAGGAGATGTTGCCCTCTCCACCGTCCCTTCACCCCCGCATCAGTGTCACGGTTGTGGATGTAACCCACCGGAGCGACACACCCAGCAGAGATGCCCCAGCATCATCACCTCACACCCGGGGGCCGGTGCCAGCTCTTGCCCGGCGGACGCTTACCTCTCTGCGGTCCTGGAGGCACTCCAGCACGGCCAGGTTGTTGGTCCAGGTGTGTTTGGGGCAGAGGCGGGACAGGTCCTCCCGGCAGGCCTCCTCCTCCGACAGCTTCCAGCCGCTCGTCCTTCGAGGCTGAGAGGCCCCAGCGGCGGCGGCGGCAGGTGCATCCTTGTTGACCGGGGGCTCCGCGGCTCTGAGGACGGGCGGGTTCGGC
>NC_139826.1:37243000-37370500 GCF_963691815.1 Echiichthys vipera
CAGCACAGAAATCTCTCTCCACTTTACAAACTGAGCTCCCATTGTCTCTGTGCGTCATGGGTTGGCTGCTTTTATCGCTTCTTTATGAATATCAGACTTTGTTTCATGGGTTCAGTGATTTATCCTTTGCTCTGAATGATGACAGACACAACAGTTAGACTTGTATACAAATCTAAAGACCCTGCTGTGTCCTGATACTGAGGACGTCTTTGCACAATATCATAGTTTCCCCATTTAAAAGAAGGCTCAGTCCTTTCCTCAATCATCTGGGGACTTTAGTTTTATCAAACACACAGGAGGAACCAGTGCATTTGTTTTGTTTGTTAATCCACATTTGGTGTTCTGGTTCAACAAGTCCTCCACTTACACAACCAGAGAAAAAAGATGGAAGCGAGGCGGTTCATCTCATGGTAACTTCCTGTTTCTGTGTCTCGCCTCTGTAGGAGACACGCAGCAGGGGTGCAAAACGACTACGGAGAGATGCTAAATGACTGAAAATAGACACAAAATGACCAAATAGAGACAAAAAATTACCACAAAGACACACAAATGATTAAAAATAGATGTAAAATGACCACAGAGAGACACGAAACGCGGGCACAGAACCCTAAAATGTCTAAAAATAGTTCCAAAACCACCACGAAAAATAAGCTTAGTGACTAAAAATAGATGCAAAACTACACCTAAAAGATGCTAAATGACTGAAAATAGACAGAAAACGACCACATAGAGACAAAAAATTACCACAAAGACACACAAAATGATTAAAAATAGATCGATAGAGAAACTTAACGCCGGCCTAGAACTGCAAAATGTCTAAAAATAGTTCCACAACCACGAAAATACGCAAATTGACTAAAAATAGATGCAAAACCACACCAAGAAAATGCAAAATGTCTAAAAATAGATGACAAACCACCACAAAAACTGAAAAAATGTCTAAAAATAGATGACAAACCACCACAAAAACTGAAAAAGTGTCTAAAAAATAGATGAAAAAAAAACTACAAAAGGATGCAAAATGCCTAAAAACAGAGGAAAAAATATCACAAATAGATGCAAAACCCCTCCAAAAAATTGCAAATTGGTAAAAAATAGATGCAAAAACACCACAAAAAAATTTTAAATGACTAAAAATAGATGCAAAAACACCACAAAAAGATTTAAAATGAATAAAAATCTATCCAAAACAATCAAATGGACGTGTAAAACAGCTAAAAATGGACGTAAAATGACCACAAAGAGAAACAAAATGACTAAAAGTTGAGTGTCTGTATTTGGGTGTCTTGTCCCTGGGCCCAGGGGCCCGTTGGATCAGAGTATGTTTGTGTTTACGGGTGTTTTTTTGGGCGGCATTGATGTGTTTTTACAACAATGGAGGAAAAAAAATACATCCGGCCGTGATGCACAAAGAGAAATACGTCAAACCTAAAAAAGCCGAAGTGAATCCGCGTCGAGTCAGAGTCTAAAGACGCTTCCACAAGAAAATTCCTCAAGTGTTTGTTTCAGGCTCAGCTGCCGCCGCCATGACCCCTCGGCCTGGAATTCAACCGACAGCTTCTGAGGACAACTGGTCCATCACACACGCACACACACACACACACACACACACACGCACACACACACACACACACACACACACACACACTGAACCAACACCTATAAAGAGAGCAGAGAGCCTTTGTGTGCGGTTTCCTCTCATCTGTCAGGAGTCAGCTGCGGTCAGGATGGCGGAGTGAGTCCTGATCTGAACTTTCTTCATCTACAAAAGTCCCAGAACAACTCTTCATAAACCTAAACTCTTCTTTCTTTTTCTGTTTCTCTGAAGGAAGAAGATGTCGTTGAGCCGCAGGAATCATCTCAAGGTAGAGTAAGATGGTGTTGGGTCTTCAAAGTGTGTTTCAAATCCTCACAATCATACGTTCACTAGTGCCGTTACCTGCTGTAAAAACAGTTGTTTAATGGGGAAATATGGAAACATTACAGTATAACTGCACGGTACGTGAATATATACGACAGTTTGTTTGCACACAGAAGCTGGATTTAAGTGTGTAGGGTGAGAGTGGAGTGAACTTTATAAGAACTATTGTTTTAAATATTATAATCAACGGTATGTTTGAGACGTACACTCTTACTATGACATAAAAAAACGTGATTTTATGGTAAATGGACTACTTCTATAGCGCCTTTCTGGTCTTCTGACTACTCAAGGTGCTTTCACAGTGTTTGTCACATTCACACTGATGGCAGTGGACATCTACAGACCATCTAATGTAACCATTCACACCACATTTAGACACTCATGCGCAGCACGGGGAGCAATTCAGGGTTCAGTGTCTTGCCCAAGGACACTTCGACATGTGGACCGGGGGAGTTGGGGATCGAACCGCCAATCTCTTGAATGGAGGACGACCCACTCTGTCACTGAGTCACAGTCGCCCCTTTTTAATGATCGAATGGTCGTCCTTAAAACAAAATACATATTTTTTTGTCCTTTAAATGTGAAGAAATGGATCAGAATTTACTTCTATATATCGTTTTATGATATTTCTTTGTTGAACCAGGACATGGATGATATATTAAGCCATAAAAAACAACATTTAGAGTAGAAAGAAGAAAAGAAAAGAATATAAAGTATAGGGAAGGCTTTAAAACGGACCGCCCCCTTTTTCCAGAGGGGTGAGGGTGGGGGACGGCAGGGCCACAGTAGATGTCACGTAGAAGGAGATCGTCTGAAAACTGGAAACATGAGGAGGAATTAGAGGAATTAGAGACGCGGCTCAGCACCGGGTCGAGTCCTGAGAGTCACAAATCAGGAATAAAAACTTAATCTCATCTCATCTTCAGCCTCTTATCCGGGGTTGGGTCGCGGGGGCAGCAGCTTTAGCAGGGGACCCCAAACTTCCCTTGTGTGGAAGTATGCATGATGTAAACCACACTTTGTTTGTGAATCGTTGGGTGTGAGTAAAACGTGTGTGTGTGTGTGTGTGTGAGGTTCTGGCATGATTATAACTCCATAAAAAACTGCATGTCTTTGCCCTAAAATGTCTGTATCATCATAAAGTGGGTGTGTCTGCAGAGAGGCGACTCCTGGGTACACAGGGAACCCCTTTGACCTCTCTCCTCTTCCTCCCCCTCTCAGAGTTTGCTGCTGCAGATCGGGGTGGCGATGCTGGAAGAGGAGGCGGAGGAGGCCGAGAAGGAGAAGATGATGCACATGGAGGAGAACTGCCCCGCCCTCTCCATCCCGGGCTGCATGCAGGAGCTCCAGGTAAACCTCCTCCACCGGCCTGGAGCAACAAGTCTTAGCAGGTTTATGGGACTGTAGAGACTGCAGAGATAAGCGTGTGACTGTACCGGCCCCTGTTACTTTAACAAACATGTTTATCTTTTAGTAAACTTAGAAGCTGTGGTCCCAAGAGAAACTGGTGCCTCGTGGGTAAATGAGAATCCCATGGGATCTCCTACTGTTGAACACTTAAACAAACAACAAGAGAACAGAATTTTCTTCTGATTTTAGTTTGGTGAACATCCAGTCTCTCTCTCTGCACTGGAGGAGAAAATAACCCGGGGCAAAAGTGCCCTGCAAGTGTGATGAAGGGTCCTCTGGTGCAGTCAGTCCCAGACTGGGTCATGGCCCAGACGCATGGATGGATTCCTGAACAGGCCTAGGGGCGCATTAAGTTGAAAAAGAAACATACAAAATGATCACAGAGAGCTGCTGAGTGACCACGAGTATACACAAAATGGACACAAATGACCACAAAGAGACAAAACATGACTACAGGGATGCAAAACTACCACAAAGAGATGATGAATGACTGAAAATAGATGCAAAATAATCACACAGAGACAAAAATGACCACATAGAAACGCAAAATGACTAAAAATAGATGCAAAACCACCACAAAAAGATGTAAAATGTCCAAAAATTGTTTCAAAATCACCACAAAAAGATAAAAAATGACTAAAAATAGATGCAAAACCACCACAAAAAGATGCAAAATGTCTAAAAATAGAAGCAAAATAATCACAGAAAGATGCAAAATGACTAAAAATAGATGCAAAACCACCACAAAAAGATGTAAAATGACTAAAAATAGATGCAAAACTACCACAAAAAGATGCAAAATGACTAAAAATAGATGCAAAACCACCACAGAAAGATGCAAAATGACTAAAAATAGATGCAAAACCACCACAAAAAGATGAAAAATGACTAAAAATAGATGCAAAACTATCGTGAAATGATGCAAAATGACTAAAAACAGATGCAAAATCACCACACAAAATACAAAATATCTAAAAATAGATGCAAAACAACCACATGAAGATATAAAACTACAAGAATTATTTTCTTTATTTTTTCTTTGTGTGACCTGTTTTGTGTCAAACTAAATAATGAAAGCAGCAGAAAGTGACAGAATTATCTTTGCAACATAATTATGTAACGTGTCGTGTATATAAAAATGTTTTCCCGTCATTGAAACATTCAGGAGCTTTGCCGGAAACTTCACAAGCAGATCGATTTGGTGGACGAGGAGCGATACGACATGGACGTCAAAGTGAAGAAGTCCAACAAGGAGGTACGTCTCACCAACAGCTCCACGGTGTTCAAACCGGAGCTGGGCCTAAAGGCCGCGCAGCTTTGTGTGTTCATGGTTCATATCCACCCACACCGACATTTTCCTGCTGACTGTCAAACACCAGAGTAACTGTCTCCTCCGTAGATCGACGACCTGAAGCTGATGGTTCAGGACCTGAAGGGGAAGTTCAAGAAGCCGGCCCTCAAGAGGGTGCGGATGTCGGCGGACGCCATGCTCGCCGCTCTCCTGGGCTCCAAACACAAAGTGTCCATGGACCTGAGATCCAACCTGAAGCAGGTCAAGAAGGAGGTGAAAGAGGAGGTGGGACAAATACATCCGTCTACTCTTAGTTTCACCTCTGGAGTCAAACTTTAACATAGAAACCCAACAGCGGAGAGACTTTTATAACCATATAACCATTAATTATTAGTGCTCTGACGCCGTCTGCTGCTCTTGGCACGTGTTTGTTTTTGCAGGAGAAGCAAACGGGCGACTGGAGGAAGAAGATCGAAGACAAGGCCGGGATGGACGGCAGGAAGAAGATGTTCGAGACAGAAGCTTAAAGCACCGGCCGCTTGTTTCTGCCTTTAACCACTTTCATTCATTTCTGTGTTTTACGTGAGTCCGTCTCGTTGTTTGATGTGTTTGAATAAATAAATCACGTGGTGCCTTTGTGTGTTTCATGGCGATAAATCAAGAAATAGAAAATTGGGGGCTAGAGCACGGATTGTAAATGCTCTGCTGAAAGAACACAGGACTATGAAGGTAAAGTCACGCAAGATTAAAAAGGAATTCAAATGAAATGCAGTAAAAAAAATAAATATAGACAGATATATGAGTGTCAATTAATCTTAGGGCTAATATCGATTTTAAAAAATATATATTTGATATAAATACACAGGTTTATTATCACTTTCTACTACTGAAAATGCAATAATACATTTTTTTCAATACCACACTGTAAAATGACTACAAATAGATGGAAAACCACCACAAAAAGATGCAAAATGACTACAAATAGATGGAAAACCACCACAAAAAGATGCAAAATGACTACAAATAGATGGAAAACCACCACAAAAAGATGCAAAATGTCTAAAAATAGATGGAAAATCACCACAAAAAGATGCAAAATGACTACAAATAGATGCAAAACCACCACAAAAAGATGCTAAATGACTAAAAATAGATGCAAAACCACCAGAAAAAGATGCAAAATGACTCAAAATAGATGCAAAACCACTACAAAAGGATGCAAAATGTCTAAAAATAGATGCAAAACTACCACAAAAAGATGCAAAATGCCTAAAAATAGATGCAAAACTACAACAAAAAGATGCAAAATGTCTACAAATAGAGTGTGTACTTCAGGTTTGTGTGTGTGTGTGTGTGTGTGTGTGTGTGTGTGTGTGTGTGTGTGTGTGTGTCTGTGTGAGTTTATTTTTATGGAAGAACCCTCTCGAAAATGAGATGACTGTATAGATCAGGGTGGCGCTGCTGCAGCTGGTGACCGACAGCCTCACATAAAACACAAGAAGAAGAATGCTGCATTCAAATGCTCCTCGGATTTTCCCATTTCCCCAGTCGTTCTTCCGATTTCTGTGTTCATGAGCTGATGGAAGTTACTGCATTTTGATGGGAACCAGATTTAATGGCTGCTTATCTTTCATTGTTCTTTTTTAAAGGCTTCTTCTAAAGGGGGGAATTTATTATTCACATGAGAAATTTGATCAGGCGTTGTGCGTGCGCGCCCGTCTGTCGTGCATGTTGGATTAAAAATGTCAATTAAAGTGTGTTTAGTGTTTTTTTTGTGTAACAGCTGCCTGTGCTCATTAAAAAAAAGCATCAGTCATGCTGGATTCCTAAAGATAATTACAGGAAAAAAGTGTTAATGTAAGTTTGCTAAACCTCATTTTAAATTCAATATTCCAAAGACAGCTGCAAAAAAAATGCAATGTAACCAAAACTGGTTTACACTAGTGGAGAGGTACTTGGATGAAAAAAAAAAAAAACATTTAAAAGGGTGTACATGATTGAAAAAACAGTTTGATAGACCGATACATCGGCCGGCTGATATTTGTGTTTTTTTACGTGCACTGGCCGATGCGGGCTGCTGCGTTTGCCGATAGTTTTTCCTCGACATTATTTACAGACAGGCGTCCACAGGCAGCTCCGTGTTGCCGGGGATGCCTTGTTAAGAAGAAGAAGAAGAATTACTTTATTTTTATCCCACACGGGGAAATTACATTTTCACTCTTATTATTATACATGTTACACACACAGGCCCGAAATACACACATGCACAGACAGGACCTATACATGCAATTAAGGAGAGATGTCAGAGCGAGGGGGCTGCCAGTGAACAGCTTCCCGAGCAGTTGGGGGTTCGGTGCCTTGCTCAACAGCACCTCGGCAGTGCCCAGGAGATGAACTGGCACCTCTCCAGCCACCAGTCCACGCTCCATATATGGTCCACACAGGGACTTGAACCAGCGACCCTACGGTTCCCAGCCAAGTCACCTATGGACTGAGCTACTGCCGCCCTAAGTTCAATAAATGTTCCTTTTTTTAAATTGAGACTCGTAACATCCGTTGTCATCATTGTGTCATTTTTAGGATGTTAAATGAGGGGGCAAAAGTAGAATCGGCTCCAAATATCGGCTCAAGAACATCATCCGTCCGTATCACTCATCGGCTAAAACTGATGAAAGAAAAGAATCGGTATCGGCCCTTAAAATAATCCATATCGCTCGATTTGAGACGACGTTGATGGTAAGAAATCTGCGTCATCGGATTTTGAAATTAAATCCATTGAATTTCTCACACTGAATTCAAAATACATGGTTAAAATTCAACTAATACATTTTCAACTTGCTCGGATTCAACAGGCTAAATTCAGCCGTTAAAATTCAAGGTATAAAATTCAGAGTTAACTTCCAGGAACCCAAAGAAAAGCGATTAATCGTGAATTTTTCTAGTCGGGATCAAATTTTTCCGATTTTTTCCACACCACGTGAACGCAGCAGACGTTTTTTCCCCGGTCATGTGACGTCATGAGACCTGTGACGCGCTGGTGGACGGCGGCAGCAGCAGCAGCAGGAACTAAACCACCAACTTTATCCATGAACCACAGCGGCAGGACGACATCATTAAAGACGGAAACGGCGACAAACGTTCATTAAACGTCTCCTTTAAAGGAAGAAGACAACAGGGCGCTCCGTTTGTCGCCGATTCAAGAGACAAAGACACAAAGAGACAGCGACATGACGGCGGCGGTGTTCTTCGGCTGCACCTTCATCGCCTTCGGCCCGGCCGTCTCTCTCTTCCTGTTTACTATCGCGAGAGAGCCGCTGAGGGTCATTTTCCTTATCGCAGGGTGAGACCTCCATCTGTATTCATCTCTTCTGAATGACAGAAACATTATTTACGTTAAAACAAAGTGATTCTGTCGTGTTTAAGGAGACAAAACCCAGTGTTTACGTGAGCTAGCTAACTAGCCGCTAACTAGCTTACTTAGCTACATAGCTTCTTGCTAGTTTCTTTCCTACTACTCAAACAAAGACGGATACAATAGATAGGTAATTGCTTTATTCAGTCCCGAAGGGAAGTTATCAGGTATAACTGAATATTATACGATACAACAGAATAAAAAAAGGTAAAATAAAAATATATGGGTATAAGAAATAAGAAGAAACACAGAAGGGAACATGGACACTTAGATAAAGCAAGATACATGAATATTAAGGTGCAGTGGCAGGATGATGTAAAATAAAATACGAATGTATATGTACATGCAATATATGATATAATATATATTATGTATGGGTTATGTAGTATGGGTATACTGGGAATTAAATCATAAATAAGTCATAGAGTGTGGTCTTTACCTGCTCTGTAAAGTGTCCTGAGATAACTTTTGTTATGATTTGGCGCTACAAATAAAATTGCATTGTATTGAATATACATATGGATACCCAAACTTCCCTTTCCCGGGCAACATTAACCAGCTCTAACTGGGGGATCCTGAGGCGTTCCCAGGCCAGCGTGGAGATCTAATCTCTCCACCTGGTCCTGGGTCTTCCCCGAGGCCCCCTTACCAGCTGGACGTGCCTGGAACACCTCCCTAGGGAGGCGCCCAGGGTTCATCCTTACCAGATGATCCTGAACCACCTCAACTGGCTCCTTCCAACGCAAAGAAGCAGCGGCTCTACTCCGAGTTCCTCACGGATGCTGAACTTCTCACCCGACCCCAGTGGTTCCTCATGCGAGTGGTGGGTCCACAGGATTGAGAGGAGGGAGGTGCCACCTCACTTTTTCGGGCTGTGCCTGGCCAGGCTCTGTCACAAACCAGGCCATCAGGCGCTCGCCGGCGAGCCCTACGTCTGGGCCTGGCTCCAGATGGGGCCCCCCGGCTTCCTCTGGGCAGGGTCTCTCTTCCTCGTTTGTCCATAGAGCCTTTGTGAACCATTCTTAGTCCGGCCCCTCGCCTGAGACCACGATGTCCTGGGAGACTCTACCAGGAGCACTAGGCTCCAGACAACACAGCCCTCAGGTTCAAACGGACACACAAACCTCTCCACCACGATAAGGTGATGGTTCCCGGAGAGGCCATTGTTTTAGTTGTCCTTTCAAAGAAGAGTCTGTGGGGCGTTCCCTTATAGTGGAGGGAAACAAGTGTTGTCCAAGTTTGTGACGGGCCAGAATAAACACAAAAGGGAGCCACTAAAGTGTCAGTATTTAGCAGTGGGTGTAATAACACAAACAAATCTATCAATTAGACCGTAGCTCAATTATTAAACTTAACACAGCTCTCCAGCACGGTACGTTTTACTTGGTGAAAGAGTGTCTGGGAGTTGCCATGGTGATTAAGTGACTCTTTATAGCTTGCCTTTTCTACACCCATACAATATCTACCATAATAGATAACGATAATAAACCATTTTATACTATATTATATTGATATGTTGCACTGATTTTTGCACAGTGTATTATATATATATTAAATCTCTAACGATATATTCTTTATACACCTCTCTCGCCACTGTTATTATTTATTTATTTGACGTTCCCTGTGCTGCTGTAACCGTGTCTCTCCTCTTGGGATCAGTAAAGGTTTATCTGATCTGCTGAACGCAGTGACCTGCCGTATAATGATGTCAGTGACTATGAAAGCCCGTAAAGAACACTTCAGCCTGGTTTTTTACCGGATCATCGATGTAAAGCCTGTCCAAAAGTGGAGGAATTCCCTGTAGGAATAGCCTACTTTTATTTGTTTAGACTCTCTGCATCCACATTCACAGCTATTCTGATAACTGCACACAGTACCGGTCCCATACCAGTGTTCTGATAACTACACACAGTACCGGCCCCATACCAGTGTTCTCATAACTGCACACAGTACCGGTCCCATACCTGTGTGTCAAACAATATCTTTTATAATACCGTTTATTCTGGATTTTGCTTTCAGTGTGCATGACCCGGCTCAGGTTAAACCCTTTGTTAAACAAAAACGTATAGAGAATGAATGAACGGATGGATTATGTAGTTTGTCAGTCAGTCAAACAATAAAGGACGGAAATCAACTACTTTAAAAGTAGATTTCTTTCAAGGATTAAATTTGTTCTTTTTCTGTTCCTTCAGAATTCTTTTTATTGAGTTTTTCTTTGATGCGTTTCAACAGCGAATGCGAGGGCACAAGGGATTCACTTCAACACGTAAGAAAAATAAATAAATATGTAAATATCAAAGTTAAGACAACGCCGAGATCATACAGAATCAAATCATTCCTGAACAATGCAAGTTTAGTAAAATAACCGTATGAAAGAAATAAAAGATTTCTTTCGAGGCAAATCATGTGGTATCAGATTGGTGCATAGGCTACCGACACCAGCATTTTAAATGGTTAATTGTAAATGGACTTGTACTTATAAAGCGCCTTTCTAGTCTTCTGACTACTCAAGGCGCTTTCACAGTGTTTGTCACATTCACCCGTTCACACAGACATTCACACTGATGGCAGTGGACATCTACAGACCATCTAATCTAATGTAACCATTCACACCACATTTACACACCCATGCGCAGCACGGGGAGCAATTTGGGGTTCAGTGTCTTGCCCAAAGACACTTCGACATGTGGACCAGGGGAACGAACCAGCGATCTCTCGAATGAAGGACAACCCACTCTGTCACTGAGCTACAGCTGCCTGCAATAATAATGATTTAGGCTATTATCAGACGCATTTCCCATACTTGAATCTGTTTTGGAACAACGCTCCTGAGACTTGAAGGAAGGCTTAATAAAACATCACTCACTCATCATTCATCTTCAACCGCGTGTCCCTATCAGGGTCTGAGGGGGCTGGAGCCGATCCCAGCTGACATCGGGTGTGAGGCGGGGTCCACCCTGGACAGGACGCCAGTCTATCACAGGACACATAGAGACGAACAGAGACAGACAACCATTCACACCTACGGGTGATTTAGAGTCATCAATGAACCGAACACCTGCACGTCTTTGGACTGTGGGAGGAAACCGGAGAACCCGGAGAAAACCCACGCAGACACGGGGACAACATGCAAACTCCACACAGAAGGGCCCTCATCGAGGCATTTCCCATACTTGAATCTGTTTTGAGACTCTAAGGTTAATAAAACATAAACCGGTCAATATTAATGTTATGGTAGTTTTGGGACTGAATTTAAACTGAGGAATACGTTCAGAATCAGGTGCCATGACCGTATTAATGTCACGACTGCCTGTTTCTGAGGTTGTTTGTTTTCTTGTTGTTGACATAACTAACTGCGAATGTGTTTATTCTTTCCCGTCAGAGCGTTTTTCTGGCTGGTGTCTCTGCTGCTGGCCTCTCTGGTGTGGTTCATCTCGGTGCAGATCAGCGATAAGAACAGCGCGTCGCAGCAGAAAGGCCTCCTCATCTTCGGCGTGGTGCTGTCCGTCCTGCTGCAGGAAACCTTCCGCTTCGCTTACTACAAACTGCTGAAGTGAGTCGCTGCCATCGGGTCCACAGCTGTGTGACGGTCTCTGTACTAACACCGACACACGCGCTCTGATTATATTTACCTTCATAATGATTGATATCAGATTCCTATTCTTTATTGTAGAGCTGCATACTTTCGCACAGAATCACTTTTCATTTGATTTTTAGTGTCTTCTGTCAGAAAGTACAAAATAAAAACACCCCAGAAGAGACCGTCTTCCTTTTTTGACACCTCACATCTTTTTTGTATCTTAAGGGCGCACTCACACTGTCCTTCCGCACCGGGCCAAAACCGGTTCTTCAGCTAAAGCCTAGTGCGTTTGACCAGTGTGAGTGCACCCGCTCCGTGCATAACTGCGGTCAGAGAGAGGTGGGCTTTTGTAGAGCGCGTTTGCACGTGTACGAGCATGACCACGACGCCTATGGCGGTTCTGACATCATTTATGTGCGCCTGTTCGGACATAGAAAATAGAAGGAGGGACCTTCTATCCCTGCACGGACATTTAACAACAACAACAATGGCGGTGAAAGGTTCACGTTGGTGTGATGTGGAGGTGGAGTGTTTACTGCAGATTTGGTCGATGAAAAGATTCAAAAACAGTCGACAAGACGCACAAAAACTCTGAGGTCTATGGAAAGATTTGTAAAAAAAGCGGTGCATCGCGATGACGTCGTCAATGCGTGTGACGTTTTACGGCGTGATGACGTGTAGGCAGCAAGAAGCATTTGCGCGAGGCCCAGGTAGTGAGTTCAAACCGGCCTGGGGCGCGGGGGGAGAGGGAGGGGGGACAAGTACCCTAAAGCCCGGGGCACGGTGCGGAAGGACAGTGTGAGTGCGCCCTTAAATTGATTGCTGCAGCTCGAGTGGAGTTTCGTGTCAAAGCTCAGAAATCCGACACCAACAAAGGCGCAAAGTCACTCGGAAACTGAACGACGTCGTCTCACACTTTGTGTAGAATAAGAAAAAAAAGCTTCCACACTCTCCCGTGATCATAATCACACCATGACCTGTGGTTTCCCAGCGTTTTTGACCCCTCCGGTGCTTCGGTTTGTTCCAGTTTGTTCCAGTTTCCCACAGTTAGTCTTTTTCTATTAAAGGTTCATTGTTGCAGCGGGTATCGTCTTCCTGTAACTGACATACATAATTCTTATTGACGTTCTTGTTATGAGCACACGGTGAAACTAGGAGCTAGAGCATAATGCATGTATATAGGTCCTGTTTGTGTAAAATTGAATTCCCTCTTGCGGGACTAATAAAGGAATGCTTTCTTTTCTTTCTTTACAACACTGATGTGTGTGTTCATATGTGTGTGTGTGTGTGTGTGTGTGTGTTTTCCCTGCAGGAAGGCGAATGAAGGCCTCCTCACTCTCAGTCAGGAGGAAACCATGCCGATCTCCATACGACAGCTGGCCTACGGTACAGTTAGTCTGCACTTCACATCACTTTAGTGTTTATTATCTGCTAATTTTGACCATGCAGTGGAATTAACACGCCGTCTTGTCTCGCCTCAGTGTCCGGCCTCGGCTTCGGCTTCATGAGCGGGGCGTTCTCAGTGGTGAACATCCTGGCGGACTCCGTGGGGCCGGGGACGGTCGGGATCCACGGAGACTCGCAGCACTACTTCCTGTCCTCGGGTACCACTTCACAGATATATCCAGCCATGCCTTTTTGTTGACACGCGTGTCTTTGTCTCGCTCAAACGCAGATGAGACGTGATGTCATGAAGCTTGTATTTACTTTGTAAACCTGCTCTTTCCTCTGAGGAGGAGTTGCGGCAATAGGGTGAATCTGACGAGGAAGAACCTAGTTGGGAGTTTACAGAATCCTCAAACACTTTTCCTGTTTCAGCGTTCATGACCATGGCCATCATCCTGCTTCACATGTTCTGGGGCGTCGTCTTCTTCGACGCCTGCGAGAAGCAGCGCTGGTGGGCGGTGGCTGCTGTCGTCATCAGCCACCTCGTCGTCTCCTGTCTGGTGAGTGTCTTTGTATCTTGGATTTACTGTCTCACAGAGCGTCGTCCCATTCCTTTTATTTATCGCAGAATAACATCGAATTTAATGTGATGAAGAAATGGAATAGGCGCGTTTCCATCAGGGTAAAATGTGGCCGCTCGGAAGGCCACGCCCTCTCAAATGGCTGTTCACTCGCCGTGTTTCCATTACAAAAAACGCCCAGAGGGATTTACCCTGAACGGGTTTCGTTTGCCAGTGTGCAGCAAAGGGCCTCTGGTCAGAATCCAACCCGGCCACTGCAGCACTCATTTGAACAAACCCGTGCAGAGATGTGCGTGCCGGATCATTTTCTGCGCTGCGTTCTTCTACACCACTGGAAAAGTGTCTACTTTACTTCGCCGCGTTGTCCTGGCGTCTGAACTACCACACGGCACATCTGCCGAGAGCTACATCCAAACAGCAACCGAGCTTCTCTCAGGGGAGAACACGGCCCTGCTCTCCCACACGGCCAACAAACGGCAGCTCGAGCGGCTGAGCATCTGATGGAATCAAGGAAACAGCAATTTGTTTATCATTCATTCTGTCGGGGGGGGGGGGGGGGCTGGAGCCGATCCCAGCTGACATTGGGCGTGAGGCGGGGTCCGCCCTGGACAGGACGCCAGTCTATCACAGGACACATAGAGACGAACAGAGACAGACAACCATTCACACCTACGGGTGATTTAGAGTCATCAATGAACCGAACACCTGCACGTCTTTGGACTGTGGGAGGAAACCGGAGAACCCGGAGAAAACCCACGCAGACACGGGGACAACATGCAAACTCCACACAGAAGGGCCCCAGACGGGGTGTGAACCTCTTGTTTTGAGGCGACAGTGCTGACCACCAAACCACCGTGTCACCGTAATGGAAACGCACCTTCTATGTATATAAGAAACTTGTGTACTGCATGCAAATATATGTACTTTACCAAAGCTGTAATGCACTGGAAAAGTTTGAAAATGCACCTTGAAAAGCTTGAAAAGGTGCTTGGATTTTCTGCTATTAACATCCCAAAGTCCGTTTAAATGCAGAAAGAAGACCACAAACCACACGTTGTTATTTGTTTTGTGTATTCACGTTGATATCTGTCTTGTCTCCTCCCGCAGACCTTCCAGAACCCCGAGTACGTCGGCAGCCTGGTTCCCACCTACGTCATCTTGTTCCTGATGGGCGTCTGGGCCTTTTACTCGGCCGGCGGCTCCCTCAGGAACCTCAAGCTCTGCCTCACCTGCAAAGACAAGGACTTCCTGCTCGCCAACCACCGGCCCAGATAACGCAGCACGCCAGGCGGCAGTGTGCGGGACTCTCTATCCAAAGATCACAGAGTTCACACACTCACACACGCACACGCACACACACTGAACGCAGTGTAAACCGCCAGTGACGCTGCGGTTTCACCTCAGAGGTATTTCATCACCTTAAATCTAAAAACGTAAAAGTTCCTCAAAGGAAAGGAACAAAGAGATGATTTTGATTCCAGCTCAGTTTGTTCAGACGACGAGATTCACACAAAAACCAACAGATCTGATATCCGGCTCGTAGTCTCCCCCCCCCCCCCCCCGTTTGTCGCCCGACGCTCCAAAAGAAACAACAAACCTACAGAAGGTATTTCAAGGGCGCGACGCTCTTTACGCTTTGTACATATTCCAAATGCTTTCAGCTTTTCTGACGGCTGTCTTCTGTTCAAAGGCTGGATTCATCATTTAGGAACAAAGGTCCTTGTGTAAATATCGATGCATTTTTAATTCCCCGGTGTGTAGATAGTGAGACGTTTTAAACTTTTTCCACCGTGAGATCTTTAGTCCGTGTAAGATGATTTGAAATGAACCCGGACTTACAGAAGCTGAGAGGGAACGTGACTGCTGTCTCTGTGTTTAACCCCAGTGGGCTCCCCTGAGGGCTCATTTACTTCTGTAGGACGTGAGATTAAGACCTCACTTCCTGTAGTTGTTTTTTGTTTCCACACTTGATTATTTATGTCATAATCAAAGCGAACGGTTGCTAATTTGGAGGCTAAATGCGCTAAAACCGTCATTGTGCCACTGTTTTCTGTTCCTAGAAGCGTTTAGCTCAGACTGCGGCTTCACGACACAAATATGTTTTCACTTTAAAACGCAAGAATGAACTTTATTAATAATAATTAATTCATCTTTAACCGCTTGACCCTGTCGGGGACAGACAACCATTCACACCAACGGGCAATTTAGAGTCATGTGTTGTTGTTTTTGGACTGTGGGAGGAAGCCGGAGAAAATCCAAGTAGACACGGGGAGAACATGCAAACTCCACACAGAAGGGCCCCAGCCGGGATGAGGGATTGAAACCAGGAACCTTCTCGCTGTGAGGCGACAGTGCTAACCACCACAGCATCGTGTCGCACCGTCTATTTTACATCTCTCTGAACTGATATCGATATCTTTTGTTCCCACACTTAACTGCAGGGATCATCAAGTCTCTGCTCTCGTTGAACTAACATTATTATACAGACTCTTATCTTAAACTGATGTTCTCTAAAACACGCCGTATTTATTTATGACTTTTGTTTTAACAAAACAAGTGAGATACATCCTACCTACCACAACGTGCTGCGCGTCGTCGGGCGTTTCATCTGATGGAACCAAGGAAGCAACCGTCTGTTTATCATTCATTCCCTGTCGGGGTCCTGGGGGGGCTTTGTTTTTACGTCCGAGCAAATGAACTTCTGCTCTTCCTTTTTTTCCACCATCTTCCCTTAAAGTTGTCCCCACTTACTTCGGGCGTTCTCGCTCCACCAACACGTCCACGTTCAAGTCGTTCTCACACTGTTTGAAATGAAAACGTACAGGTGTCGATGTCGTCTGAGAGAGAAACTGAACCGGAGGAGAAGACGAGGAATTAGAGAAACTGAACCGGAGGAGAAGACGAAGAGTTAGAGAGTCTGAGCCGATCCCAGATTACCCGCGGTCGCTGTGGTTGGAATCAGAATTGTGAGAATAAAAAAAAATCAAACCTCTCAGCTTCTATATAGATTACGTACTTTAATCCTCACTCTTGTGTTCAAACAACAAACATCACAACTACAAATTCATAACCCTATCATGATTGATTTTTTTTCTGCTCAGTGATCTTTGAATGTTCAGTTTCTTTGTTGCCTTTTTATTTTATTGTATTTGTCAAGAGACGAGCAGCGCGGGAGTTCACGTGAACGGAAAATCCCGATGGATGAATGTTTTTCCTTTTGCGCCTGATTTCTGTTGTTGTTGTTGTTGTTGATCTTCTTGTACAGTTTGTATAGATCACAGTCTGCCGCGTTTCTACTAATGAACCATTTAAAGACGGAACTGGAACCTTTTTGCATTCAGACTCAGTCTTTCAGGTACACGCACACACACACACACACACACACACACACACACACACACACACACACACACACACACACACACACACACACACACACACACACACACACACACACACACACACACACACACACACACACACACACACACACACACACACACACACACACACACACACACACACACACACACACACACACACACACACACACACACACACACACACACACACACACACACACACACACACACACACACACACACACACACACACACACACACACACACACACACACACACACACACACACACACACACACCTAAAACTAACGTAGACCTCCAAACTACATCCTCCAAAATGGCCGCAGTCGATTCCACTGTGGTCATTTTGGAGGATGTAGTTTGTCGTTCTGTTGAACTCTCCACTTCCATTTCTGGTCATTCATCCACACTCATTGATCCAAACAAGGTGGACAAAATAATAGAAACCCCTGCCACAATAACACAACATAATCCAGCAGCACCACAGACAGCAGCAGGTAAACCTCTTGTAGCGGGTTTGATGTGTTTAAGGAAATGGGGTGCCAGTCGGAGTCTCGTCTGACAAATAATAATTATAACAGAGAAAGAAAAGAGCTCCGTCAAACCACACAAAACAATAGAGCAAAAGTTACGTAGCAATTCATTTGATTTGTGACTTAAAAAAAACTAAACACATTCCCATCGGCCTCACATGTCGTTTGTGTTTATTGCTGTTAATGTTGACATCACGGTTATGCGTTAAATGACGAACGGTGCAGGGCGCTGTGACTAAAACAACGTTTCACAGTATTTATTTAGGTTCTGGTGGTTTCATGGTTTCATCTATTTGCATTAAAAGGTTCTTATTACAGGTTAACAGTGTCTGATTCCACTGTCAGGAGCACATTTGTTGTAAAAAATGCAGTTTGAATAAATGAAATTTCTTTATTTCGAACATGTTAAAAAGAAATGTATATATATTTACTTTTTAAAGCATCATAGGAAAAAAACCTAACCTGAATATATTCAATAAACAAGTAATATATAGAATATAACCCAATATACATGCAACACACATTTAAATATTACATGTTTGAAAAGGAGAAGGAGTTTGCTCTCATTCCTACTCCTTTATCCAATATTCATCATAATTCATATAGAAACAATTATCCTTATATGTAGCCCAATATGCTAAAAGAAATATAAACAATTATCCCTCTTAATAACCTAATACAGTGGTTCTCAAACTTTTTTTGGTAATGTACCCCTTTGGAATATTTTAGTAACCCCTGACAACGCAAAAACAGTTTAGTTAGGGGGGGGAAAGCTTTATAAAGCCTTTAAAATACAACAACACTTCCTAATGCTACGTTTCAACCATAAATCGTGATTACATTTGTTTACCGCAGTTAAAATAGGGATGTTATATGCTAACTATAAAATGGGGAATTAGGATCAATGCATGAGTCATATTTTTTAATGATTATATATTTGTTTTAGTCTCATGTACCCCTGCAGTACTCCAAAGCCCCCCCAGGGGTACATGTACCCCCTGCAGTACTCCAAAGCGCCCCCAGGGGTACATGTACCCCCTGCAGTACTCCAAAGCGCCCCCAGGGGTACATGTACCCCCTGCAGTACTCCAAAGCCCCCCCAGGGGTACATGTACCCCCTGCAGTACTCCAAAGCCCCCCCAGGGGTACATGTACCCCCTGCAGTACTCCAAAGCACCCCTAGGGGTACATGTACCCCCTGCAGTACTCCAAAGCACCCCTAGGGGTACATGTACCCCCTGCAGTACTACAAAGTACCCCCAGGGGTACATGTACCCCCTGCAGTACTCCAAAGCGCCCCCAGGGGTACATGTACCCCCTGCAGTACTCCAAAGCGCCCCCAGGGGTACATGTACCCCCTGCAGTACTCCAAAGCGCCCCCAGGGGTACATGTACCCCCTGCAGTACTCCAAAGTACCCCCAGGGGTACATGTACCCCCTGCAGTACTCCAAAGTACCCCCAGGGGTACATGTACCCCCATTGGAGAAAGACGGACCTAAAACAATATGCACATAAATAACTGGTAGATATTTGATTCACTGTTCAAACGACACAACTGTGTTTTGCGTCGGGACTCTTGGAAGTTGTTGGTTTTGACTCTAACAGCAGTGCAGAGACAAAGAGTCACCGACTCCAACGTGTTTCACCAGGATGAAACGTCCTGCAGGAGCACTGAGACTCTTGTTGACGATTTACGAGTGTGACAAACGGGTGAGAAAGTTCCCGAGATGAAACGTCACCAGATTTATTCTTCATCTTCTGACACAAATGGATCATTTGATGCAGAAACGCTTCAATCTACGGAAACAATCAGTCATTTCATGGGACCTGAGAAATGAGGTGTGTGTGTGTGTGTGTGTGTGTGTGTGTGTGTGTGTGTGTGTGTGTGTGTGTGTGTGTGTGTGTGTGTGTGTGTGTGTGTGTGTGTGTGTGTGTGTGTGTGTGTGTGTGTGTGTGTGTGTGTGTGTGTGTGTGTGTGTGTGTGTGTGTGTGTGTGTGTGTGTGTGTGTGTGTGTGTGTGTGTGTGTGTGTGTGTGTGTGTGTGTGTGTGTGTGTGTGTGTGTGTGTGTGTGTGTGTGTGTGTGTGTGTGTGTGTGTTCCTGTAAAGAGCAGCAGCTGTACGAGTGTGTGAAAGATTAAGAAGCACAAAAAACACCAGAAATAATGTTTAATGTTGCTGCTTGGAACCTTCCTCTCTCTGTCTCCCTCTATCTCTCCCTCTCTCTCTGGCTCTCTCCATCCCTCTTCCCCTCACCCTCTCTCTCTCCCTCTCCACCCCCCCCCCCCTCTCTCTCTCTGGCTCTCCCTCTCCATTCCTCTTCCCCCTCTCTCTCGCTCCTCCCTCTTTCCCTCTCCCCTCACCCCCCTGTCTCACTCTCCCTCTCCATCCCTCCTCCCCTCACCCTCCCTCTCTCTGTCTCTCTCTCCCTCTCTCTCTCTCTCTCTCTCCCCCCACCCCCTCTATCTCTCTCTCCCCCTCTCCATCCCTCTTCCCCTCACCCTCCCTCTCTCTCTCTCTCTCTCTCTCTGTCTCTCCCCCCTCTCTCACTCTCTCCCTCTGCCCCCCCTCTCTCTCTGTCTCTCCCTCCCTCCCTCTCTCTCTGTCTCTCTCTCCCTCTCTCCCCCTCTCCACCCCTCTTCCCCTCACCCTCCCTCTCTCCCTCTCTCTCTGGCTCTCCCTCTCTCTCTCTCTCTCTCTCTCTCTCCCCCTCTCCACCCCTCCCCCTCCCTCTCTCCTGGCCCTGTTTCCATTGATGAAAGCAGACACCTTCAGGCGGGGGACACAGAGCCTGGTGGGGTCTCTGAGGGCTTCAGTCAGTCAAAGGCCTTTTTTTGTACGCAGACAGACACAGGAAGTGTTTCCGCAGACTCTCACATGCTGGTTCGAGTCTGCAGCTGGTGACGCTGCGGGGGCACCGCAGCAGCAGCATTAGAGGTGTGTGTTTCCTGTCAGGTGGCACCGCAGCAGCAGCATTAGAGGTGTGTGTTTCCTGTCAGGTGGCACCGCAGCAGCATTAGAGGTGTGTGTTTCCTGTCAGGTGGCACCGCAGCAGCAGCATTAGAGGTGTGTGTTTCCTGTCAGGTGGCACCGCAGCAGCATTAGAGGTGTGTGTTTCCTGTCAGGTGGCACCGCAGCAGCAGCATTAGAGGTGTGTGTTTCCTGTCAGGGGGCACCGCAGCAGCAGCATTAGAGGTGTGTGTTTCCTGTCAGGTGGCACCGCAGCAGCAGCATTAGAGGTGTGTGTTTCCTGTCAGGTGGCACCGCAGCAGCATTAGAGGTGTGTGTTTCCTGTCAGGTGGCACCGCAGCAGCAGCATTAGAGGTGTGTGTTTCCTGTCAGGTGGCACCGCAGCAGCATTAGAGGTGTGTGTTTCCTGTCAGGTGGCACCGCAGCAGCAGCATTAGAGGTGTGTGTTTCCTGTCAGGTGGCACCGCAGCAGCAGCATTAGAGGTGTGTGTTTCCTGTCAGGTGGCACCGCAGCTGCAGCATTAGAGGTGTGTGTTTCCTGTCAGGTGGCACCGCAGCAGCAGCATTAGAGGTGTGTGTTTCCTGTCAGGTGGCACCGCGGCAGCAGCATTAGAGGTGTGTGTTTCCTGTCAGGTGGCACCGCAGCAGCATTAGAGGTGTGTGTTTCCTGTCAGAGGGCACCGCAGCAGCAGCATTAGAGGTGTGTGTTTCCTGTCAGGTGGCACCGCATCAGCAGCATTAGAGGTGTGTGTGTTTCCTGTCAGGTGGCACCGCAGCAGCAGCATTAGAGGTGTGTGTTTCCTGTCAGGTGGCACCACAGCAGCAGCATTAGAGGTGTGTGTTTCCTGTCAGGTGGCACCGCAGCAGCAGCATTAGAGGTGTGTGTTTCCTGTCAGGTGGCACCGCAGCAGCAGCATTAGAGGTGTGTGTTTCCTGTCAGGTGGCACCGCAGCAGCAGCATTAGAGGTGTGTGTTTCCTGTCAGGTGGCACCGCAGCAGCATTAGAGGTGTGTTTCCTGTCAGGTGGCACCGCAGCAGCAGCATTAGAGGTGTGTGTTTCCTGTCAGGTGGCACCGCAGCAGCAGCATTAGAGGTGTGTGTTTCCTGTCAGGTGGCACCGCAGCAGCAGCATTAGAGGTGTGTGTTTCCTGTCAGAGGGCACCGCAGCAGCAGCATTAGAGGTGTGTGTTTCCTGTCAGAGGGCACCGCAGCAGCAGCATTAGAGGTGTGTGTTTCCTGTCAGGTGGCACCGCAGCAGCAGCATTAGAGGTGTGTGTTTCCTGTCAGGTGGCACCGCAGCAGCAGCATTAGAGGTGTGTGTTTCCTGTCAGGTGGCACCGCAGCAGCAGCATTAGAGGTGTGTGTTTCCTGTCAGAGGGCACCGCAGCAGCATTAGAGGTGTGTTTCCTGTCAGAGGGCGGAGCGTCGTCCGTCCCAGTCCACAGAGTAAAGGTTGAAACCGCCCTTTTTTAAATATTTCAACTCTTCTTATGGCCCCGGTTTAAAATATGGGATTTAATGAGCAATGTAAAAACTTTAAAATCAAAGAATGTGTGTTTGGTAGAGAGAGACGGAGACATCACACACACACGCACGCACACACGCACGCACACACACACACACACACACACACACACACACACACACACACACACACACACACACACACACACACACACACACACACACACACACACACACACACACACACACACACACACACACACACACACACACACACACACACACACACACACACACATAAGACAAAATACCCTGTAGGTTCTTCTTCTTCTTCTTCTTCTTCGTCTTCTTCTTCTTCTTTCACCTCTTCTTCTCCCTCTTCTTCTTCTTCTCTTCCTCCTCCTTCCACCTCCTCTTCTTCTTCTCTTCCTCCTCCTCTTCTTCTTCCTCCTTTTCTTCCTTTTTCTTTCAACTCCTCTTCTTTCCCTTCTTCTTCGCCTTCTTCTTTAGTTCACTTTGAAACCGCCCTTTTTAAAATATTTAAACTCTTCTTATGGCCTCGGTTTAAAATATGGGATTTAAGGAGAAACGTGTAAACTTTAAAATCAAAGAATGGGTGTTTGGTAGAGAGAGACGGAGACATCACACACACACACACACACACACACACATAAAAACTAAATACCCTGCAGGTTCTTAATAATGAGGTACGTATAAATGGAAAAGGGTATGTCACTCCTTCTCCTCCTCCTCCTGATTATTATGTTTTTGATGATCATTTTCCTTTTGCACGACCATGTCCGTTCTGTCCACAGGAGGGCGCTGTTCTCCTGGTCTTCACCGAGAGTTCAGGTGCTTTAAACACAACTCTGGGTGAAATGAGTTAAATGCACTTTAATGTCACCGCTACGGAAATATGTTCCTCACTATTTCCCAAATGTTCACATATTTAAGTTGATGTTTCATGACTAAGAATGACTGAATATAAATATATATAAATTAATTCCAGCTAGAAGGTTCACTCTGTCAACACCCCAGAACAGATGTGCTGAAATCGAAGACAAATAAAGAAATAAAGAATAAATGATTTATAGAAATCAAACACACTGGCAGGAAATAAGTGTATGCAGTATCATCAGAATCAGAAGTACTTAAGGTGTATATATATATATATATATATATATATATAGAATAGAATAGAATGACTTTAATGATCCCAGACTGGGAAATGATTTTGTAACAGCAGCAGTGGGTCAGCAAATTAAAAGTGTGCACATAACATAAATAGAATCCAATATATACATAGTGTTTACATACAGTGCACAGTGTGCTATAAACAATAAACAATAATAATATATACAACAAAAAAACAGTAGAGAGAGCAGAGTTCTCTGTCAGGCAGAGGTGAGAGAGTTATTATAAAAAATATCACATGATCATATAATAAATATCACTAAATTGATTCCACTTTGAAAGCTTCCTTCCAGGACAGATGTGCTGAAATCAAAGACAAACAAACAAATAAAGAAAGAAATAAACAACGTGACTCCAATAAAGGGAAATACAAGTAAAAATGAATCTGGATTACGTCAAATAAAACAGTTAAACACTCACGAGCTGCTGAGTGCTTATATAAAATGAATTATCATTATTATCATTTTTAAAAATATATATATTTCATTGTTTCATTCCGTACTCCCTGTATAAAACAGTGGTCCGTGTTGAATGCCCGTTTTTTACGGGTCACCTGCGCGCCGCAGCTCGGCCCCGCCCCCCCCCCCCCCCCCCGCGCGCTCACCTGCGCATATTTTATGCAAATGAGCAGGTGCAGCGGCTCTTGAGGCGCGCGGCGGGCCGCTCGGGGAAGATCCGGATGGAGCAACGCGGGGAGCAGCGGGAGTCAGGCCGGAGGGGTTTCACCAGGTGATGCTGTCCAAACCCGACTGACCGCGGGTCCGCGACACACCGATGGATCCCTATTTAAGACGGAGCGGGACCAGGACCCGGACCGGGACCGGGACCGGGACCCGGACCAGGACCAGGCTCTTTCACCTGTTTACGCTCAATTTAATCCTCATTTATCAAGGTGAGTCGGCTGCACGCGCGAGGCTCCATGCGCCCTTATAGCGCGCACAACACCGGGGAATGAAACCTGAAATGTTCCTTTTTAATTTAATGATGATCAGAAAATGAAATGTGAACTTTATGGAGCAGCTCGTGGGTGTTTAAGTGTTCTCATTTGTCTTAATCCAGATTATTTTTTCAGATTATTTTCTCCTTTTATTTGAGTCACATTGTTTCTTTATTTCTTTATTTGTCTTTGATTTCAGCACATCTGTCCTGGGGTGTTGACAGAGTGAACCTCTCTAACTGGAACGAATTTAATAAGTGAGTGACATTTATTTTTATATTTATATTTATATCTTTATTATTTCATTATTATCGTTTTAAATGCTGTGAGTATGACGTGATCTGCATCATAGCCACACTAATGTCATTTTGTCTTAATTTATATCCTAAGGGTGATGCACATACACTTTGCATTTACACTTTTTCTGCCAGTGTTATGTGTTTAATTTCCATATATTCTAATTTATAACAATAATAACGACAATAACAATAACCAAAAGCATGTTATTTGTAAAAAAAAAGCTGAAATTATCGGCCGATTAATCAATTTGTCAACAACAGAACATTAATTGGAAACTATTCTGATAATTAATTATTCATTTAAGTCATTTTTTTCTGCAAAATTGACAAAAAACTTTTAATTTTTGCTTCTCAAATGTGAAAATGTGTGGTTTTTCTTTTTTAAAGTAAAGTGAAAGAGGATTTTTACTATCTTTAGATTTTTACTTTGATCAAATATTTAATATCTTTAATTCCCTGAACTTCATCATCTGAAATAAGAGAACTTTTGGGAACTTGTGAGGAACATTTTCCCAATTTTTAGACATTTTATGGATCAATCATTGAATCAATAAGCTGAGAAATTGATGGTTCACTTGACTCGCCGCAGCTCTAACTGAGCTTGAACTCGACGGCCCTCTGTGCTCGTTCCATCGATTGCCTGTTGTTTTTTTATTTGTTGGGTGTTTGGGGGTTTTCGGTGGTTTGGTCGGTTCCTGGTCGCCGGTGGGTTCGTGGGTTCGTGGTGTCGGGGTGGGGGGTGGGGGGGTGGTGTGTGTGTGTGTGTGTGTGCAGCGGAAAACAAACCTGTCCTTGTTCTCTCTGTCCCAGCAGCGGGAGCAGCAGGATAAAGCCGCAGAAATGGGACACCGCTTCCCAGGGAGGGCAGGTAGGCTGCCGCATTGATCAGTGATGCTGATGGAGCTGCACACACACACACACACACACACACACACACACACACACACACACACACACACACACACACACACACACACACACACACACACACACACACAGCCACCAAAAGAGGTCCCCGAAAAATCTGCAGCGCTCGCACCAAAGCAGCCGGGGAACAGAAGAGAGCAAACCGTCTCCTGAACAGCTTTCATCATTTGCTTCGATAGACAGACATGTATCGTGTATGCAGATGAGTAAAGCACGACACAGGGTGACATATGGACACAATGCTATGATTCAAATATATAAATTAACACTTTATGGGAAGTGATGGATGCAGATTGAAGGGTTAAAAATATGGCAGACATCATTTTAAAGAGTTCTTCAATTAGATTTACATTCAATTGCACACATGTCTCATTATCTGCAGTGTTTTAGTGGTTTATTGTGATATTTTAGAGTTATTTTCATCTTTTTCGAGCCGGGACTCGCTTAAAACCTCACGATACAATAAATAACACGATCCACATATGGCCATATGCGTTATTGTGCACTTGAGGTGATGTTGCTGTTTTTAAAACTGGCATTTGCTGCTGGAATGAGACTTTAGCAGCTGCATCCACTCGTGCAGCAGCAAGGAGCACATGGCCATGTGACGTGTCTTTGAGTCGTGGCCTAACGCCCTTTCAAAAGTACCGTTTCTTTGATTCTGAGTAATGATAATGATGATCACACACGGACGTCACAACATCTTTTCTTTAGTAATCTTTGCGACAACTTGCACCCAACAAACGCTTTAACTTCAGACCCACGGAGATCTTAAAAGTAAAATCCTCAGTTTCTGATCCCAGAGTTATTTATTCATTCATCTTCAACCTCTTGTCCCTGTCGGGGTCGCGGCGGGGCTGGAGCCGATCCCAGCTGACATCGGGCGTGAGGCGGGGTACACCCTGGACAGGACGCCAGTCTATCACAGGACACATAGAGACGAACAGAGACAGACAACCATTCACACCTACGGGTGATTTAGAGTCATCAATGAACCGAACACCTGCACGTCTTTGGACTGTGGGAGGAAACCGGAGAACCCGGAGAAAACCCACGCAGACACGGGGAGAACATGCAAACTCCACACAGAAGGGCCCCAGTCGGGATGCGAACCTGGAACCTTCTAACCACTACTCCACCGTGTCGCCCCCCCTCAGATTTATTAACAAATGCAAATACTTTTAAACTTAACATGCACGACTGAGTGTTTGCTTTATGTGGATTAGCCTCGGCTGCAAACCTTTTGGTGTTATCGTGCACTTGAGGTGATGTTGCTGTTTTAAAACTGGCATTTGCTGCTGCAACGAGACTTTAGCACCTGCATCTACTCGTGCAGCAGCAAGGAGCACATCGCCATGTGTCCCGTCTTTAAGTCGTGACCTAACGCACTTTCAAAGCACCGTTTCCAGGTCCAAGCCTTGTATATCTATGGTGTTGCAGTGCTGTGTTCCCAGTTGTTTTGTCATTTTACTGCTTTGCTATCGATCCAAATGCGTCTCACTGATCGTAGAAAAAGTTTGCAGGTTCGATTGTTGGTGTCTGGTTTGTTCAATGGAGGGTTCGGACCCGTAAATAGTGTTTAGAAAGGCTGTTCGATCAGACTTAAAGACTCAAAGACTGGATTGTTGCTTTTCTCTTGATCACACCCCCAGTTAAACAATTGAAATACATACATTTCTGCGCAAAGAAGCTCCGAATTACCCATGAGATCAGGCTGAAACTGTACCTGGATGACACGTAAAGATATGAAATGCACACGGATCCCCTGCTGACGTGCACCTCTGCATGTCAAAGTTAAATTGCTGCACGGTGACATTTGTTCCTCCCAGAAACCGACGTTCGAGCGAGTCCCAGCAGGAATATTCAGTAGCCGGTCTGTTGTCTCACTCTTGCGCTATCAGAGGCTCCATCAGTGGTCGCTCCTTTTGTCCGGCTCAAAGAGGCGTGAGAATCCGGGCCAAACTATAGGGAGGGAGAGGGGGGGGTTAGTAAACGAACAAAGCAATTAGTAGCACAGGTCGCAGGTCCGCAGGTATAGAGAGCGGATCTATCTCACATCAGATCTCTGTCATCTGGGTCGACAGTGCTGCATTTGTGTTCGGCATGCTCAGTATGGACAGCCCCTGATACTGATCAGTGATTAATAATTCATCGTCACACACCCCGCATACCTTCCTTATACCCTTCACCTTTGCCATCTGCTTTGTTCGTGTGTTGAGATGAAAGTTGAGAGCTCAGGTGTCGAGGGAAGTGTAGAAACCGCGCTAGAACTTTATATAATGTCCGTTCAATCTGACGATTTCATGCCAAAATGTTCCTGATACTCAGAGTTTTAATCTAAGACCGCTTACAAATCCTAATATTTCATAGGCAGCAGCTCTGCTCCCTGTGAACTCACATTTTACTTCAGAAAAATACTCGATAAACACCCCCTCTCTGCATTTCCCATACAACGAAGATCATTCAAACTGGGGGAAACGCACACAGGGGGGAGGAGAGGGCGGGGTCGTCGACCGGGATGGGAAAGTTGAAAGTTGGAAGTCACAGAGGAGTCATTAATGAAGGCCGGCTGACAGCTCTTTTCTCTCGAGCCTCTTCTTTTCCCAGCGCTGCCTCAGGTTCATCCTCCTCACCGGTCCGGGCTCTTCTGGTTTGGCAACAACCGGCGTAATTCTGGGAGGAATTTTTTGCCCCAACAAAACATTGAATTGTAAAAGCTTTGGGAGTTTTACATTTTAATCAAAGCTTCTTTTTAATGCGTCACCCGAGACGATTTTTCTGAAATCTAATTTAAAGTCATAGAATTAATAAAAAGAATAAGACTGTGTTACAAGGACTTAGTTTTAGTTTGCTGGCACTGGCTGCTTGCTCTGTTCGGTGCCAATGCCTTATATGAAAATGATCAGATTTAATATATTTGGTTGGAAGAGGCTCTGAAACATTGTTGGATAGGATCAAGTTATGGCTTCACGACTGAACTGTTGCATGAAATTCCTGATGATACATTTTGTCTTCTTGAAGGAGCTCCAGACAGCAGCTGCTGCGTTAGAAGCCAACTCCTCCAGCCATTCGCTGGTCAGCAGGACCGCTGCGTCCAACCTGACGTCCTCCAACACGGAGAGGACACCGACCTCCTCATGGGCCCTCAGCTCTGACCAATCATCTGCAGCCACAGCACCATCTAGTCAAACACCATCCAGAACAGTATCATCAAACCAATCATCAGGCAGCACATCACAAACCAGCCAATCACCAACCACCACAGCATCAGCCAACCAATCGCCAGGCAGCACAACACAAACCAGCCAATCACCAACCACCACAGCATCAGCCAGCCAATCGCCAGGCAGCACAACACAAACCACCACAGCATCAGCCAGCCAATCACCAGGCAGGACAACACAAACCAGCCAATCACCAACCACCACAGCATCAGCCAGCCAATCACCAGGCAGCACAACACAAACCACCACAGCATCAGCCAGCCAATCACCAGGCAGCACTACACAAACCAGCCAATCACCAACAAAAACAGTACAAGTCAGCCAATCACTAGGCAGCGGCCAATCACCAACCAGCACGACACCATCCAGCCAATCGCTAACCACCCCAGCATCAGCCAGCCAATCACCAGGCAGCACAGCACAAACAAGACAATCGTCAACAAAAACAATACCAATCAGCCAATTACCAACAACCATAGCCCCATCCAGCCAATCACCAACAAAAACAGTACCAGTCAGCCAATCATCACTAACCAGCCAATCACCAACAACCATAGCAACAGCCCGCCAATCATCACCTAGCACAATACCAGCTGGCCAATCACCAAACAGAATAGGACCACCCAGCCAATCACCAAAGGTCACAGCATCAGCCCGAACATCTTTAGGCAGCACAACAACAGTCAGCCAAACACCAACCAGTGTAGCACCAACTAGCCAATCACAGACAAAGAAGGCATCACCTATCAAGTCACCAACCAGCACAGCAAAATCCAGCCAATCCCCAATCAACACGGTGCCAGTTGGCACTGCACCAGCCGAGATGTTATCTGACCATTCAGCAAGCAGTACTACAAAACCTAGCCAATCACCATCCAGCCAAACACCAATGAGCCAAGCAACAACTGTCTCAAAAACACCAAACCATGCACCACTCACCACAACATCTTCTAATCATTCACCAAAAACAAATCAAGACATAACCACCTCAAAAGTATTACACCACATATCATCCAGCTTAACATCACACAACCAATCACTGTCAGGGTCAGCCCCATCTGACCAATCCCAGACCAGCTCCGTGCCATCAAACCAACCATTATCTGGTTCACTGGGAAACAGCGGAGACGAGCGCCCAGTTAACATTTCGCTACTCGCCAGACAGGCGAAGGAAGCCCTGAGGTCATCGTTACGTAGGATTCAAGGTTTGTTTACTGTATGAAGATAGTTCATGTTGTATATTCTTTTAAATTATTCAGATGGCATAAGAAAAAAAAGGGAGAATTCTGGTGAAGATTGGTCTTTGTCTTCCTTCAGCTCTGCCATTCTCAGTAGCCTATCCTCAGATCACATTTTTAAAGGAGGTATTGGTATTTATAAGCCTTGGCTGTAGACCAACATGCCTCTGGACGTGATTGTATTGACCTACAATCAATAAAAGCAATGAAACGTCACAAATGCAGAGACCAGGGCCACAGAAGAGGGCCAGAATTTGAAGCCAATTTGACAAAGTGGCCAAACAGTGGAATTACAACTTCCCTGTTGGTCACGTGATGCCTTGGGGCCCAGAAAGACTTTTTTCCATTGACTTACATGGAAAAAGTTACCGTCACAGCCCACTTCCAATCGGTTGCTGTCTCCATGTTGACTTCTGGTCGCGGTTTTGGAAGATATTATACAAACCTGTTGATGAGAAAGCGTTGCACTAAGAGACCAACTCATTTTGACTTGTCAATGCTTCACATAAGCGGCACACTGTCACCTGCATTGGCGCTGAATGTTTGGCATAAGTTGTGCGTTGCAGAATCATCCTATATGAACGTACTTGGGTGATTCGACTGCACAAAACAGGAATGAATAAACAAGTCCTCACTCACACTTATAATTGAGGTTTACTAGCAACAGAGGTCCAAAGTTGTCCAACCTCCTGATTCCATTTTTTGAAGCGTCAGAAAGTTGTGAAATGTGGCTTTAAACAGAGCAACAAGTGAGCCCTCTGTCTCACTTCCCCCTCGCAGAGCGAACAGAAGGAAGGTAGCTTTTATCTGATTAATTACACCCCCCCCCCACACACACACACACACACACACACCCCTGCACCTCCACAAACCCCTGCATGGTACCTGTACTTGTGTGGGACGTGGTTGGCTGAACAGACGAGCTGTAAGCCCACTGAGCAGATGGCGTCGCTGCAGAGACGCCATCGTTTGGTGTTTGGTGGTGCGTTCAGGGCCCCACAGCTCCATATGGGTGCTGACAGATGGTGACTTTTCCTTAAAGGTGTGAGCTGCAGATCCTCAGTTAGTCATCCGATTCGGTGGTCGTTAGCATGGATGTATGGATTTTATGGTACATGAAAGAAACATACAGTCATTTATTATCTCATCTATTCTTTCTTACTTTTACTTTTACCTGTAATACGAAAGTGTTTTAAACCAAAAATCGGACGCACTTTCAGCCATTTTCGCTCTCTTTATTTTAACGATTATGTGTATCAGTAGAGCTTTTTATCAAGTAAGATTCAGGTGAAATGTGCATTAGTGAAACAACCTGAAAAGGGAAATATCTTAATAATATTCAGTGTAATTGTTTGTTTCGTCTCAGCGGAGCCATGTGCGTTTCCCTGCCTGAACGGGGGACAGTGCGTTCAGCCGGAGTCGTGTGACTGCAGCTTGTATCAGGCCACTGGACACAGATGTCAAACAGGTAAACACACACCTGGCATTCTTCTTTCTGAGACCATTTGACTGGTGACTGCCATCATACTTTACTCTATTATACGTAAGAACGTGAGATGGTGTTGATTAAAGTGCTTTGGTGAGGCTAGAGGAATGCAGACGTCTAGTTTCTCAACACTTGAATTAAAGTATGAAAAAATAAAAGATTATCATGTTTTTTTTTGCCCAACAACACCAAAAATAAACTGCCTACATCAGCTTTAAGTGAAGCAAAATATAATCACTGCTTTTGTCCATCAATTCATCCGGCCAGTTCCAAATCCTGGCTATGAGAGGGAGATGACGTGTCGGACGTGGGGTCAGTACAACTTTGAGACCTTCGACGGCCTCTACTATCACTTCCCCGGTCGGTGCACGTACACTCTGCTGAAGGACTGTGAGGAAACCACCCAGGCCAGCATCGCCGTCCAGGTTAGTTCACACTCAGCCGGTCGAAATGAATCCTCCTGACTACAGAAGCTGCCCAGAAGGTCTCGCTTCGACGCCTGCTTCCAGTCGAGGGAAGCTGGGACTCGGTGGCGTCCTGCTCTGAAACACACTCTTACTCTCTGAGTTTTTGCGAAGGTTTCCGTCTCCGCCCGAGGAAAAGATTTGCTCTGAAGATTAGTGAAAGCTATCTGGTTATTAGAGTCAATTACCATTAAATGCTGCAATTACCCACCATGCCTTGAGAGCATCTGCAACAGACCGGGACTTTGTTCCGCAGAAGAGGCAGCGGAGACCGTGTCTGTGTATGGGAACGGCAAACCAAACAGGGAGCACAAAAAAGATCCAAGCGCATTATGATTATTGATAGTGCATCGTTCATGACGAGGAGCACCTCATAAACAAAAAGAAAATAAAGTTGCAGATATAACAACCAGAACATGTTATAAAGAGGTGAGAGGACATTTTCTTTTGTAACACACTTTGCTGAAGAATGCGTTTTACTTTTAGGGTCAAGTTTCAGCGTTTAAACCAGTCATTTAGGGAGAGCTGGGGTAGAAATAGTGGATTTCTTCTGTCTTCAAGCATTTGTGCAGTACTGTAGCTACTATAGTATCTGCTGGTCTACTGAGTAGTCCATAGAAATCATTTTACAGACATGGCATGATGAAAATAAAACACAACTCTCCCTCAACGTAACTTTCTTTTAAATTCAATTCAATCTTATTTACAGTGCCAAATCATAACCAAAGTTATCTCAGGACACTTTACAGAGTAAGTAAAGACCACACTCTATGACTTATTTATGATTTACATTAAGTACATAAGTCCTTTCAAATTCATTCTTATGTCAGGGTTTGTATTTAATGGAGGGAAAACCACCAGTGGGATCTCTTAAAAGGTAAAATGCTTATCAATATTATTATTAATGATACATTTGCATCTTTCTGTGTGCAGGTCCACAATGACCCAGGCTGCAGCTCTGCCCCCTACACCTGCCAACGCTCTGTCAGCGTCTTCCTGCCGTGGGAGGGTGAGCTGCGGCTGCACGCCACCAACGTGACCTTCAAGGGCCAAAGGTCAGCGGCTGAGCACCAGACACAGCTGAACACGGAAATATGTCTTTGTGATTTCTGCTTTCTCTCTTTTAGGAATTCCTTATACCTGTATATTTTTTATACCTGTCCATTTAAGTCTGTTTGCTCTCTATATGTTTGGTTTTACATAAATGGGAGAAACTTTGTTTATTTTGTTTGTGAGTATCCGTAGAAAAGTTAACGCCGTATATATCAGTTAGCGTGAGCTACGACGGCGTCGTTGAGTCTTCACTGCCTCCGTCTTCAGTTTGCAGCTGCCTCATCACATCCACGACCTGCAGCTGGAGCAGATCTCGCAGTACGTTCTGGTGACGCAGCAGCACGGCTTCACGCTGGCGTGGGAGGGACGCAGCGGCTCCGTCTACATCCAACTCAGCCCGGAGTTTGTGGGCAGAACCTGCGGCCTGTGTGGGAACTTCAACGCAGACGTCCAGGACGACTTGAAGACGAGTTACGGTACGATCGCGTTGTCTGGAAGCTTTGATTTGGAGTCTAGACGTCAGAGTTTAAATTAGGCTGCATTTAGTTGAATACAGGATTATAATGATCAGTGGTCCTTTACTTAAAGGAGGGGCGAGTCAGGTGCAGAGTTTCTCAATGAGGGGGAAGAGTAGATGTGCTTCCAGTCCCTTCTCTTTTTCATTTCTTTTGTGTGTGGGAAAACCAAATTAAACTAAATATTAATCATAGCAGAGTAGTTTTTACATACTTTACTTTAAAATGTGTCTTGAGTGGGACTTCATTTCTTATAATACTACTACTACTTGTCAGGCCCAGGCAGGAATGAGGACTCAGATGCGGAGGTTCGCGGATCAACACTGAATTTATTAGCTTGACGTCAGGAACGTGGAAAAGAAAAAGAGCCACAAACAAAAAAAAATCACTCCGCACAGGAGGAACAAAACAAAAGGCAAAGTTAACAAATAAATCTCTAAGCTAAGTCGCTCTGTACGGGAGGAATAAACAAAAACAGAGTGAACAAAATAATTAATTATATAAAGACGCTCCAACCAGGAGGAAAAAACAAAGTCACAAGAGAATTCAAAAATGTTAAAGTTACTTGGACAGAAACAAGGAATACAAACACCTGAACGTGGAGACAAAGAACTCGAAAGCATGAACAAGACTGTGGAACAAAACGCTGGCACGGAACAAGGGGGAAGACAGGGACTTTATTTATACATGAGGGAGGGGAACCACAGGTGGAAACAATCAGGGATCAGCTAACTGTAATAGCAGTAAATACAGCAGAACAGTAGAAACAAGCACAGCTAAGGTGATAGATTATAACAGCAGCAGGAAGCGTCATGCAGGACCACGGCAGCAGGCACCACCACCATCAGCAGAGACCTGCGAGATGACAAAGCACAAACAACTCCGGGGAAGAAGTTGAATTAGTAACATGCACTGATGAGACATGAATGATACAGACAGAGAGGAGAGAAGCTCAGAGGATCAGGAACAGGATTAACAGAGCATCAAACTGGGTTGAGAATTTAATAATCATGTCTGTCTCTCCCAGGCGTGCTGACTCATGATGTGGAAATGTTCGGGAACAGCTGGGTGGAGACGGAGCCACACGAGGCCCGGTGTCCCACGGTGCCCTCTGGCTTCTCTTCACCCTGCGCTGCGGTCGAAGCTCACGTCCTGCTGGTAAGATGTTGTTGTAGACGTGTGCATATTTTACGATATCACCTATTCTGTTCTGTTTTGCTGATTTTATTCAACTTGTACAGCACTTTTGGAAACTCCAGTTGCTTTTTAAACATGCTGAACAAGTAAATTTGACTTATATTTATATATAAACAGTAAATGTTTTAAGTGAAAAACTGTCTTTGTGTGTTTTTTTGTGGCTGCAGAAAGTGGAGGAAGTGTGTTCGATGCTGTTGGATCCGCCGTTTCAGAGCTGCCACGACTTCGTCAGCCCGCTGTCCTACATGGCCAGCTGCTCCAACGACCTCTGCATGTAAGAACGCCCGATTCTGATCTGCCTCATGTTTGTTTTGTCCCCATTGTGACCTCTGATGGAAAGTTAGGGATTTGGTTTTGGAGATGTTGTGATAATTTGGTCTAAGGAGGAAACGATTCATCCTCAGAGGAGCATGAAAGTGTTCGTGAGGGGGAAACCAAACCTGCTACGACTCTGGGGGTTGTGAACATCCATAAAACCGGTAGATCCTTTTGAATTGCTGGAATCAAACACCTGATGCACCTCAGCTGTGTTTTTTCCCCCTTTACTGACTCAGTTGGAAATTTGATCGACCCAGGAGGCCTGGACCATCTCCAGCCTCTGAGCCAGCGCTTTATACTGGGGTATAAACTTAAGGGTGCAGCTTTGGGAGACACTTAACAGTTGGAGGCAACATTTATTCAGTAGTGGAAAATATACATTTGATGAATTTGATGACTATATGCTTCAGTTACATAAACATGATATAGAGAAGTATTGAGTGATCTCTGTGGTCTTTTTTGGCACTTACTTCCATCAAATAAGCCATTGAGAGCTTTGTCATGGATGAACTATTAACAGAGAAATCCGGGAGAGTCGCTAACAGCCGGACGTGGCTAACAGTGATTAGCTCGGGGCAGCAAGTTGAAGGCATTCAAAGGTCTTTTTTAACCACTAATGCTGCTGAAAATAACAGCAAACCTCTGCAGCAGCATGAGAAGAGTCCCTACACACAAAACAAAGCACCAACAACGTAGTTAGTGAAGAGTTTATTAAAAGAGTGTTTTAAAGACTTACCTACTGGCCCCTGTACCAGCTCCTCTCATAGTAAAGTCCATTCAAGTGGATTAGCAAAGTCAATCCCAAAGGAAGGAGCCCATTGGTGCTTTGTTTTGTGTGTAGGGACTCTTCTCATGCTGCTGCAGAGGTTTGCTGTTATTTTCAGCAGTATTAGTGGTTAAAAAAGGCGTTTGAATGCCTTCACCGTACTGCCCCGAGCTAATCACTGTTAGCCACGTCCAGCTGTTAGCACTCTCCTGGATTTCTCTTTTAATAGTTTATACACGGGAAAAAAAACTGTCTCAGTGGCTTATTTGATGTATGTAAGGGCCGAAAAAAGACCACGGGATGATTTTACACCGGAATCACACTTTAATAAAATCCTTTTGAATTTTAAAAATGTTCATTTTAAGCTGCAGCCTTGAAATCTGATGGTTATTATTCCTCCACAATTCTCGTTATCTATCTGAGGCTATTCTTTGTGTAGCCCATTGAGGTGTGTTTTAAGATTTTGTGGATTTGTACCTTTTAAGTCCAGGTCCACGGAGAAGACTGTGAGCACTTGTTGTTACGGTCCACTCACGGCTTTCTCAGTTGTGTGTTCTGGTGGCTCAGGTCCATGATCCTGAACGTGCCCTCGTTCAGTGAGTAACATTAGCCCCGGCGGTCTGTTACGCCTAACTCACAGTGATGTGTAACAGAGACTGTGATAAAGACACAACTGTTTACTGTGTTCAGACACAAATGTGCCTCATCAGACGACTGATACCGCCGCTCTACAACAACCTTCTTCAGCTTTAATTTTCTAGTTAAAGCCTTCACTCGTTAATCAAGATGGAGTCACAGCTGGTGGGTGGTTATTTGTGCGATCGCTTCAGCGTACCTGTTCTCCTGTGGCCACACCTCTCCTGGCTCCCCTCAAAGAGTCCTTCTCTGTTTGTTACTCTGCTGAAGGTCGGGTCCCAACGGTGATGTGGTATGCCAGGTGTTCAGCCAGTACGCCCGGGCCTGCGCCCACGCCGACCACCCACTGCACGACTGGAGGCAGCACATTCCTCAGTGTGGTACGTTTTTCCAGGTGTTTTATACCGTGTGCCACAAAGCTGCACGTTTCAGCCGCAAACACTACACCAGATTCATTCAAGTGCTTGTTTTCTCCTCTTTGGGTAATAGGAAAACTACGGAACCCCTACAGTACCAAACCGTGATAGTTATTATCCTGTGCGAACAAAATAAAAAAATATTATCTTTTGGGACCTCAGGGGCTCCGTAGAAAAAACATCTTGTTGCAATGAAATAAGAAAAATAGATTTTTTTTCTTCTTAATGAAATGTTAATTTCAAAATATGGAAGTTACAATTACGAGATAATGTCAATACAGAGTAAGAAACTTAGTTAAGGAACAGAAGTTAGCTTTGAAAATAACCCAAATTTTTATTTTTAATTCCGGCGCAAAATCGTCCCATGGTCTTTTTGGCACCTAACATCAAATAAGCCATAGAGACAGTTTTTTCCCTGTATCAACTATTAACGGAGCAATCCTGGAGTCGCTAACAGCCGGGCGTGGCTAACAGTGATTAGCTCAGGGCAGCACGGTGAAGGCATTCAAAGGTCTTTTTTAACCAATAATGCTGCTGAAAATAACAGCAAACCTACTGGCCCCTGTACCAGCTCCTCTCATAGTAAAGTCCATTCAAGTGGATTACCAAAGTCAATCCCAAAGGAAGGAGCCCATTGGTGCTTTGTTGTACTGTTGCCAAGGTCATCTGTAGCAGATCTACTGTTCCACTACTACTACTGTTAATCCGTTTTAGAAAGTTACTACCAAATGCTTAGATCTGTAATTAGATGAACAATACATTTAACACTGGAGACACAAATTTGCAACTCCTGCAACAAACAGAACTTTGAATTAAGCTAAATGCATTCATGGCGATTATTCAACACTTGTTTCAGAGGGGTGGATTCAACTGGGCTCCAGTGTTGTTAAGCAGTTTGTTATTTGGCAAATGTCTCTGTTGTCTTTTCATTAGAAAGGTTTTGACATGTTGTGTTTCATTTTTGCGACCAGCAAAGCAGTGTCCCCTGGGTCTGCAGTACAGGGAATGCATCAGCTGCTGCCCGGCGTCCTGCAACCTGGAGCGGACATGCATCGACAGCAAGCTGGCCTGTCTGGACGGATGCTACTGTCCTGATGGTGAGTTTCTATTCAGATTCTATTAGAGCTAGTCACCTGAAAAAAGCTTCCTGCAAATGCACCTTTAATACACTTTCTGTCTTGTCTTCTGACCTCAAAATAAACTACCTGTTCAACCACCTTCCTCTATACATTTATTAGAATAGACTAGAGAGAATAGCCTGTATACATTGTCTGTATTGTGATGTTTTTAACTGTGTTTCTTATCTGTCTGTCTCCTCAGGTCTAATATTCGAGGACGGAGGCTGTGTGACGCCGTCCGACTGTCCCTGTGAGTTCCACGGCATGTTTTACCCATCTGGACAGACGCTGCAGGAGGAATGCAACAACTGGTGAGCACTGTTTAACCTCTCTGCTCTGATTTACCTGTTGAAGTACCGTCTTCTTATCTCATAAAAACACCAGCTTGGGGCGGCCGGTGGCTCAGTGGGCGGAGCAGTTGCCCCATGTGAAAAGGCTTGGGGTCCTCGGGGCAGCGGCCACGGGTTCGGCTCCGACCTTTGGCACTTTGCTGCATGTCTCCCCTCTCTCTCTCTCTCTCTCTCTCTCTCTCTCACCCCATTTCCTGTCTGTCCTGTTCAGTAAATACTTGGAAAACTGCCAAAAAAATAATCTTTAAGAAGAAAATTAAAATTAAAAAATAAAAACAGCAGCTTAATGCTTTTTACGGTTTTCCAATAACATCTCTGTAATCTCTGTTTTGTTATTATTAACCTCTATGTTAATACCCCCTTTTGGAGCTCAGATGAACCTTAGATGGTCACATGTGAGGCCAATCTTTTCAGATCTGACCACCTGGACTCAGTGTGTCCAGTTTCTATCAGTGATTGTGCTGATTAGCTCAGCCTTTCATGTTCCCCACCTGTGGACGTCTCTGCTTTCTGTTTCAGCACATGCGTGGGTGGAGTGTGGAACTGCACCGACTACAGCTGCCCAGGTTTGTTTAACCCAAAGATGCAAGCCTTTTTTTTCCTCAAGCTTCTATAAACTATGCATGTAAAACTCTAAAGTTAGGAAGCAAGGAAGGAGGGACAATCATAGCAAAGGTCACAGAAGGAAAATGCCTCCTACCTCATACTACTGCAACACCAACACTCCCTAATTAGGAAGAAAGGAAGAGAAATGCTTTCTAGTTAAGGAGGAAAAAAGGAGAAAGCTGAAAAAAGCTCCCTCAGAATGGTGCAAGGACACAGTGTAGGATGCTTCCTAGATAGGGAGCAAGGCAATGAAGGATGAGCAAGGGCAAGGAAGGTCAAAGCATCCTAGTTCAAGAGACGAGAAGAAGGAAGTAAGAAACAAAGAAAATGGAAGTGTGTAGATACATCCTAGGATGCGCTGGGACACATCATCAGTGATGTTATTACCTGAGATCAACGGGCATTTCGGGTCTCTCAACATCAGACACCTTCCCTCAGGCGACCCAGCCGGGGTGATTAAGATCTCCGGCCTGTGCCCCATCAGCGTTAGCCCTCTTTTCGGACCTTTTAATCCAGATCCACCTGGAGGCTCTCTCTGCAGCCTCTGTGGCGGACTTGACGGCTCTCCTCCGAGCAGCACCCGAGATGCCAAGAAGGCTGTAGGCCCTGCACAGGGAGCGTGCAGCAAAGCCCCGACAACCCACCTCTATTGGCTCGCAGTGGGCTTTCCAGCCTCTCCTCCGGCAGTCTTCGATGAGCTCCTGGTATTTGAGCCGCTTACGCTCATTGGCCTCTTCCATTCGGTCCTCCCAGGGGACTGTCAGTTCCAATAAGAGGACTTACTTTGAAGAGACAGATGTCAGAACCAGGTCTGCTCTCAATGAAGTTGCTGAAGCAATCTAGTTAGTGTAGCAAGGGAAGGAAGGAGAAGCATCTTAGTTAGGGAACAAGAAAGGAAGGTCAGTATTAGTGGTTAAAAAAGTCTTATTTAACCACTAATACTGCTGAAAGTAACAGCAAACCTCTGCAGCAGCATGAGCAGAGCCCCTACACACAAAACAAAGCAGCAACAACGTAGTTAGTGAAGCCAGAGTTTATTAAAAGAGTGTTTTAAAGACTTACCTACTGGCCCCTGTACCAGCTCCTCTCATAGTAAAGTCCATTAACGTTGATTACCAAATGAATTACACTTTAACTCAGGAAATCAAAACATTTAAAAGAACATTCATTGATTTCTTTTGAGGTGTGATGTGTGTCCTGTAGAGACCAGACTGCGGTTCGAAGTTGAAATTTCCCTTCGATGAATGATTGAATACGTGGAAACTGTCTCTCACTCTCTCTGCAGGCGAGTGCTCGGTGACTGGAGATATGTATTTTCAATCCTTTGACGGGCGGCTCTTCACCTTCCCTGCAACATGTCAGTATGTGCTCGCCAAAAGTCGCAACTCGGGGAAGTTCACCGTCACCGTCCAGAACGCCCCCTGTGGAGCTGTGAGTTACGCTCAACCTGCGTTCTTTTTTATTCATCTACAAAATTGTTTTAGTGCTTTTGAATCAAACTTCTCTACATGTCGGAAAACTCTTGCACAACTCTTCCACTTCCACAATCAGCCTCTGCAAGTGTTCGCCCGTCTCGGCTTACAGGTTTATGCAATTTGTCTGTCATGTAGATCATATCATAATTTAAGTGCTCTATAATCCCTGCTGAGACCAGGTCATTTTTGTTCAAGAGCCATGCTGCGACTCACAGAAATGAAAGCGCTGTCGATCAAACCGGGGGCAGCAAACAAAAGGCTGAGAGCTTCTTCTCCTATCCTCTCTCCCTCTCTCCCTCTCTCCCTCTCTCTCTCTCTCCAAGCCTTCAATTCACCAGCAGCCTTTGAGTTGCTCAGCAAACAGGGGGTGTGATGGAGGGGAGGAGGGCGAGATATAGGATGTCCCACTCATCAGAGCAGAGGCCCGAGACCTCTAACAGCCAACTGAACAGGATTACCTTATCTGGCCTGAGTGACAGAGCTGTGGACGGCTTTGTAGTGAGGAGGGTGGTGAAGAGAGGCACTGGAGGGGCGGGGGACTTGGACAGAGAGAAGGTTATGCGAAAAACAGGAGGTGAATGATGGGAAGAGTAAAAAGAGGAGGGGGGTGCTAAAACCTTTCAGCTATGGGGCTCTGCCACTTATGAAAGAGACGATTCATAAGAGGCAGATCGCTTACTGTCAGCAACGCGCCGGCTTCCTTACTTTAAAAATATCCCAAGCGGCAGAGTGGCCAATGACAGAAATGTCTGTCAGTGTTTGAGCTGCAGCCACTTTTACAAATGCACCGCAACACCGAACTGATGTATTACCTAGAGCTGATGCACGTGAGAATGCACATGTCCAAATCATTTGGATCAGACATCAAACAGTCTTTACCCTAAAGTTTTTTTAGGGCGCACTCACACTGTCCTTCTGTACCGTGCCCAAACAGGTTTTACGGCTAAAGTCTAGTTTGTTTGACCAGTGTGAGTGCAACCGCACCACTCCTAGCTGCGGCACGCTTGCCGGCCACGGCCCGTTTGGGAGAGGTGGGCTTTGTAAAGCACGTTTGCACATGTACGATCACGAGCGTGCACACGTGTACGAGCCCGAGGCCTACAGCGGCTCTGACGTCATTTTATGTGCGCCTGTTCGGACATAGAAAAAAAAAAGACGAACCGTGCGCGGACATTTAACAACAACAACAACAATGGCGGTGAAAGGTTCTCATTGGTGTGATGCGGAGGTGGAGTGTTTACCGCAGATTAGGTTGATGAAAATATTCAAAAACAGTCGACAAGACGCACAAAAACTCTGAGGTCTACGGACGCATTCGCGATGACGTCAATCAATGCGTGTGACGTGTTACGGCGTGATGACGTACAGGCAGCAAGAAGCATTCGCACGAGGCACAGGTAGTGTGAGTACAAATGGTCCTGGGCTGCAGGGGAGGGGGAGGGGGGAACAAGTACCCTAAAGCCCGGGGCACGGTACGGGCGGACAGTGTGAGTGCGCCCTGAATGTCCGATTGAACCCAGAGCAGGTCACTGTCCGGAGTATTCACAACATCAGAGGGTGAAAAAAAAGTGTCATTTACAAAAAGATGCCAACGAAAATGTTTAACAGGAGATTCAGGAACCCAATTGTGAACCGGCTATGGGACCGCGGTTTAATCTGTTTCATGTCCTGCCTCCTGCACGCTCTGACCAGGCGCCACCCCTCGCCTTAACCAAACAGAGTATTTCCAGTAAATGAGAACGCGTCTGACACGGACAGTCTCTTGTTGTGTGAAAGAGAAACTCAGGAAGATGTCCGAACCTGATTTTGCAAAGATTGTATAGAAGTCTTAAGTGAAAACATCTTGAGAACAGGGGATAGATAGACTTTGACTTTTGCTTGGATCTAACTGCGAGTCAGACTTTAGATGGACGTCTTCACCTGAATGACGGTCTGTGTTGCATATATTTATGTAAGTGCCCATGGATGCGTGTGGGATATCGGCCTGTAGAGTTGCCTCGACCAGGGACCCATTCGGGTCGACACAGCAACACAGCCAGTTGCCATGGAGACGTCCTTGATTGGGTCCCAGCCGGAGTCAACAACCAACGGGAGTCTTTGAAGAAAGGGAGGGAGGAAGTAATGAGAGCATCTCACCGCAGCGTTCTCCTGGAGGAGTTGTTCCAGCAGCGGCCTTGGTCAGGGCAGCTACAGAGATAGGGTTCAGAATGCAGATTAGATTGTGATTGTTATGGTTAGGACGAGCAGTTGCATTTCGGTAGACACGACTTTACTCTGAATGTCCATCCCGGTCTCCAATTTGATCCATACGCCTCTGCAAAGCTACCAACTCCTCAATGATCTTTTCCATTCGCTGTTCAATAACCGCCGTCTGTTCACTGACAGCTCGATCCAAGATGGTTCCCAGGTTATGGTGTAAAGTGTCACAAGGTGGTATCCAATAGTGGTTAATAGCTACAGTCTGAGCGCTTACAGCTCAACTCCTTCCATCCATCGTGTCGGTCAGCTTCATGGGGCTTTGGACTGCTGTCACCGGCTTCTGAATTTTCTGATACACCAGGGCAGTGCTTAATCCTGTCAGCAGAAAGTCTGTTATCATGGTTCTGAATATGTAGATATCTTCGATGTCCTCAACGGAAAGAATTGCCAGGAACACGACCCTCCACTGCTCCCAAGAGTCGATCGTGTAACCGGCTGCAAACGTTACGTCAGGGCCGAAAGGTTCCTCCGAGCCTGAGCTTCTCGTTGAGAAGATTCTGTCTATTGCGTTGAGAGACCAGTTGACCAATTCCGGGATTTTAAATTGGAGAGCAATGCGGAGAGAGGCTCCCAAAGTATGAGACAGGACAGAAGAAGTAAAGCAGTTGGAACAGTTCATTGGCTGTTGAGGACAAACAAACACAAGTGGTCTCTGTCTGAACACACTCTTTAAGAATGAATTGGCTTGGAAGTTTCTGAAAATACAAAGCTGTCTCTCTTCCCATTATCTCACTTCCATTGTGTGTCCTGTATCTGAATTGCTGCTGTTGTTTGGAAGAAGGCCAGCATGCGTTATCAAACCATCTTGTCTCAATTGCAGAACATGGACGGGGCCTGCATCCAATCAGTTAACCTGGTTATTGACGAGGATCCGAGAACAGAGATCACCCTGAGTCACGTTGGCGAGGTCTTCATGGCGGGACAGTACCGCATCTCCCTGCCCTATTCTGACGGTAACTCCCTCACCTTTTATCACCTTCCTAACATTGTTCACATCGAGCGCCAGACTTCTTTCAGCACTCACGAGTGTGTCATGGCAGAGACAGATTGAGTGACAGCTGTGCTATTGAACGGAAATGTTCCCAAATACTTTACTGGGTAGCGTTTGCATTGTGCTGCACAAACTGCCTTCCCTCTGAGTATTACGGCCTCCTGATGGAGTCTACAGCCTTTTGTGTGTTTTGTGATGAACTGTGTGAGAATGATCTGATACTTTGGCACATTAAGGAATAAAAACAACGCTAACAACAGTTTATGTTCTGTTACATAAACAGTTTTTTTAAATGTAATTCAGCCTTTATCTAACCAGGTTAGTCCCAGTCTCTTTTACAAGGGAGACCTGGTCAAGACAGCAGCAACACAGTTACTGTATGAAAATCAGACAGAGAATAATTAGCTAAACAAAAACATACTTATTTAAAACAATGGCATGCAGAGAGCCTGGACTCCAGGGTTCTCACCAGATCTTTAAAATCAGTCAAGGGTACAAGGTTTTGAAGATGTAGTTCAGTTTGAAGATTGTTCCAAGCAACAGGTGCTGAAAACTTAAACGCTTTATTTCCTAACTGTGTTCGGACTTTTGGAACAACCATTAGCACAATGTCCATTGAGCGGAGATTGTAACCTCCGTGTTTCCAATGATGAATGAAGATAAATAAAGAGGTATAACACCAGTGACTGAAGCGACGTGCATATAACGATAACCAGCTTACGTTAGTGCAGAGAACACAGCGATGAGTGACTGATCCACAGTTTGTTATAAATCTCAGGTTCTGACAAAGTACTTTGCATTCCTGACTCCATTTAAAAGTTCATCAATCAATCAATCAGTCATTGTTTGTGAAGAACCTTTCATGTATAATTGAAATACAAAGTGCTTCCATAAAGAAAAAAAAATATATTACATTTTGATGTACAATCCCAAACTGATTAAAGCGATTCTTACCATTCTGGCATTTTTCAGTTAGGGCACTTAGCGCTTCCCTCCAAAGTTGCACCTTCTTCCCCCTGACCTGACCTCTGAGCTCCCTCCTCCCCTGACACATGTTGAGAGAGAAATGCTTCATTCATATGCCATGGGAAGTCCGAATTTTTGGACCTCCAACAAGGCAAAGTGCACTTGAAGAACTGTCAAAGTGGAACTTCCACGCATTACGTACGGTTCTAAAAGTACCATACAGGAAGTGTTAAATGGAAACTTGGCTTATTAGTGCTGCGGAGTTATGTATCTATGAGCAGGTCCCTGTTCTGTTTGTATCACGTGCATGTGCATGAGTGTTGGTGATGCAGTACAATCCTGCTGTCATCCCACTGATCGATGCACCAGCAAAAAAAAAAAAAACAGGGACGAAAATTGCTTTTAAATCTGGATGTAAACTCAACGTGGTTTCAGAATATAAAAAATGTTCTGTGCAGAAGTGAATGCGTTTTTATCTCATCCCTGTCCCTCTCACGTCCTCCGCAGACATCTTCCACATCCAGGAGCTGTCGTCCATGTTCCTCCAGGTGAAGACGGCGTTTGGCCTGCGTCTGCAGTACAGCTGGAAGGACTTTCGCCTCTACCTGCAGGCCGACGAGCCGTGGAAGGACGACACAGTGGGCCTGTGCGGCACCTTCAACGGCAACATTCAAGATGACTTTCTGTAAGTGTGTGCCGGGCCGACCTTTGACCCCTCCCGCCCCCTCCCTCAACCTCCCCCCTCCGATGATAAAAAGGGAGAGCGTACTCCTGTTTCAGAGGCAGAGAGGGAGGTGATGGTGAAGTGCTCCCTCTCTCTCTGTAATGCACACTGGCTCGGCGGCCCGGCATCAAAAGCCTCGCTCTCTGATCAGCTCTTTTAGGCGGGCCAGATGAGCGCCCAACTGGACACGCCACTTCAACAAGGAATTTACTGTTAGCGGAATAGGGGCTCCAGTGTACCGCGTGGTAATGGCCGACCATAAAGGGCGGATGTTGTCTGTAACAGCTGTAAATGGATATACATCACAGTCGGTGGCTGAAGGGGTCGTACGCTACTGAAGAGAAAACGGGAACTCACTTTGTCTGAAGATCTCCAGAAAAGACTTTGCAGAATCCTCTGTTTTATATTTTGTCTTCATCTTTGGTGCCAAACGCTGACTTCTGTTGTGTTTTTAACATTTTCTTTGGGTTTTACTGACCTTAACGCTCAATCAGCAGAGAAATATTCAAGCAGCCGTATTAAGAAACTGTCTTTAAACGACGTCAGGACTTCCTGTACTATACTATATATAGGTAGAACGTAACGCTACAGTGCTGTGGGAGTCATTCCCCGGCTGCAGTGACACAGAGAGCACAGATGCCTTTAAAGCAGGGCGGCCCAACCCTGCTCCTGGAGAGCCACTGTCCTGCATGTTTTAGGTTTCTCTCTGCTCCAACACACCTGACTCTAATGATGTGCTCGTTATCAAGCAGCTGAAGCTCGTCACAGGTTTGAACATCGTTAGACTCAAGTGTGTCGGAGCAGAGAGAAACCTTAAACTTGCAGGACAGTGGCCCTCCAGGAGCCGGGTTGGGCAGCCCTGCTTTAAAGGAACAGTCCCCGCATACACGGGGATACTCGGGTATAGGATGACTCTGAGACTCAATGCATGGTTTCAGCCCAATTACATTTATTCAGTTGACGCTTCTGTCCAAAGCAACTTACACTAAGTGCAGACAGGCATATGGGTACAAAAAAAGTCAAACCACCTTCACCAAATAAGCTGATCTACTCCAAGTGCTACATCAAGTGACAATAGGAAATAGTTTAGTTAGTAGGAAAGAGGTTTTTTTTACTTTTATGCATTTTATCTTATGGGCCAAAGTGGAGTCTAAACACATGTTTATATAAAAGAGAAAATGAGCGAATCTTGTTTTCCAGCTCCATGTTGTTGTTAACGGATCTTTGTGCTCCGGTTTTTCCTGCAGATCTCCGTCGGGGATGATAGAGAGCACTCCTCAGCTGTTTGGAAACGCCTGGAGAGTCTCGTCAGCCTGCCCGACCAGCCTAAGTACGCCTCAGCTGGACCCCTGTGACACACACCAGCAGGCCGGTCAGTTCCTCCTCTCTCTTTTTCAGGAGTGGAAAATTAGACTTTCACAACGTTGTATTTTACGCTCAAGTATCTTTTTGAATTTTATATCTCCACTCAACATACTGCTCAGCGGCCTATGCCTCGGAGATGTGTGACGTGCTGAACCAGGATCTGTTCTCCGCCTGCCACGAGTACCTCAGCCCGACATCCTTCCATCAGCAGTGCCGCTCAGACACCTGCAAGTGCGGGACGCCTTGCCTCTGCTCCGCGCTGGCCCACTACGCTCGCCACTGCCGCAGATTCTCTGTCATCGTTGACTTTCGATCGCAGATACCCGAATGTGGTGAGCAATCAAGATTTTCCTCCGACTGTTACAGCTGTATTCATGAAAGGTGTTATAATGATGCGTTGGAGGAAGGCACGCGGCCAAAGGGCGCCATCCTGGAAATATCATGGGTGCCGGAAATCCTTGATTGAAAAGTGCTTGGATGTTGAATGAAGTTCTTGAAATGAAGGTTATATAGGATGCCAAGCCTTCCTTTAAACAGGTGACACATTTTGAAACATGAAACCTTTCCTTTAATTAGATTTTGTCACTTAAGAAGCGATAAAACTACGTTAGAGTCCCTCCGAAATCCCACATTAAGACTCCCAGACTTTAAGGAACACATTAAAAAAAAGTCCATGCTGTGATTTGGGATCAAAAACGTTTGACATTTGGAGATTTCAGCAAGAATTGCATCTTTCAGTGATGACATGGTGAGCACTTGTGTTATGTAAACTGCTCAGAAAACCCCCTTATTGTCAGTATTGATAGGAAATCCGTCCATCCTCCGAATGCTCCAGGTCTCTAGTTTGTGTTTGTAAAGTTTCATGTGATTATCCTCGAGGTCACAACAGATCATTTTATATCAAAAACGTGCCCACTACAATGAAATGTCTCCTGTGGGGACTAACATCATCACACGAGAGTCTCAGCTTTACAGTCAGACCCAGTTTATGTCATCCAACACTGTTTATGGACCCCAGTATCCGACACTGTTCATGGACCCCAGTATCCAACACTGTTTATGGACCCGAGTATCCAACACTGTTTATGGACCCCAGTATCCAACACTGTTAATGGACCCCAGTATCCAACACTGTTAATGGACCCCAGTATCCATCACTGTTTATGGACCCCAGTATCCATCACTGTTTATGGACCCCAGTATCCAACACTGTTAATGGACCCCAGTATCCAACACTGTTTATGGACCCCAGTACCCAACACTGTCTATGGACCCCAGTACCCAACACTGTTTATGGACCCCAGTATCCAACACTGTCTATAGACCCCAGTATCCAACACTGTTCATGGACCCCAGTATCCAACACTGTTTATGGACCCCAGTATCCAGCACTGTTTATGGACCCCAGTATCCAACACTGTTTATGGACCCCAGTATCCAACACTGTTTATGGACCCCAGTATCCAACACTGTCTATAGACCCCAGTATCCAACACTGTCTATGGACCCCAGTATCCAACACTGTTTATGGACCCCAGCATCCAACACTGTTTATGGACCCCAGTATCCAACACTGTCTATGGACCCCAGTATCCAACACTGTAAATGGACCCCAGTATTCAACACTGTTTATGGACCCCAGTATCCAACACTGTTTATGAACCCCAGTATCCAACACTGTTTATGGACCCCAGCATCCAACACTGTTTATGGACCCCAGTATCCAACACTGTCTATGGACCCCAGTATCCAACACTGTAAATGGACCCCAGTATTCAACACTGTTTATGGACCCCAGTATCCAACACTGTTTATGGACCCCAGTATCCAACACTCTTTATGGACCCCAGTATCCATCACTGTCTATGGACCCCAGTATCCAACACTGGGAATGGACCCCAGTATCCAACACTGTTGATGGACCCCAGTATCCATCACTGTTTATGGACCCCAGTATCCAACACTGTTTATAGACCCCAGTATCCAACACTGGTAATGGACCCCAGTATCCAACACTGTTTATGGACCCCAGTATCCAACACTGTTTATGGACCCCAGTATCCAACACTGTTTATAGACCCCAGTATCCAACACTCTCTATGGACCCCAGTATCCAACACTCTTTATGGACCCCAGTATCCATCACTGTTTATAGACCCCAGTATCCAACACTGGTAATGGACCCCAGTATCCAACACTGTTTATGGACCCCAGTATCCAACACTGTTTATGGACCCCAGTATCCAACACTGTCTATGGACCCCAGTATCCATCACTGTCTATGGACCCCAGTATCCAACACTGTCTATGGACCCCAGTATCCAACACTGTTTATGGACCCCAGTATCCAACACTGTCTATGGACCCCAGTATCCATCACTGTCTATGGACCCTAGTATCTAACACTGTTTATGGACCCCAGTATCCAACACTGTTTATGGACCCCAGTATCCAACACTGTCTATGGACCCCAGTATCCAACACTGTCTATGGAACCCAGTACCCAACACTGTTTATGGACCCCAGTATCCAACACTGTTTATGGACCCCAGTACCCAACACTGTCTATGGAACCCAGTACCCAACACTGTTTATGGACCCCAGTATCCAACAATGTCTATGGACCCCAGTACCCAACACTGTTTATGGACCCCAGTATCCAACACTGTTTATGGACCCCAGTACCCAACACTGTTTATGGACCCCAGTATCCAACACTGTTTATGGACCCCAGTATCTAACACTGTCTATGGACCCCAGTATCCATCACTGTCTATGGACCCCAGTATCCAACACTGTCTATGGACCCCAGTATGCAGAAATATCACTCAGTACCCTTCTAGAATAATGTCATTCATAAGTTCAATAGGACAATATAACACATTTGTACTGCAGGAGACAAACTGTCTCAAACTGTCGGTATCATCAGAAAGTATATCATTCATTCATTCATTCATCTTCCACCGCTTATCCCTATCGGGGTCTTGGGGGGCTGGAGCCGATCCCAGCTGACATCGGGCGTGAGGCGGGGTCCACCCTGGACAGGACGCCAGTCTATCACAGGACACATAGAGACGAACAGAGACAGACAACCATTCACACCTACGGGTGATTTATCATCAATGAACCGAACACCTGCACGTCTTTGGACTGTGGGAGGAAACCGGAGAACCCGGAGAAAACCCACGCAGACACGGGGAGAATATGTAAACTCCACACAGAAGGGCCCCAGCCAGGATGCGAACCTGGGACCTTCTCGCTGTGAGGCGACAGTGTTTACCACCACTCATTCATTTATAGCTTTATTTAGATTATTTATTTCTTCAGATGATGTCAATATATTAAGATAAGTTTAACGCATAAAAGTCTGTTTATCGATCTAAGGGAATATTGATGCATCTTTGAACACAATGACATAATGCGCAATGATGTCATTTGAGTCAGTGTTGGTTTGGTTTGAATAAGTCTGAAAAAGAAAAAACATCTAGAGGTGTGGAGTTAGAAAGAAGAGACCCCAACTTGCCTGCTGCTATAATAATATATAATAATAATAATAATAATAATAATAAGCATAATAATAATAATAAAGTGTGGTGGTTAGCACTGTCGCCTCACAGCAAGAGGGTTTGAATCCCGGCTGGGGCCCTTCTGTGTGGAGTTTGCATGTTCTCCCTGTGTCTGCGTGGGTTTTCTCCGGGTTCTCCGGTTTCCTCCCACAGTCCAAAGACGTGCAGGTGTTCGGTTCATTGATAACTCTAAATCACCCGTAGGTGTGAATGGTTGTCTGTCTCTGTTCGTCTCTATGTGTCCTGTGATAGACTGGCGTCCTGTCCAGGGTGGACCCCGCCTCACACCTGATGTCAGCTGGGATTGCCTCAAGCCCCCCCGAGATCCCGACAGGGACAAGCGATTGAAGCTGAATGAATGAATGAATTAATAATAATAATGATTATAATACATTTATTCATAAAGCACTTTTCAAACTACATAGTGTTTTCGCAGGACCATAAAAGCCGATAAATGAAGCAAAAGTAAAAACAATAAAGCAACTATTTTGTGTTTCAGTTGCCTCTAAAAAAATCAGCTATTGCAGGTTTATATTTGTTGGGACACCGTGTGTGTTATATATTATTATGTTATAAGCCACACTGAGCAGATGTATAATCATGAGGTAATACGGAAATCTGAATCTTCCCTCCAGCCGCCAGCTGTCCCGCCACCATGCAGTACGGCACCTGCGTGTCGTCCTGCCAGCGCCGTTGCTCCGCCCTCTCCGTCCCGCAGCACTGTGGGGAGGAGTGCGAGGAGGGCTGCGTCTGCCCGCAGGGATCCTTCTACAACCACCGAACACACACCTGCGTGCACAGGTAAGTGCATGGCGAACAACAACGAATCAAGAAAACAAAAGTCTTGTGCACAAAAAAAGCAACGCAAGCAGTGAGATGTGATGCTTCTCATCGCAACAAGGACTTTCTACAACATTAAGTCATTTGAAGCGTTCAGGAGGCAGCGGGGAGCATCCTGCTGTTGTGGGAGGCTGTAAAAGCTGTTAAACTGCTAACTGGCTGGAGTCCCTCCACCAAACAAATCCGCTCAAAGTGATATTTGTATCTGCTGTGAAGTTTAGGTCAGCCTTTAAGTGTCTTTCCCCGCAGACGTTACAGAGCCAGAGGACCTCAGTAATTGTGCTCTCCCTTTCAGGCAGCTCTGCCCTCGAAGACATGCAGCTTAATTCCTCTTAAATGTCCCAGGTTCTTACATCCTAGTGCAGCGCGGTGCCTTACTTACCATGTGATAGGGTTACATCGAGGAATTCACCGTGAAACCCCCCTTTCATTCCCGCTCGGGGCCGGGGACGGCACAGGTATCTGATAACCAGTGAGAAAGAATTTGCAGCACAGAGGCCGATGTGTGGCGCTGGAACTATATGTTACAGGGCTCTCAGAACGTACATCCACTGACTTTTCCCCCCTGTTTTATTTAACAGAATTTAGTCTAAACAAGCAACGTTTTTGGAAGGAGGTTTGTTTTGGATTTGACACCTTTGAGCACTGATTTCCACCCCTAAACCCTGCTTATCTGTCCCCTATCCCCTTACTTGTAACACTCTGTTTAAAGTAACACAAAGCGCCCTTTAACATAACTCTTCACACAATAATGAACAAACTGTGCAGAGTCTGCTTTACGCCACCAGAGCCTGATGTGTCATTTTGGATTTAGGGGGTCCACGTTTATCTTTGGACGTCTAATTAAAAGCCTTCTGCTTTCTGTTGCGTGAGACCCAACAGAGGAGGTACTGGACCAGCTTTACGTTTAAAGGGTTTTGCTCTGTAGGTATTATCTAAGAACAGTTGACAAGTGGACACACCGTGCTTCTAACTGGGCCTTAACTTACTACTTTTACATTCGATTCTTACCCATTTATATATATTTTTATAATCATTATAAGTATATACTCAAATGTAATCATTAATAAAGCACATGGTTTAACAGAGCTCTTAATACTAGGAGTGATATGGTGCTCACGAATTATGCTAATATGCCCTTAACCGCAAATAAAGTTTCACAACTCTTGTTTTAACAGACACCATGACGTCATTCTCTGAATATGTTCTAGTGGTGGCAACATATTTATTTCCTGATCCTGGCGAGTACGATCTGCAGAACATTTCTATGACAACCGTTTTGTCTGTACAGCCGGTTCATTAATGTCAATCTAACTAATTTTGCACAGATTTTAATATATTCAATAAAATATCCACAAAACTCCTTGGCAAGGGACTGGCTGCTAGGGAAGATGATTGGGTTTTAGCAAGCCCTCACTGCTTCTTATTGGAGGTTAAAGTTTATGAATAGTGACAGCTAGCCTCTGGCCCTCACTTCTCCTCGGAGGTAAACGTCAGCCAGATGGACGTATCTCCCTCCCCCCAACGTCACATACATGCCCTTTTTTGGTCAGAGGAAATGAGGCGGAGTCAAAGTCTGACAAGATGGAGACTCCTGTAGGCGAGGACGATTGGATCAAGTTGAGAGCACAGACCTCAGTGGAGACGCTACATCCATTTTTTATACAGTCTATGGGTTTTAGGTGACTTGGCGCCCTTACCTGTCAGAGTATTTTCCTGCTTTTATGGAGCTGAATTCTTTGTTGTTGTTTGTTGCATTCCATTTTATTTTCCAACCTGCAAGATAATCAAATAATATTTTAAATGAATGATATCACACCCGGACCACAGTAAAGCATATCTAAAAATTATCATTTTATGGTTCGGGCATCTAGTAAGGATGAACCCTGGGCGCCTCCCTAGGGAGGTGTTCCAGGCACGTCCAGCTGGGAGGAGGCCTCGGGGAAGACTCAGGACCAGGTGGAGAGATTACATCTCCACACTGGCCTGGGAACGCCTCAGGATCCCCCAGTTAGAGCTGGTTAATGTGGCCCGGGAAAGGGAAGTTTGGGGTCCCCTGCTAAAGCTGCTGCCCCCGCGACCCGACCCCGGGTTAGGATGAGATGAGATGAGATGTACCGGCCAAATGGTGTGGAGAATGGGCTACGTTCTGAGAATCTCCTCCTAGACTATGATGATGCATTACTTAAACATATTGGGATTATGGGAAAAGTCCTACGTGGTTAGGGATGCAGTGATCTGAACTCCTTTTGACAGTTGCACATAACAGTGCATCTGTTTTCTCTGTATGTCACATAATAACATCAGCGATCTCTCGTTTGTGCGCTTGGTTTCATTCATTGGTGTGTTTTGTTTCAGGAGCGAGTGTCCCTGCAGTTTCCTCGGAGCAGATTACGAACCGGGAGATGTGATCATGACGTCAGCAGGTGTTCAGTAAGATCCTCTCCTCCGTCTCTGTCTTCCTGATCTGAACCCTCAAAACATTGTTTTTGTATTTATTTCTTTATATCTTTTAGGGCAATAACTTCATGTTAATTATGATGAAGTTTAAGAAAACTTCATCATCATTAAAAATTATTCAAGGCCCGTACAAAACACATTCTAGTCTGTATGTTTGTTAAGAGGAAATGAGGCGGAGTCAAAGTCTGACAAGATGGCGATTCCCGTAGGCGAGGACGATTGGATTGACACTGACGTAGGCTAAATCCATTTTATATACTATCTATGGTCAATCGTCATAGACCTTCATGTCACAATGCCCAACTTTCCAGCAGAAATAAATGTTTACAGCCTGGTGCAAAAAAAACTGTTTTGATCTCTCCAGCTAATTTCCCTGTATAACATCTGAGTTTTTATATGAAACTCATCTGTTTATATAAAAATAAAAATGGGCATCTAGTAAGGATGCCCCCTGGGCGCCTCCCTAGGGAGGTGTTCTTTGGTTCCTACCCTCACCTGTGGTTATGGAAGCTGGGTCATGACCGAAAGAACGAGGTCACGGGTATAAGCGCCGAAATGGGTTTCCTCAGGAGGGTGGCTGGAGTCTCCCTTAGAGAGAGGGGGAGAAGTTTAGCATCCGTGAGGAACTCGGAGTAGAGCCGCTGCTCCTTCGCGTTGAAAGGAGCCAGTTGAGGTGGTTCAGGATCATCTGGTAAGGATGAACCCTGGGCGCCTCCCTAGGGAGGTGTTCCAGGCACGTCCAGCTGGGAGGAGGCCTCGGGGAAGACCCAGGACCAGGTGGAGAGATTAGATCTCCACACTGGCCTGGGAACGCCTCAGGATCCCCCAGTTAGAGCTGGGCCCGGGAAAGGGAAGTTTGGGGTCCCCTGCTAAAGCTGCTGCCCCCGCGACCCGACCCCGGATAAGAGGCTGAAGATGAGATGAGATGATGACTCATCCATTTAAATCTTATTAAGGCTTAAACTAAAAGGCGTGGCTGCTTTGAGTGACAGGTAGGTGCAGTCACAGGCTATGGTCGATGGCTGTCACTTTTTCACCTTGAGACCCAAAAGAGAGATTTGGTGTCTCCCTGTGGGCGAAGTAAATGAAAGTTTGAAATAAAATAGCCCCTGCACACAGCATCTGAGCTGGACAGACCAGCGTAGGAAGTATGAATGCTCTGATGCAGTTTACTCTGTTGACTGGGGACTTAAAAATGGATCGTGGGCCCATTTTTATTGAGTGGACTCTGGTCCTTGGTGTCTCACCAGCAAGCAGTCAGAAATAAAATCCCAACTGTGGTGTGAGAGAGAAAGAAGAAATATTTTCAAATGTGAAAAAAAGATGGAAAAGTCCTTGCATTTATTTTCATTAATGTTAATGTGTTAACCTCCTGTATCTTTTCTGTATGTACCTTCATCATCATCATCATCATCATCACTCTCTGTTCCCCTGCAGACTCTGTCTGAACGGCAAACTGGTGTCACAAACAACAGACAGTGGTGAGTCTCTAATTATAAATGTCTTCAGCTGATATGAAGTGAGTAGATGCTTTGTTCCACGTGTCACGCTAATGATAAATATTCTGTGACAGGTCTTACATGTCTCGGCTGATAAGCTGATGCTAGTTTTGTAACCACTTTATAAAGCCGACATTAAATCTAAGAAGCAACGGCACACACGGGTAAAAGAGGATGGATGAGGCGTGGTGGAACATCACTAACCTGTGATTCTTCTTCTTATCTTACAGTTACGTTGTGTCCGGCTGGTCAGCTTTACCAGAACTGCTCAGAGGAGGGTGACGGCCTCCTGTCGGGGAGGGGCGTGGCCTGCGAGCGCACCTGCGAGTCCTACCTGCTCAACCTCACCTGCTCTGCGCACGAGCCCTGCGTGGCCGGGTGTACCTGCCCTCCCGGGTGAGTGACGTCTTGCCTCAAAGTATTTTGCTGCGAATCAAAGTTTGTTGAAATTTGACTTTGCAGCGTTTTTTGCGTGCATGATATACGAGAGATCTTCAATTTAAAGTGTTTATTTTAATAATTTCAACCCTGCAGATTTATGACACGCCACACACCGTCTCCAAACAGTGCAGCCCTGTTTGCGGCTTACTCGCCCTAATGTTGCTTTTGTAAAAAAGGTTGTTACAGATACTGAAAGGAACTCAAATCACTGCTAATGGTGTGCAGTCGACCCCCCAAACACCCCTCTGCTTGAAGGTAAATCCGGTTCATTCTGCAGAAGAGCGTGAGCCTTTTCTTCACGAATAAATTCAATTCAATTCAATTTTATTTACAGTGCCAAATCATAACAAAAGTTATCTCAGGACACTTTACAGAGTAGGTAGAGACCACACTCTATGACTTATTTATGATTTACAGAGACCAAACAATTCCCCCGTAGAGTACGGTGGGAACGGAAACCTTCCCTATAACAGGCAGGAACGTCAGACAGACCCAGCTCTGTGGAGGACGGTGTGTGGGTTTGGTGAAATCTAAAACTCTGAGTGTTTCAGACTGACTGTGTCATTGAAGTGGGGGGTCAGCAGGGGGGTCGGGCTGCAGACGGGTTAAAGACTCCAAAAATGTCACATTAGCCGGGAATAATCCTCCTCCACCTCCTCCTACTACTACTAATACTACTACTACAACCTTTGCAGGAGGCCGGCGCTGTGTCATGGATAAAATAATCGCTGTGTCTGATAGTTCTGATAATTCACAGAGTTCTGTTAAACTGTGTTTTTGTTTTACAATTCCCACTCTGGCCCACAGTTTTAATCCAAAATTTGAGCTTTTTGGCTGAACCGCTGGTCATAATAATACTTGTCAGGTTCATTCAGCGAATCATCTCTTGAGCAAAGAGATCAGGACAAATAATCTGGGCTTCGTAGATAATTGGCAGTCTTTCTGCGGAGAGATGGTATTCATCCTACTTTGGAGGGTGCCGCTCTCATATCTAAGAACCTGGACGCAGTTGTTAGCGGTCTAAAACCATGACAACCCAGTGTTGGGATCAGGAAGCAGAGTCACAGTTTAATACACCTCTCTGCGCTGCCCTTATCGCAGGTGCCCAGGAAGCAGAGTGGCAGTCTTACACACCTCTCTGCGCTCCCTGTGGAGCATTTTCCAGCTCAGTTTAGTATACAAACACTGTCTGCCCCACGATCATTTAAATTAAACAGATCAAAAATGAACAGAAGAGGAGCTATAAAGAAAAACTTGATACAAATCAACGCAAAAATCTGCAACTATGCAACAATATCAGAAAATAAAATGTGGACTTTTAAACATCAGATCTCTCTCATCTAAAGCTGTATTAGTAAAAGTCCATTTGTAATTGTTCAGATTGGTCAGAAACGGTCGTTTAAAGACTTCTCTCTGAGCCACGTGTCGATCTGTTGAGATTGCCAGTGAAGCTGTGGCATTTTATTTTGTAGGAATGTTCTTTACTTCTATGGCAGCCATATTTCTTTGACCAGTCTAAGATCATCTATTGGAGACAACAGTCCTCACAACCATCCGGTGAGGTGGTCACCAGATCCCTGTAATCCCCTCTGGCTGCCGGCCTGAAAGGAGGGTTAAGTGGTTTCATTCTGTGACATCAACCGAGAGTCATCCCGATTACAATATGCACAGGACCGGGGGTTAGCAAAACATACTCGAGTTTATGACGCTGTTGCACAGATTATATATCAGATAGCTGACGACAGAGGCCCTCTGTTCTGCAGGACACAGCCGCTGATACACACTTGATACATAAATAATGATAATCTTTCACGCCTAAACGCAGAATATACAGAAGAAGAAGTGCAACAAAGTAATATTCAAGTGGTTAAAATGCAGTAATATAACGGAGAACACATAATTAAAAAGTAAAATATAAGAATGTTAACCAACACGCAGCTAAACATACATTTGAAGATACAACGTGCACAATTATGTCAGATTAAATTAACCTTAGGTCCCATGAAATAATCGGGGATCCCTGTTAAAAGGGTTATTTGGGAACACAGGAAACCAACAAAAGAGCCACAAGACAACTGTCTACAGATAGTTTTTAAATCTGATATTTCTCCCTCCTTCTAATGTAAAATCATGTCCACACGGCCTTCGTGATCTTTCTGGTACGTGGCCCGAGCTGCTATGGTGAAACCGAAATGTGAGAAAATCAAACAGCAGAAAATAATCTGGTCTTTAAGGCGCGACATTACGCCCTTTCAAAGTAATATTTCAGGGTCCAAGCATCATCCTTCTACAGCGCCGCAGCTCTGTGTTCCCCGTTGTTTGAACAGATCTGAGGGACAAGAAACTTTAAAATTGTAATTACACCTTTTTTCTTATCGATGAAAAGTGTCTCACTGAAGAAAGAAGTGATCGTGAAAGGTTGACTGTTGTTGTTTGACGAAGCGTTTGGAAATAGTATTTTGAAAGGAAGTTACATCAGACTTAAAGACCAGATAGCGTGCACATCGAAGGGCTCCAGTTATCACAGCTAGGTTCATTTCATCATCACCTTTTAACTTCTGGCGTAAAATCATGCCATGGTCTTTTTCGGCACTTACAAACATCAAATAAGCCACGGAGACAGTTTTTTCCGTGTATGAACTATTTACGAGGAAATCCGGGAGAGCCGCTAACAGCTGGACGTGGCTAACAGTGATTAGCTCGGGGCAGTACGGTGAAGGCATTCAAAGGTCTTTTTTAACCACTAATACTGCTGAAATAACAGCAAACCTCTGCAGCAGCATGAGAAGAGTCCCTACACACACGACAAAGCAGCAACAGCGTAGTTAGTGAAGCCAGAGTTTATTAAAAGAGTGTTTTAAAGACTTACCTACTGGCCCCTGTACCAGCTCCTCTCATAGTAAAGTCCATTCAAGTGGATTACCAAAGTCAATCCCAAAGGAAGGAGCCCATTGGTGCTTTGTTTTGTGTGTAGGGACTCTTCTCATGCTGCTGCAGAGGTTTGCTGTTATTTTCAGCAGTATTAGTGGTTAAAATAGACGTTTGAATGCCTTCACCGTGCTGCCCCAAGCTAATCAGTGTTAGCCACGTCCAGCTGTTAGCGACTCTCCCGGATTTCCTCGTTCATAGTTCATATACAAAAAAAACTTGATGGCTTATTTGATGTGTGTAAGTGCTGAAAAAGACCACGGGCTTTTGCGTTGGAATTCGACTTCAAAGCCAGCGGAGGAACATACAAACTGCTGATTTCCAATCTATATGTTTAAACATGAATTTGCTTTATTACGTCAAATGAAATCAACATTTACACCCTAATTAACCTTATTCATTTCTCAGGTCAGTCCCGGTCTATAAACATCTTCTGTCTGTGTGTCATCTCACAGCGTTAAACACAGTAAGGCAGAGAAAAGGTTAGACAGGTACAGAGACACACTGTAGTCCTGTCGGTACCTCTGTTGACCGCGTCGTTGTGACTCATTTGGTCCTCCCCAAGCAACGTGACCTTTGTGATGATGAGTTTCCCGTCATGGTACAAATGTTTCATAACTCTGTGAAACCTGAGAGTTCGTGAGCTAATTTGACAGTAAATATGGACAAAGAGATCTCTGTTAATAACAAGCGCAGTGACGGGAACACGGTTCAAAGGTTCAAACATGAGTCCGATCGTTACAAACTTGTTTTTCACAGTTTTTAGAATAATGAGGAAGTTGATTTTATAATGGCAGACTTTTAGTTTCTGTTTCTGGCTCAGATTGAACCTTGTATGAATGAAACTTAATGACCATTGGCTATCGTATTGTTAAGGGATTCCTCTCTTCAATAGTTGCTCCAATACTTTCAGTATGTTTAAATCTACTTGTTTATTGACTTTATATCTCTTGACAACATCCAAACCACAAACAGGAAGTTGTGTGAGTACCAGTCAATTTTTCAACAACAGACCCAGTTTGTTTCATTGAAGTGGTGAAGTGCCATCTGCACTCTCTCTAATGTCCAGCAGGAGGGGACGCCACTTAAAGCTGCATTCTCTCTAATGTCCAGCAGGAGGAGACGCCACTTAAAGCTGCATTCTCTTTAATGTCCAGCAGGAGGGGACGCCACTTAAAGCTGCATTCTCTCTAATGTCCAGCAGGAGGAGACGCCACTTAAAGCTGCATTCTCTTTAATGTCCAGCAGGAGGAGACGCCACTTAAAGCTGCATTCTCTTTAATGTCCAGCAGGGGGAGACTCCACTTAAAGCTGCATTCCCTCTATTGTCCAGCAGGGGGAGTTTTGGATGTGGTGTGGGGTGTTTCCCACCAGTGGTGCCAGAATATTGGCAACATGCTTGGCAATAACCAAGTCCAGTTGCTTTTGACTGAAATTGCTTTGAGGAAATGCGTATTAGGGGCGTTTCAGTGAGATAGACCCTCCTCATTCTGGGTTTTCGACCCCTAATGGGAACCCACCTATAACAAACAAAACAGGGACTTACTCTTACAAACACTGTGCTGCTAGTGGTCAAACCCCCTAAAGGTACCTTTAAGTGAAAATCATCCGGCAGTCTGTGGTTCAAGATCATTTATGGATCTATTCAGAGAGCTACAGCGCTTTGAAATGACTTGTATCCCGTGAGGAACATAAGATGAGTCTTATATTGAGCATCCCTCACTGACTTAAGAAGTTGTTTTTTACTCACTGCGTTTGCTGTTACGCTACACATCAGTCTCACGTCTACGACTTTGGTTTACTTTCCAACACCTGACAGCAGATGATAGGCAGGTGTTCCCCCTGGCTGTGTCATTTTAATACCACACTAAGATTATTCTCATGAAAAGAAAAGAAAATCCCAACTCCGAGTCAAATGCAAGGTATTCATCTGCAGCAGGACTTAAAAACCTTTAATGGGAAATAATCAGCTGAGGTGCTGACAGAAGAATCCATTGTGTTGTCATTCACAATGGCACACGTTGTTTATGATCAAAATGTAGACCATTCATTCTTTCATTCATTAATTCCTGACTCTGTGACAATTAGCCCCGCTGAACTTGTATGAACCTGGATTTTCAGGTGCAGTCCAGGACCGTGCTGCATACCAGAATCAGGTTTTGGTTACAGTGCATAAATACTGTATACAACTGTAAAGAGCTGTTTTGAGGCGTTGCAAACTGGTGTTTAAAGCACAGAATAAAGAAACAAATCAATATTTTTTAGCTTTATTTTTGGCCTTTTTGCCTTTATTTGAAGGCAGAGCTCCAGACTGATAGGAAAGGGAGGTGAGAGAGGGAACGACACGTAGCAAAGGGTCAGGGGTCGAACCTGGGCCGCTGCTGCTTGACTCGACCGTTGCATATGAGGCACACGCTCTGCCAGGAGAGGCACTGGAACGTCCCGCTGTATTTAGGCCTGTAACGGTAACACATTTTGCTGGATGATAAATTGTCCACAGAAATTATTGCATGAAGCGATAATGTTGCCGTTTTAAGACCATTTTCGACTGATATGATGATAATGGCACAATAATACAAGTACACCCTTTAAGAGACCAATAAACGTTTATTTCTAAAGAATATTAACACTAGAACTCAAAGACATTTTGAATATCCAAAACAAAACAACAAAAAACAATAAAAGTCTGTCTATTTCAACACATTGGTGCATTTAATTCAGGTGAATTTCGGTTTGAACCCGAAGTGCTCCCAGTGTAAAGTAATGCACTTTAATTCGTATGCATTCAATGTATTTGTTACTGTATAAATTACGTCCAGAGCAAAGAAGGGAATCGTGTGACGTGGTATTAGAGTGATAAAGTCTGCGTAGGGAGGTAGGTCCAACCCGTTCTCATCCCATCTCGTCAAATACTGCCGTTTTGCCCCAGTCGCCTCACTGGGTAGTCCTGTGCGTCAAAAGCACGACGCTCCTGGTTGCTGTTCGGAACATGTTTATGTGAACTCACTTCAATCTACTTGGTTGGGGTTAGGCAACAAAACCACTTGGATGGGGTTAGCAAAAGATCGTGGGTAGGGTAAAAGGCGTGTTTGTAACGTAACTATAGTGACCCACAAGACGCACGGGTCATGAACGGGACATGAACCGCGTTCGAAGGCAAGTTGAACTGTGACCGCGGTTTGGCGCTCTTAATCCTGGAGCACTTACTCTGAGCATCTCATGGTTTACAGTTGAAAGGCTGGTGACAAAACGGCAGTATTTGACGCACTAGGGGGAACTTTTCAACTTTTTTCTAATCCTAACTGTAACCCACATGAAATATAGGTCTACCAAAACCCTTAAGTCATTCACAAAGGTAGTTTCCTGTGTACCCACATGAGAACGAGAGGGAGACTGTCAAGTTAATGATGGGAAGACACTCCAGTTGTTTCTTTTCAATTCAATTCAATTTTACTTATAGTGCCAAATCATAACAATAGTTATCTCAGGACACTTTACAGAGTAGGTAAAGACCACACTCTATGACTTATTTATGATTTACACAGACCCAACAATTCCCCCGTAGAGTACGGTGGCGTTGAAAACCTTCACTATAACAGACAGGAACGTCAGACAGACCCAGCTCTGTGGAGGACGCACATCTGTCTGCACCGGAGAGAGGAAGAGAAGGAGAGAGAGAGAGAAAAGACGGACAGATAGAAGACAGAGACAGACACACTTCCAGTCACTATAATAATATCTATAGTAATGTGAAGACAATCAGAGGACAAATAAGCATCAGTCAGAAGTTGGATGAATCTGTGATGGCGAGCCCAGGCCGGCGAGACTGTGGACGGTCGTGGAAGCGCTGTGGACCACCTGTTATTAACAGTATGTGTAGCGGTTTCTGCTTTAGTTATCTGGTGTAATTAAACCTGTGATTTTCATTGTGTGTGTACAACAACATCTCCTGCCGCCACTCTGAGCAGCTACATCTTCTTCTGCTGCCTTTTACATCGTCTGATGGAATCAAACTGAAAATGAGGCCCGTGTTTACGTGGATTTATTCATAATGTGCACGGAGGTCGGGAGAACGAATGATCGTAAAATCTTTGATCAGGGTAATTGATACGGCAGCTTGGCGGGCTGATAAAGGGAGCTGTTAACGGCGTTTTATCTGTGCTGTAACTCTACTCAGATGAACCTGAGTTTTGTGGCGGGACCATTCAGTGTGTCACTTCATTGTCTGCAGCCTCGCCAGTGGATATAGCTCAACCCTGGATATTACAAGATACTTATCAGCTTCGCCCCGCAGAGTGGAAAGCAAATGGAGGCGTCCAGACAAAGACGGTTTCTCTCTCTATCTCTGAGAATCCTAATTGTCTGGTTTTCTCATGTAGCCAACGAGTGTTACAGCTTTTCATCCACCGGTCAGTCGCCCAACCCCTGAAACTCTCTCCCTCTTGTTTTCTGGCATCGCTCCGCCCGGGAAGCCAACCTTTCTTTGGCTCTGCCTCTGTCGTTGTCTTGGCAAAGGCCAGTCCTCATATTAGGGTTAGAGATGAACACAGGAGCTCCAAATGATGTGGTTATAACACGATAGCCTGCAGTTCTTGAATAATAACCCCAGATTAGACTGCACTGACTTATCAGACTTAGGTATCGGCCTGTTGAAGTCTTCTATCAACAGTTTAATCAGTTTATTTGTGCTGTGATTGGCTTCACATCACAGATCGCATCTGCTGTTCGTCTTTGGTCCGTTGATGAGAAGTTTGACCTTCTTTTACCTAAATGATGAAAAAAGTCATGTAGTTTGTGAACGCCTTCATGAGAAAATGTTTTCCTGTCGCCTCTGTGGTGAAGTCTAGTCAAAACATCAACTACCTGGCCTTTTACATTTCTACAAACCACAGATACATTACGTCGCTATAAGTCAAATTAATAATAATAATAATATATTGGCAATAGGCAAATTATTTCAGATTCTAATTCTGAATGTGTCAGAAAGAAATCAGCAAAGAGACCGTCTGAATGGGTCGCCATGGGCAGGTAGCTAGGCTAACGTTTCTTACATGTTTAAGGTGGTAGGTCATGTTCGTCTTACGTTACTTACATGTTTAAGGTGGTATGTCATGTTTCGTCTAACGTTTCTTACATGTTTTAAGGTGGTAGGTCATGTGACCTTCTTGCGGTCATCCTTGTTCTTTTGAGATTGACAGTGAGTGTCACGACTTCCTGTATCTGGCCCTTCAAATTATAAGCCCTCCAGCCTTTTAGGCCAGCCGCCAGTCACATAGTCACATAGATTTTCACTTAATTTTGACAAGACCAAATGTTCCAAATGTTTTTTTTTTTTGCGACCAATGGACTCATGGAATTTAGTTTGGCTAATGATATTTTGGTCGACCAGTGCTTGGTCGACTATTTGGGGGCAGCCTACAAAGCTCCAATGTAAAGAGATCATTTTGGAGTCAACTCCATCAAACTAATGGAAAGACGTGTTGGAATCCAAGCCTGTCTTGTTGGGGCGGCAGTAGGTCAGTCCATTGGTGACTTGGCTGGGAACCGGAGGGTCGCTGGTTAGTGTCCCTGTGTGGACCATGAATGGAGCGTGGACTGGTGGCTGGAGAGGTGCCAGTTCATCTCCTGGGCACTGCCGAGGTGCTGTTGAGCAAGGCACCGAACCCCCAACTGGTCGGGGCGCCGGTCACTGGCAGCCCCCTCACTCTAACACCTCTCCACTAGTTGCATGTATATAGGTCATGTCTGTGCATGTGTGTGTATTGGGCCTGTGTGTGTGTAAAATGAAAAAATAGAGTGAAAATTGAATTTCCCCATTGCGGGACAAATAAAGGAATTCTTCTTCTGCGATCGAGGCTGGAGGCGTTTGGTTTTGGCTCAACTATTTTCAACATGCCTGCCGGGTCCCAAACATTCTCATTTTACAGTTAAACTTTACCCTGAGATGTGTTTCTGACAACATTTTAAGCTGGAAATATGTAACACAGCAACATAATCTTGTTTCATATTTGATCAGCACAGCCTAGTTTGACTTTGGAGTTTTATCAGTGGAGTTTTGGCGAGCCTGGTTCGTTGCGGGGGATGGACCGCATTTTCATAAAGTTGAGGTCCAGTCATGGTTATGCAATTTGGGATACGTAGTGAGGTCAGCCAACACACAGCACTTCCATCATGCAACAGGTGGCGGGATCTCCTGCTCTGCATAGAAAGTGGAATCTGTTAACTTCATATACATCAACTTATTTGATCTACGCGTCAATGAAGCGGTTCAGCCGTACAACAGAAATCTGGTGGGGATCTGCAGTTTACTGGGTGCACTTTTCTAGTTGATGAATGTCCAGTGACATGCATTCAGGGGAGGCAGGTGAGGCTGCAGTACCTCTGCCTCAAGGAAGGCGGCGATAGTGAGCAGCCTGATTGCATGCCACCAGCCAGGTCACGGTGAACTCTGACCCGTGTGCAAAAAGTAAACACAGAAGTGTGCTGTGCGACGCTGTAGAGCTTAGCGACAAGCTGTCATTTCTCGCCCTGAAAATGGAGGATTTGATTTCTAAACTAAGACATTTTTCAAAGCTGGACTTTCAGTCAAAGCAAGAAGTCATTTACAAGTAAAGGTAAGATATACTGCAATATACAGTGGCACTGGTGTTTTAAAATGGTTTTCAGCATCCTATTCTCTCCTGTTCTCTTATCCTATCCTATCGGCATCCTACTGTATGTTTGTAACTGTGCCTCCCCAACCCCAACCCTCACTGCGCGTCACTGTGAATGTCATCCCTCTCAATGGACAAACCAAGCTAACTGAAGTAACCTTCTTACTCATCGATGTTTGACCAGGAAACATCTGGTCCTCCTGTAAGATTAAGAGATTTCTCACCCAAGAAGACATCACTGGAATCTGTTGAGCTCGAACATCCGAGCTCCATTCGATCAGTTAACACAGAACCAAATGTTTTTCCCTTTAACAAGTGTGTGTTTTTTCCTCCAGCCTGCTGAAACACGGAGACGAGTGCTTCGAACCTGCATCCTGCCCCTGTCTGTGGAAAGGAAAGGAGTATTACCCCGGAGACAGAGTGTCCTCCCCCTGCCATCAGTGGTACGTTTATGCACGTATACGCGATCACATCAGGCTTTTACAGACAGCTCCGTTCAGTGATATTTAATGTCTGGTGCTTCCGCGTGATCTTTTCCTTCCTTCAGGGGGGTCTTCATCTGTTCTGTCAGGGCGCACAAATTTGTATTACCCTCACCAATCATCATCATGAGTTATGACAAATCTGCAACAACGCTGCTAATTTTTCAAAGTCAGACGTTGCACTGAAAAGCGCGGAGTCCTGAGATTGTCAGAGTGGCGAAAGAGGCCACCTGATATCCATAATTCTCTGTTATTACGGGATAGAAAAAGAAAACAGAGCGGGCCCTTGTGTGACTTTGACTCCCTTCTGCTTCAGACTGTTCATCGCCGGTGAAAGGAAACACTCTCCCAGTGATCTCAGTCATTCTCCCATCCTTTCATTTTCTTCTTCAAGCCGTAGTCAAGGGAAGACGACGCGGATGACAGGCTAATGGCGCAATGAGCCTTTTTGACGGTTCAGACACTTTTCTGCCCGCTGTAAACCCGAGGCCCCCCCCCCCACCGACAAAGGGAAGGCCATTAGACGCCCCGGCACTAAGTGGGAACAAGTTGATGCTGAATCACTGAGGCTTTGCTGTCTTTGTAGTGTTTGCCAACACGGGACGTTCCAGTGTGAGTTTCATCCGTGTCCATCCATGTGCACGGCTTACGGAGACCGCCACTACAGGACGTTCGACGGACTGCCGTTCGACTACGTTGGCGCATGCAAAGTCTATCTCGTAAAGGTAATTAAAGTGTTGATTTAGAGCCAAAACTATGATGTTGCATATTTGAACCCATTGACTTCTCTATACTTGTGCTTGTGTCAGTTTTTATCGTGAAATACTCAATACTGGAATCGATCGCTGCAGTTTCTGGTAAACATGGTCCTCTTGCGAAGTTCGTAGCTCAAAAAATGAAAGAGAGAAGATACATTTTGTTACCTTTTAATAAAGTAAAACAAACTAAGACTAGGTAGATGGATAGATGGATACTTTATTATCATTATTAACAAATAAATACAGTGTAAACTTTTGCTCAGATAAACAGACAAAAGGCGCCACATAGTCTTTGAAGGGTTATTTATTTTATAAAACAAAATAAAATACCTTTTTATCCTGCGTTTACAAATGGACTTCTAAAGCTCCTTTCTAGTCTTCTGACTACTCACATTCACCCGTTCACACAGACATAAACACTGCTGGCAGTGGACATCTACAGACCATCTAATCTAACCATTCACACCACATTTACACACCCATGCGCAGCACGGGGAGCAATTCAGGGTTCAGTGTCTTGACCAAGGACACTTCGACATGTGGACCGGGGGAGGTGGGGATCGAACCGCCAATTTTTCGAATGGAGGACGACCCACTCTTTCACTGATCCACAGTCGCCCCACACTACTACACACTTCACACAAAGCAGTTTCAAAAGCAAGTGTTGCTTTTGACTGAAAATTGCTGAGATTGCTTTGGGGATAACGATGACCTGGACAAACATTCACAGGCATTTATTTACACATTTATGTTTTTTTGTTTAACTACTTCTTTCATTCATCTTCAACCGCTTGTCCCTATCGGGGTCGCGGGGGGGCTGGAGCCGATCCCAGCTGATATTGGGCGTGAGGCGGCGTCCACCCTGGACAGGACGCCAGTCTATCACAGGACACATAGAGACGAACAGAGACAGACAACCATTCACACCTACGGGTGATTTAGAGTCATCAATGAACCCAACACCTGCACGTCTTTGGACTGTGGGAGGAAACCGGAGAACCCGGAGAAAACCCACGCGGACATGTTTAACTACTTAAACTTGCAAAATGTTCCCGTCTAAAGCAAGTTTAAACGGTGATTTTCACACGTTACTGACACAAACTGAAAACAGTGGAAACGATGTTCTTATTGGGCTGAAAGATTAAAAAACAACAAACAAACACTGTAACGGTCCTTTACAGTTAAGGGACAGAGTGTGACTGAGGATGGACAAAGGTTTCCAATGTTTTCCTTCCTCATAAAACATCTGCAAAGACTTTTTAAATTATTATTATAATTATTTTAAATCCTGGATTGTTAACGTCCATGTTTACTTGCTAACAGTCTTCCTCTTCCCTGTTTCTGTTACTGGTTAGAGTTAAAAAAATAAAGTAAAATAAAAAAACAGAACCTTTTTTTACATCAACCATCAAAGTGTAAGGAAACGTACAGTCATGCAATAATAACGAACCAAAAGAAACCAGACTTTCACTCCGCGATACCTGATAGATTTACCAACACTGCAGTCACGTGTGTATTCCTCAGCATATTTATATGATATCAGGTTTAGTGTCATCGGTGTTTAGTAGTTTCTGTGATGGTGTTTTCTCTCCTCCACAGAGCAGCGCTGACTCGATGCTCAGTGTGACGGCCGAGAACGTCGACTGTTTCGACAGCGGCGTCATCTGCAGGAAATCTGTGCTCATCAACATCGGCAGATCCTTCGTGGCGTTCGATGACGACTCTGGCAAGCCAGTAAGAGTCACTTTCAATATGCATAATATGTATATATATCACCTGTGGTCATGAAAGCTGGGTCATGACCCAAAGAACGAGGTCGCGGGTACAAGCGGCCGAAATGTGTTTCCTCAGGAGGGGGTCTGGAGTCTCCCTTAGAGAGAGGGGGAGAAGTTCAGCATCCGTGAGGAACTCGGAGTAGAGCCGCTGCTCCTTTGCGTTGAAAGGAGCCAGTTGAGGTGGTTCAGGATCATCTAGTAAGGATGAACCCTGGGCGCCTCCCTAGGGAGGTGTTCCAGGCACGTCCAGCTGGGAGGAGGCCTCGGGGAAGACCCAGGACCAGGTGGAGAGATTATATCTCCACACTGGCCTGGGAACGCCTCGGGATCCCCCAGTTAGAGCTGGTTAATGTGGCCCGGGAAAGGGAAGTTTGGGGTCCCCTGCTAGAGCTGCTGCCCGCGACCCGACCCCGGATAAGAGGCTGAAGATGAGATGCAGTTTACCACCAGCAGCAAATGATTCTGCATGAAAAATAGGAAAATAAATGTTAAAATACAGAAAATGTTCGACTGAATAACGTGAATGTTTTGTCATCATTTTATTTTTGTTGGCTGATATTTTTAACTCCATTTTGTCCAATTAAATCACTTTGTTTCTCGCAGAATCCATCCAGTGTGATCGACAGGAAGCAGAGGATGTTCATCTGGCCAGCCGGATACTTCACCGTGGTTCATTTCCCCGAGGAAGACGTCACCGTCCTCTGGGACCGCAAGACCACCGTCCACGTCCAGGTCGGACCTCGCTGGCAGGTAGGACGCTGGTTCAGTGACTTTTTCCATCTCCAATTGTCCTCCTTGAAAATAATTCATCATTCTAAAGAGATTGTTTACAGGATCTGATGATATTCAGGGCGCACTCACACTGTCCATCCGTACCGTGCCCAAACAGGTTTCACGGCTAAAGTCTAGTTCGTTTGACCAGTGTGAGTGCAACTGTAGCGGTACTGGAGCGGTACGCTTGTCGACCACGGCCCATTTGGGAGAGGTGGGCTTTTGTAAAGCACGTTTGCACATGTATGTGCACGAGCGTTACGCACGTGTACGAGCACGAGGCCTACGGCGGTTCTGACGTCATTTCCTGTGCGCCTGTTGGGACGTAGAAAAAGAAGGAGGGACCATGCGCGGACATTTAAAACAATGGTGGTGAAAGGTTCACGATGGTGTGATGCGGAGGTGGAGTGTTTACTGCAGATTTGGTCGATGAAAGATTCAAAAATATAAATATATAAATATAATATCCTTTCTTTCTTTTGCTGCACATCTATTATTAAATTGTTTATATTATTAGTATTGTTGCAAATATGTTTGTTCTGTCTATTTTGCTCCCTTGTTTTGTAAATTCTTGTTTTGTTACAGTGAAAAAAAAAGAAGTGGCTATGAGGGTGTTAATGTTGTCTGGTTAAAAGGAGATGTGGGTGATGTGTTCAGGGGAAGCTCAGTGGGCTGTGCGGGAACTTTGACATGAAGACGGTGAACGAGATGCGGACGCCCGACAACATCGACTCCCCGACTCCACAGGAGTTTGGCAACAGCTGGACCGCAGCAGAGGTGAGCCAAACCCCGTCCGTCTCATCACCACGTCACACTTACAGCTGAGTACGATAGCTTTAAAGTTAGCTTGTTCGAACACACTCATCCCGTTAATATTCATTCATGACTGAACACGTTTAACAACTAAACTTCCTTTGAAATTACACCAGAAGTACATGAACTCAAGCACTGTAGTCTCTCTACTGGAGTGTTTCCATTTTACGCCTCCATACGAGAGATTGGTGGTTCAATCCCCACCTCCCCCGGTCCACATGTCGAAGTGTCCTTGGGCAAGACACTGAACCCCAAATTGTTCCCCCTGCTGCGCATGGGTGTGTGAATGTGGTGTGAATAGTTACATTAGATTAGATGGTCTGTAGATGTCCACTGCCATCAGTGTGAATGTCTGTGTGAACGGGTGAATGTAACAAACACTGTGAAAGCGCCTTGAGTAGCCAGAAGACTAGAAAGGCGCTGCACAAGTCCATTTACCATAAATATTACACTTTTTACTCGTATCTCCAGAGGTGTTGAATGTTCGTGATAAACTGAAGGATGAAAATTCTTCTTGATCTGAATAAAGTCTGTAAAAAGCCTCTTCGATCAGCTGGAAAATGCATCGTCACAAAGCTGAAAACATGAACTTTTAAGAGACACACAGTTCTCACAGGACAGCCACGCTACAAACACACGATGGTCTTATAGAGTGTGATGCACTGATGAAGATTAAACAAGTCTACGGGATGTAAAGGAGTTAAAACGAGCCCAACCTTAAATATCTACAGCAGGAAAACGTAACATGCAGGAATATTAACCCACAAACACCAGATATAAAACAATTGGCTGCTCTAAAAAGGACATTTAGTGCATTTTGCTGATAAAACGTCACTTTAACGTTTTGAAATCAGGACTGTAACATGTTGGGATGTATTTTCACATTGTGGTGTCTGTACTTTTACTGATTTAAAGGATCTGAATACTTCTACCACACCGCTGCTTTTCAAACTTTACTACATGACCTCTCATCAAAAGTTGCAACTCAACACCAGTGTGTGTGTGTGTGTGTGTGTGTGTGTGTGTGTGTGTGTGTGTGTGTGTGTGTGTGTGTGTGTGTGTGTGTTTGTGTGTGTGTGCGTGCGTGCGCGTGTGTTTGTGTGTGTGTGTGTGCGTGTGCGCGTGCGTGTCTCTGTGTGTGTGTGTGTGTGTGTGTGTGTGCGTGCGTGCGTGCGTGCGTGCGTGTGTGTGCGTGTGCGTGTCTCTGTGTGTGTGTGTGTGTGTGTGTGCTCAGTGTGTGAACAGTCCAGATATCAGACACCCCTGCAGCCTCAGTCCGCTCAGAGAGCCGTTTGCAAAGCGGCAGTGTGGCGTCCTGCTCAGCGAGGTCTTCCAGGCCTGCCACCCGGTGGTGAGTACGAGTACAACGACAGCCCTCTGAGAATCCAACACTTAATACTCACTATTGAGCTGTAAAATGAAATAAATAGATCGTTAAATAAATCGTTTTAAAGGGTTTTTAAAAACTAAATCCTCATTTTTATTCGCAAAACATTGTTTGTTCTCCCTGGTGCTCAGGTGGATGTGACCTGGTTCTACATGAACTGCCTGGCAGACACGTGCGCCTGCAGCCGCGGAGGCGACTGCGAGTGTTTCTGCACCAGCGTGGCGGCGTACGCCCAGCGCTGCTGCCACCAGGGCGTGCCTGTCGACTGGCGCTCCCCCTCTCTGTGCCGTGAGTCAGAACGCAGGGGGCGAACATCTCTGCTTTCCCTATAGATCTCATTCTTCCTCTTCTTATTTTTAGAATAATAATAATCATTATAACCACTAATACAATCATTAGTAACTGCTCTTTATAAAATACAGTATGCCTCATTAAAAAGTGGTACCTTTTTTGCTTTTGAACATCTATAAAAATTATATATTTGAATGTTATTAAGCGTCTCTGTGCTTCTCTCTGCAGCGTACGACTGTGAATTCTACAACAAAGGTATGAGAAGCTCTCCACTGACTTATACGCTACGTCACACACGGATCTATAAATGATGCATAACTGAGGTTTCCACACATAAACATAAAGACATTGATAAATCAGAAGCTATATAAATAACGCAAGAAAGAGCGAGTCTCTTTATTGACAAAGGTTAAACAGGATTATGTGTGGCTACTTAACTGGCTGTATTTCTGCTGCCAGACAGTCACTGGTTGAGTTTGAAAGTCTGACGATGTTCGCAGCTCTGACAAAAACAGATCTACTAACGCTATTCACTTCATCTTCCAAGAAGAAGAAGTGAATAGAAAACAGTGGCTGCCTGAAACTGCTGGAAAAATACATCTGACAAATCCAAAGAACGAGTTATATGGTTAACAAACTGTTTCACTGCGCTGTTAAGTATGTGAGGTTTGTTGTATAAGAGCTAAAGCTGCATGAAAACTCTCATGATACTACATTTAAATGGCCTCCCGTCTGCAGTTCTGGGTAAAGGTCCCTACAGCCTGATAACCTTCAGGGATCGGACGACGCTGTTGGCAGCCGGCAGGTCCAGTGGCTCCGTGTTCCTGCAGCGGGGCAACCTTAGTGCCACCGCCAGCGCCAGCGCCAGCACCGCCGCCACCCCTGGAGTCCTCTCGCAGTTCATGATGACGCCGGGCCTCAGCAGAGCCCGACCTCACGGTGAGTTTCATCTGTTCAGACGGTCACGGTTCAACTTCATTTACACAGCTGGATCGTATTTCGCTACAAGAACCGATCGATTTCTTCTTCTCTCACCTGTCACGATTATTTATCTGTGAATTTGATGCAGAAATGAAAAGTCTTTAAATGCAAGAGCTTAGATTTACTGATGTTTCTGGACACATCGTGAGGATTTCATCAGCATCAGACAGATTTGACCCCCTCCCGTCAGTGTCCATGATTCCCCCCCTCGAGCTCGTTTCGCCCTCCCTTGTCTCTTAACGACACGCAGAGCCAGAAGTCGGCCGGCTAAAAAACACTGTGTTAGCTAGTTTTTGTATTGTATTTTATTATTCATTTATTGCAGACTTGTAATCCAAAGATGAGAAAAAAAAAAAAACAACACATTGAGAAGAGAAAAAAGAAGAATTAACAATTTACACATACAGTCTGAAAAGGGGATGGAAGGAAGCAACGCTTATAAATTTCCAACCCCTCACCCAGCACCACCCAACCCAAAATAACATATTATAACAATGCAATATATTGTAGTGACACAAACAGACATACATGACAAACAGACAGACAAACAGACAGACAGGCCCAAACTTTTCCTGCTTCTACACCCCCTCTTCGCTCCAGAACATATAGGCAACAGAGCAAATGCCAGCCAGGCAATTAGCAGATAGACAGGCATTCAGACAGACAGGTGTTTAGACAAACAGACAGACCCTCAGACTGAGAGACAGGCAGGCATCTATACAGACAGGTGTTTAGACAGACAGACAGACCCTCAGACTGAGAGACAGGCAGGCATCTATACAGACAGGTGTTTAGACAGACAGTTAGGCAGAGCGATAGACAGACGCCTAGACGGACAATGGGTGTGTCCGTGTGTGCGCCCGCCGCGTGTGTTTGGTATCTTTGGTGAATCAAAACTAACGGTTTGAAGTCAAACACTTATGCAAGTCATATGTGTGAATCTGGAAGGAAACGACACATTAAGACGAGACGACTCGCGGTTAAACAGCTCATTCGGCAGCGCTCTGTGTTCTGCCGACAGGAAAACATATCGCTGTGGTATCTGCACACCGATCGAACTTTCCCAAACTCCACTACAGGAGTTCCCTTTCATGCGCTGATACCGCGTCCACTGTATCCTCCATTAGTAAAGCAGACACTTCTTTCTCTCTACACTGACACTAAATGAGTGTAAAATAAAACTATAAAGCCGCTCAGCTAACCACGAGGTTCCCACGCTCACTTGGACATTAACCTCAAGGATGCTTTGCCATGATTTTCAAGGTCTTTTTCAAGGAAATCACTGCACACTGCTCCTTTGATTAACAGCAACTTCTCAGCTGTTACAGGTAGTATTTGCATCCATGTGCAGTTTTACAACAGCAACAACTTCTACAAAAGCAACATATTGTTCATTTCTGATAGAATAGCCTCTATTATCGTTGTAATAGCATTGCAACGAAATTTGGAGTGCAAGATCAATTTGGTGCATTAAAAAAACACGTAAAGACCAATTTAAAACAGTTAAAAGGTGGTTGAGGGCGACACGGTGGGGTGGTGGTTAGCACTGTCTCCTCACAGCGAGAGGGTTCCTTCTTAGAGAGCTTCTTAGATGACGCACACTAATGTGAACATTATCTGTAACAGAATGAAGCTGTTTCTGTGTCAGGACTTCATTGAAGAGATATGTTGATGATGATCAAAATTCTCCTGCTCTAACATTGCTACACTGATTCTCCAAATCTCAAATTAATCATCTCCTTATCACGAGAAAAATGGTGGAAAATTATCTTGTTATCACGAGAAAACAGAGGAAATAAAATGTGTGTAATGTAGGAGCTTTTAGGGCTTCCGTAAAAAACAGAGAATTTGGAGTCGTTGCGGTTCTAAAGAGTTTGTTGTGTTTCCTTCTCCACAGACACGTCGCGGGTTTCCTTCGAGGCAGCCGACAGGCCGAACTACTTCCTGTACGCGAACCCCAGCGGCCAGGTGAGGCTTGCAAAGTGGGAGGAGAGTGCGGCATTCTGGGACGGAGCTACCTTCGTCCTCCACAGGAACACCTGGATCCCCGGCTATGACTCGTTGGAGTCCCACGCGAAACCCGGCTTCTTCCTGCACGCCACTCTGGCCCGCCTCCACCTGCTCAAGTACAGGCACACGGACAGCTTCCGCAAGGCCACGCTGTTCAGATTGACAGGTCAGCAGCACTGAAACGACCGACGTGCAGTGAACACATCACACACCGCTCAACAAGTCAGGGTTACTGAGGCTGCAGTCAGGATGAAAGTACCAGATTTCAAACCAAGCCCCCACCACAGCGACTTCCTGGTTGATCCAATCAGGAAGTGCCACAAACTGCAGTTCTCTGAGTGTCCACTAGGGGCAGGTTTCATAATAGAGCAGTTTCTCATTGACCCCCATGTTAAACAGGCCGTTTTCACAGCGTCATTAAACCTGTTTAATGCCTGGGACAAAAAAAACATTCTAGTCTGTATGTTTAGTTCATATCTCCATGACAACACTGAGGGGGGGGGGGGGGGGGGGGTGTACCAGACTAGTTTTTTTTTTATTGGAGGTTAAAGTTTATGAATAATTAGGGGCTCTTGAGTGAAAGCTAGCCACTGGCCCTCACTTCTCCTCAGAGGTAACCGTCAGCCAGATGGACGTATCTCCCTCCCCCCAACGTCACATACATGCCCTTTTTTGGTCAGAGGAAAAGAGGCGGAGTCAAAGTCTGACAAGATGGAGACTCCCGTAGGCGAGGACGATTGGATCAAGTTGTGAGAACGGACCCCGACGGAGACACTATGTCTATTTTTTATACATGCATATATGTTTCCAACTGATTGTGTTGTGATGATGTGCTTCCTTATCAACACACTGTTTGTTAATAATGTGTTTCATTTGTTTTGAGTTGGAGACAGGGACAGTAAAACGCATGTTGTCCCGATGTTGAGGTTCTCATTATATTTTTAAGGCTAAGTGAGGAATCAGGCAGCTTTGCTGAAGGTTCAGCCGGCCACCAGGAGTCAAAGGTCAAGAGCAGTGACTCCTCTGGCTGCAGACTGGGCTCAGAGCGCAGCCAGGTTAATCACCGATGCTAAAAATACAGCAGCATTTGTGTTGGGGAAAAAAAAGCCTGGCAGCCAATGGCAGATTGGATTTCCTGCTGACGGCAGAAGAAGTCCAGCCTTCAGACGGACACTAATGGCTTTCTAACTTCATCACATTACTGCTCTGCGAAAACATTTGAGGATCCTTTTTAGCCGGGCTGGATTAGTAACCTGATATACTTCTTCTAATACAGGGTTTCCTGCAGAATGAGGCCACATCAGAGGGTTTTTTATTTAGTATCAATGTTGTGTGAGCAGTTTCATCGAGACACTTCGGACAGTGGTTTATTTATTGCACATGCACGCATTGTTTAAAAGACTACAGAACTTTATTTTACGTCTCAACCAAGGTAACAATTTCCAAAAATACCCGAACATGTCATTAGTATCAAAAGATAGACATGACATCCAGACCATGGTGGGAAGAGTAAGGGCCACTACTTTTATTTATTTTACTTTTCTATGTTATTGTACCTCTAAGGTTGCAGGGATATGAGAGATGGACTTGCTGAGAGAGTTTTATACCTTACCTACTTGTGACTTTGAAGTAAAAGTGTGTTTTCCATCAGGCCCCAGCCCGGACGCCACGCCCGGTCCTCGCTGTCAGTGGCGGTACGACTCCTGCGTCATCCCCTGCTTCAAGACCTGCAGCGACCCGTCAGCTGAGGCCTGCATCACCATTCCGCAGTGAGACCTTTGACCTTTTCACCAACTCTGCTAACCTCTGATCTCGTCTTTTATTAGATCCTCAAATGTGTTTTATTTATTTAAAGTGCAGGAAGGACGTAGTTAAAGGGTAAAAATAACAGCAACAACATTTTTATATTGGAAAAGCATAAAGATTTAAACCCTTCAAACTGTTTTTCTGTGTGATTTCCTCTTCACGTCTTCGTTCCTGCACTGAAACAATGTGGGGGTTACGTTTGAGACGATTGAGACCCGTGTTTGTTCAGTCACAAGCAATGTGTTTGATAACCTGTTTTATATCCTTGTTCATGGCTGCGTTGCTCTCTGCAGAGTGGAGGGCTGCCTTCCTGTCTGCCCCCCACACATGGTCCTGGATGAGGTCACCCGGCGCTGTGTCTATGTTGAAGACTGTGAGTATCTCCTGACAGATTTCAGTGGTGTTTTGCTTCAGATGTTAAGACGCTCCTCTCAGTCTGTCTCATAATCGGTGTCTCTGTGGAGCTCAGCCGTTCTCTAACGCACTTTTTATTGTTTGTGTTCAGGCATTAAAGCCCCAGTTACTGTGCCTCCTGTAACATCGTCCACTGCTCCGCTGACCTCTGCAGCTGTTGCTTCTGCAACCACCACGAGCACTGCTGCCTCCACCACCTCCCCCTTGCAGACCACCACCACTGCTGCATCCTCTGCCCCTCCACACACCGCTGCCACCACTAAAATCCCCACCACTACTCCTGCCGTGAGCACACAGACCACCTCGTCCGAGGTGCCACCCGCCCCAGACGAGCCGACTCGTCCGGTCGCTGCCTCTCCTTCTGCAGCTCCCGAACCTTCCAGAACAGCAGGACCCCCGTCTCCTCCAACGACGCCCCCGTCTGTCAGTCCAGAAGTGGGTGAGCCGCTGTCTACCGTTAAAGTGACAGAAGCCTCGTCCACCGCTGCAGCAGGTACGACAGCGTGGACGACCAAAGCTGTGAGCGCCACAACCAGCCCCTTCAGCTCCTTCAGCCCCAGTACGTCCAGGACGAGCAGCGCTCCCTTCGCCATCACAGCTCTGTTCTGGCTCACCACCACCACCAAGCCCTCTGACCTCCTGCATTCGGTCTTCACCACCGCCGCGACGCTGCAGCCATCCACCTCTGCAACCCCGACCACAAGCTCCGTCGAAGGGCCGACCACCTTTACCACCCCTCCTCCTCCTGAGACCACAGAGACTACAACACATTCAGCCGTAGTTACTCCGAGTGTAACCACTAGTTCTAGACCTCCAAGTCCCGCTCCAGTCTCAGAGACGTCTACAGTTACAGACAGGACTACGGTGCCCACTGCAGCGACCACCCCAGACACCGGCACAAAGCCAGTAACAGTGGAGCGAATTGCCCCAACAACAACAACTACTACACCAACCCCTCCTGGTTTACCAAGCACAGCCTCCACGACCTCCCACCCTCTCCCGACCTCACCTCCTGTCCAAACAGAAACTGCGTCTTTGCCCACAGTCACTTCAGCTGAAACAACAGAAATCGTCACACCAGCTGCAACTTTCACCACCATTAAAACAACAGCGTACATGAGTCCAACACCACCCCCTGCTGCCACAGAGAAAATTCTGCACCTCACTCCTACTAAACTGACAACGTCTACAACGACTGTTCCTGAAACATCAACCCCAGTCCATGTTGCAACAGCTACAACTACATCACCCGCTCCTACCTCAGCTGCCACAGACTGGAGAAGAACGACAACAACGAAAGTAACCATCCTCGAATCCACTGCGTCTGAAATACCTGCAGCTACCACAACGGTTGCACCCCCACTGCCACCTCTGGAGATTACAACAACTTCTCCTGCATCCACATCCACGACCTACACTGAGAGAACCTCCTGGTCTGCTGCCGTCCCAACAGCAGAGGAAACCACTCTGACCACGACTTCAAGACCTCCAGAGGTTCCAGAAACGTCCACTGCCTCCACAGGTCCTCCTGTCACGACTAAATCAACTGTCCTGCCAGAGTCTCCAACAAAAACCACAGCTCTACCACTTTTACCAACAACGGAGAGCACCACCCATCCTGTGTCTACCGTGCGGACATCCAAGCCATGGGTTCCTCCCCATTGGGAGACCTCCTCCACCCCGGTCTACAGCCCTACAGTGAAGACTCCACCAGAGGTCACTTCTGAAACTGTCATCCACGATGTCAGTTCCACTACATCTACTACTAAGACTAAGACTACTGAAGTGCCTCGCCTTCCTGTGACATCGAAGCCGGTTGTCACCTCTGCGACATCAGCTGCTGCAACAGACACCACCGCTAAAACTACTTCAACGTCTTCAGAAATCTCAACGGCAGAAGTCGCAGCCACCACAACCAAGAAACTGGCTACACCCCCGCCTCCGCCTGCGCCCGGCACGCCCGAGACGCTTCTCACCACCATCCCCACGAGAGCTCCACCAGGTGTTGTCACCACCACTCTCAGGCCTGTCGTGGTACATTCGATTACAGAGACGACACAACCGGTGACCGGCAGAGTGGAGAAGGTGTCAACGAGAGCTACAACCATGTCATCTACGACTTGGTCACTGCGCACAACAACTGCTTCTTCCACCGCAGCTCCAAGGCCAACCACTGTCCAGGACAGAGTCACCAGCCGGCTGGTGTCCACGGCAAGAGCTTCACCTGCAGCAACAACAACTAGCACCATCGCACAGACAACCACCGTCAGAACGACTCCCAGACTTCCTGTGACAACAAGAGTTACCCCCAGAATCACGTCAACTGAGAGGTCGACCATCAGGCCTGTCACTGCAAGGGTAACTATAGCAACAAGGCCAGCAGCAACCACCAGATCGACCACTCTCGGCCCACCGACTGTCACGCCAAGTCCCGGCACGACAACTGTGTCAGAAGTGCCGTCAACTTCTGCAGAGTCGGTCACCACGACGAGCACAACCGAACGCGTCGACACAACCGCAGTCGTGACCACTGTAACGACTCCGGCCCCCATTTCCACCCTAACAACGGTGGAGCTATCTTCATCCGTGCCCATGACAACCACCAGAGAGTCGGCCACGTCTGAGAAAACCCTGACAACCAAAGAGAGCGACGCATCGCGTTCCACATCCCGACTGGTGACGCCTTCATCCGATACACACCTGATCTCATCCCAGAAGCCTGATATTTCCTCTCCGGCTACGACCTCACTCCCAGCAGCCACCTCGGTCCAAACTGCTGAGCAGGACAGAGTCAATCACACCAGTCCCGGTTCAACGACGCCTCCTGCACCGGCGTCGCCTTACACACCTTTGGAGACGACCAGACACGCAGCAGAGGGGACAACGTCCGTGGTTGTGTCGACTACACGACCGTGCACCGTAGGTTCATCTTCATTTCACACATAATTCATAATAAGTAACTTCTATCGTGGCTTTATTTGTAATTTATGTATGAGTTACATCCCTTTATTGATAATACTTTACAGCTAAATTTCAAAATAAGAGCACCAACTGCATCTTTAATCACACAGAAGTTCTCCTTCTTTTGTTTCCTCTGCTTTAGAGCAGCAGAGAGGTTTATTTATATTTTACAGAATTACAAGGTGTGGATTTCAAATCATGCAGTTTATCTTTGGTAAAAAGTATCAGTTAACTTGTAAGTAAATTTATATACGTTTTCAACCACATCCATGCTCCACCGGAAGGACACTTCAGTCTGGAGCTGCAGTAATACATGTAAAAATCTATTAATTGTCAACTGTTAAAGTAGTTGGCAGCTATTATGATATTTGATTTATCAGTTCGATTAAATATGGTCCAAATTTCTCTGATTCCAGCTTCTTAAATGTGAATATTTCCTGGTTTCTTTCCTCCTCTGTGACCGTAACCTGAATATCTTTGACAAATTAAGACATTTGAGGACGTCATGTTGGACTTTGGGAAACACTGATCCATGTCTTTCACCATTTTCTGACATTTCATAACAAACAACTGATCGGTTAATCAAGGAAATAATAAATAATGAAAATAATCGTTGGTTGCAACCCTACTTCAAGTCACATTACAACAAGTCGTAGATGATCAAAATTCATTACTAGGTCTTGTGATGATACAATAAAGAAGTTTAATCACGGAAGTAGGTCAAAGTATATGATCAAAAGTGCCAGAAACAGCAAGTTTCTATTGAATATATATATCCATTTTGAGTTAAATTCCTCCCTATGAAGCACAACTGTTAAATTAATTGGCAGCTATTATGATATTTGATTTATCAGTTTGATTAAATGTGGTCCAAATTTCTCTGATTCCAGCTTCTTAAATGTGAATATTTCCTGGTTTCTTTCCTCCTCTGTGACCGTAAACTGAATATCTTTGATAAAACAAGACATTTGAGGACGTCATGTTGGACTTTGGGAAACACTGATCCATGTCTTTCACCATTTTCTGACATTTCATAACAAACAACTGATCGCTTAATCAAAGAAATAATAAATAATGAAAATAATTGTTAGTTGCAACCCTACTTCAAGTCACATTATAACAAGTCGTATATGATCAAAATTCATTACTTAGGTCTTGTGATGATACCATAAAGAAGTTTAATCACGGAAGTAGGTCAAAGGTATATGATCAAAAGTGCCAGAAACAGCAAAATCGTACTCAAAATCTAAATTCCTGCCTACGATGCACTAAATATTGTGTTATTTCCTGCTTTCAAACATCTCTGTGCTCTTATTTTTTTATGGTAGATTTTGACTTTTGAATTACTTCCTGTCCAGCCTCCGTATGCAGAGATCGTGGACGAGTGCACAAAGTACATCTGCGTCAACAACCAGCTCGTGCTGTTCAACAAGTCCCAGAGCTGCCCCTTCACCTCCGACCCTCCCAACTGCGGCCTGCTCGGCTTTGCCGTGCTGGTCAACGGAGACAAGTGCTGCCCGAAGTGGGACTGTCCATGTGAGGAGCACAGACGCACATAAAATGTTTTCACATTTCTCCAGACCAGTGATGTTTCCCTCCGTGATGATCGCTTGATGCTGCTCTCAGATTTCCACGGTCGCCTCTGCTGTGTGTTCCAGGTCGCTGCTCCATGTTTCCAGATCTGAATGTGATCACATTTGACGGGAACAGCGTTGCCGTCTACAAGGCCGCCTCATACATAGTGACCCAGCTGCCCAATGAGACCGTCAGCGTCCTGGTTCAGGAGTGTCCTGCCGACTCGGAGTCACCAGTAAGTCAATAGCACACTTAAAGGGTTCCTTTGCAGTGATTTAAATGGAAGTCACGTTGATTTTGACCTGATTTTCTCTGCAAAGCTCCTCTGGAATTTCACCAACCTGTGTCTGGTGGCGCTCAACATCACGCACAACTCCAACCACATCATCATCAACAGGCTGCAGAGGAGGGTGAGACACAGCCTGTTTTTTTACTTTCTATATTTACTGCCACATCATTCTCAATATCTGACCACTCGCACTCTTTCAGCTCTACGTGAACTCGCGGTACGCCAAGCCTCGATTCAAAAAGTTTGGCTTTGAGATCTACGACACAGGCAACATGTACCTGATCCGCAGCCCGGCCGGTCTCAAGCTGCAGTGGTACCACAGCACCGGCATGATGGTGATCGACACCGACAGCTCCGGCAACAAGCTCCACACCATGGGCCTCTGTGGTAAGAGCAGTCCAACTCTTCCACGGTGTTAGTGACTCTTTAAGTCACTTACCCCCTCTGCGTCATTTTCAACGTGCAAAAAAAACTAGATGGTTAGGTCGAGGAAAAGACTTTGGTTTAGGTTTAAATAAGCATGTTTGTTATGTAACTTGCACAAGAGTTAAAATATGACACTAACTTTTGGTTTTCACGCGGGACATGAACAGCGCTCCTGGGTGAACGTCCCTGTGTGGTATAACTCTCTCTTTATACGACGTCATAACACAAGTCAGTTGAGATTTCGAGGATTTCCATCTATTTAATTGTCTTTTAAGTTAATATCCATCAAATAGTGAGTTAAAACAATGGTGACTGATCATATGACCCACTAATGAAAGCACTTATTGCCTTTTTTTGCCGTCACCATCGGCTGTAATGCGTTCACTTGTAATCTGAAATCTGGAACATCCAACTTGAGTCAGGCTTGTAGTCAAGGCAGAAGTGTCATAGGAGCGTGTGTGTGTGTGTGTGTGTGTGTCTGTGTGTGGGTTTAAGAGGGGAACATATAGGGGACGGACTGGAAGTAGAGAGGTGAATGTGTTTCAATAACATTTACAAAAGAGCAACAAAAAATAGTCAACACACACAGTGAGCGTGAACGTGACAAGATGGAGGAACTGAAAGTACAGGCTCGCCTGCAGTTACATCTTACTGCCACAGAGGCCGCTAGAAACAACAAATCTCAAATCTTATGGAGTACGATGGCGTGAGTAGTTTAATCGCGGGACATTATGTGAGAAGGGGAAGCCCTTGCACGTTAAACAGTGACACAATTATATATAACACAACTACGGGACATGAACAGCGGCCCCCTGGAGCATCTATCTGAGCATCTAATTAAGCCGCAGATGAGTTTACAGTTGAAACATCGGTGCATTTTAAACGGAGGGGCCCACTGAGCCAACTGCTGTATTTGAAGAGTACAGAGTGAAAACAGGTTGATAGATAGATAGATATGTATGTATGATATTAATATTATATGATATTAGCATTAGAGTGATCACAGAGAAATAAATCACTAGAAATGAAACAGCTCAAATGCCAAATTGCCTTTTCCCATCCTGTGATGTTACTGTCAATTATATGTGTGTTGTGTTATATGAATTAAACATGTTTGGTCTATAGGATGGAGAAAAGGGTAATTTATTGATTTATTGAATGTTCATTTGTAGAGATTGGTTCAAAGAAAGAATAAGCACAAACTGGAACATGGACACCAGGGAGCACCAAAGTCCTGCTGATCGGTGTGCACTGTGTGGCCGGTGACAATGGCAGCTTGAGCGGACACAGCCTCTTAATGTGGTCACCTTTAGATCCACTTGTCACATTCAGGGTCCACTACCGTACGTCATGACTGAGGTACATTCCTGCTTCTCTCTCACTTCATCAGGTTTCTGTGATGGAGACCCAACGAACGACCTGACTCTGGCCAACGGCACCACTGTGGGCGACAGCGAGGACCCGGCCGTTTTCATCGACAGCTGGCAGGTTCCCAACACCACCAGCTACATCAGCCACAGCCGCCGCCGCGAGCTCAACTGCTCCACAAGCGACTGCTCCGGCTGCCTGCTCATGCTGGAGAACCCCGCCTTCGCCCCCTGCCACGCCTTTGTACGTTAACTAGTCCTAGTCTCCTTACACGGGAGCCAGTGTTCGCCTGGGTCTAGTCCAGGTGTCTCAAACTGATCTAGTAAAGGGCTGCTGTGGCTGCAAGCAAGAACACACCTGACTAGACTTATTCAACCAACCGATTGCCGTCACACAGTTGGATTTGTTGGATCAGGTGTGTTCTTGCTTGGTTGGAATGAAAACCTGCAGCCACAGCCGCCCTTTACTGGATCACTTTGAGACACCTGGTCTGGTCTTTAAAGCAGGGCTGCCCAATCCTGCTCCTGAAGAGCCACTGTCCTGCATGGTTTGGGTTTCTCTCTGCTCAAACACACCTGGATCTAATAATGTGCTCGTCATCAAGCAGCTGAGGCACGTCACATGTTTGAACATCGTTAGACTCAAGTGCGTTAGAGCAGGAGAAACCTAAAACATGCAGGACAGTGGCTCTTCAGGAGCAGGATTGGGCAGCCCTGCTTTAAACTCTACAACCTGTTTCTTTTAACGCCTTAATGCAGGGGTGTCAAACTGATCCAGTAAAGGGCCGTGTGGCTGCAACCAAGCAAGAACACACCTGACTCGACTTACTCAATCACCTGAACTGTCTTCACACAGTTGGTTTGTTGGACCAGGTGTGTTTTTGATTGGTTGGAATGAAAAGCTGCAGCCACACGGCCCTTTACTGGATCAGGTTGACACCTATGCCTTAATGCAGGGCTGCCCAATCCTGCTCCTGGAGGGCCACTGTCCTGCATGTTTTAGGTTTCTCTCTGCTCCAACACACTTGAGTCTAACGATTTTCAAACCTGTGACAAGCTTCAGCTGCTTGATAACAAGCACATCATTACAATCAGGTGTGTTGGAGCAGAGAGAAACCTAAACCATGCAGGACAGTGGCCCTCCAGGAGCAGGGTTGGGCAGCCCTGAGGTAGAGTGATTTTGATTGGTTGGAATGAAAAGCTGCAGCCACACAGCGCTTTACTGGATCACTTTGACACCCATGCCTTAATGGATATGAACCAGTTCTCAAACCTGCTGCTGTATTTAATTGATCTTCACTCTTCAGTTTAAGACAAACAAGTGAAACTGGATGGTCGTTTTTAAATGGACTCTGTAACATAACTCTGAAAAATTAGATAACTTCTGAGAATTGTGTTCCTATTGGGCCACATGTGTAAAATAAAAAAAACATCCTAGGAGGAGGACTGTATACCTTGTTCCTGTTCATTCATCATGATGCACAGTATTTCCATTGTATCCGTATGTTTATATCTTCAACTGTGATGCGGATATGATGTGGTACTCAATGTACTTATAACATTGAATCCTGATCTGAAGTGCCTTACCTCCTAATAAAAATATTAAACACACAAAAAAGATAACTTATGAGAACTGCCAACAATGTAAACATCTGTATTACTTGACATAATTATCCGTAACTTTAAATGCAGTTGATTTGATTGTTTCTTTGTTTCCAGGTCCCGCCGAGCACCTTCTGTGAGGTGTGGGTGCGAGATGCAGAGTACGTCAACAACCAGTGTGTGGCGCTGGCTGCCTACGGCGCCTCTTGCCACAAATTCAACATCTGCATTGAGTGGAGGAGTCCAGATTACTGCCGTAAGACATATGCGTGCCATTCAAACGTTCAGCAACGCTCCCAGCTGCTCTTTAAGCATACTGTATATATATATATGTAACATGTACAGTAATACTGTGACTCTAAGACAGCTGTTACAAGAGCTGGTTAAGTATCTCTCACACTCCCTGTTAGTTTCCTTGCATCTGTTTGGGACAGACAGTGTTCATGTCATCAGGGTTAGTGCACAAGTAGGTAACTGAACCATAATACCTGGAGCATTCATGCTTTTTGCAACAGAAAGTTAAAGCTTCTGTCTTTCACGTCATCAAAACACCTTTGCACTAAAATAAGCATCCCTCAAAAACCTGTCCCGTGGACAGTTCCGGCCCGGGCGACTAGAGGGCTCTGCACCTTGGTGCGGAGGCTCCTGTCTGCTCAGGTTGGGGGGGTCTCTGTGGCGGTGCTCCCTGTGACCTTGGACTGGGATCTCTCCCGGTGTGGTCGGCCCCCCCAAGGGAGCTTCCTCTAGCCTCCTCTGTACCTCAGGTCTCACTGCCCGGCCATGTCTCTGTTGTGACAACTAGTGTTTGTGTAGGTGTGAGTGTGTGTGTCTGTCAGAGTGGCTGTGTGTGTGTGTGGGTGTGAAGGTGTGTATGAACGTATACATATGTGTGTGTGTCTCTGTGCATGACTGTGGGGGGGGGGGGTTGGGTTCTTTTAACTTTCTTCTCCTGGTTTTATATGATGTTTCTCTTTTTCTGTACATCTCTATGAGGCACTTTGCGACACTTTTCTGTATGAAAAGCGCCGTTTAAATAAAGGTTGATTCGATTTGAACAAATGAACTTATAATGAGGATGTGTTGGTAGGTTACTGCTCTAGACTCCATTCAGCACACTCTTGAGCTTCCACCGTTACCTTTTTGAGTCTAAAGTGAAGAGATGTGTTTGAGGCACCGACATGTTTGTGTCTCTTCCTGCAGCCTTCGTGTGTCCCGACACGCTCCGCTATCAGGCCTGTCTGCCGGCCTGCACGTCTCAGTCCTGCCCCAACCACGACTTTGACTCGGACCCAGACCAGTGTTCAGGCCTGACGGAGGGCTGCGTGTGCCCCGAGGGGACACTCCTCCACCGGCCGTACTCCGCCCTCTGCATCTCACCTGAGAAGTGTGGTAAGACCCCAGTGTAACTGTCGAACTCACCACTACATTAGACATGGAGAATAATAAATACCTAAATGATCTATCTTTAATCTTTTAATTAAAAGTGTTTCAGAATCAAAAACATTTTAAACTGTACATCAACTGTCCTCGGTGTGTGTCTGCAGCCTGCACCGACAGCGCCGGCGTCCCTCATGCACATGGCGAGGTGTGGAAAGCCTCCAAAGACGCCTGCTGCATGTACCGCTGCGACAACGACACCATCGTTCCCGTGGAGTACAACTGCTCAAACGTGGCGACGCCGGTGTGCCTTCGAACGGCGGAGGTGACCATCAGCCTGGCCGACGACACCAGCTGCTGCCCGCAGAAAGTCTGCGGTGAGGACACGAGGGTTAATGAGGTTTAGTTTAAAAAAACATCAATCTGAGGCACATTTCATGTTTTTTTTTTTTGGAAAAGGCGTCTTCAACCTGAATCAACAGTACTAAAATACAAAATTGGTATTTCCCATAGTTCTTTTCCTGTCTATGCATCCATTTATGCGTACAGGTGAGCAATGAGGGTCAACGGAAGACAGTTTGTTTGGTAAAGGACAGTGTTTCTGGTCTTTCCTGAGAACATCTCCCTGTATATTCCCCTTAATATAAAAGGTTACGCACGTTTACCCACATTAAACTCTCTCTCTCTCTCTCTTCTACCCACATGCTTACAACCTGCGTAGTTGCAGTTCGTGCATCAACATATTAACAATCTTAAAAAGACAACTTTATACATTAAAGTGAGGGGAAATTGCTAATTGTTATTTCCATGAGGGATAGGAAGGTGCATTTCATGTTTGTTTTTTTAATTGTGTGCAGTTTGTAATCAGAGCCTGTGTGACCTGATCCCTCCGGAGTGTAAATACGGGGAGAAGCTGGTGTCGTACTACAGACAGGACTCCTGCTGCCCCGACTACGCGTGTGGTGAGTTTCCTCTCTGATCAACAGTGACGGCATCTCTATCTCTAAGGATATTTCCCCTAAAATGTGGGACACTTCTTTTTAATGTGTGTGTTGCAGAGTGTGATCCTGAACTGTGCGAGTCGGACGTTCCCGCCTGCAGAGACGACCAGACCCTGATCGCCACCAGAGCCGACGGCAGCTGCTGTCTCGCTCACATCTGCAGTCAGTTCAAGCGTTAACTTGCGTCTTCTGCGTCTCATTGAACCATCAGTGAGTTGTCAGTGTGATGAATGAAGTGTGTGTGTGTGTGGTTTTCTGCAGTGTGTTCTTTGTGTGCGGAGACGCCTCCTCTCTGCCAGGACGGCGAGGTGCTGATGGTAGACGGAAACACCACGGACCGCTGCTGCCCCGCCTACCAGTGTGGTCAGAGAACACACACACACACACACACACACACACACACACACACACTTTTTATTTGTTTATTTCCCTTTTTTAGATTCTTACATTTGCAGGCTGGATGTCCGAACAGTTGAGGAATAGGATTTAAAAAAAGATGCATGACATAAACATTTTTGATGACGATCTCGTGTCCTAAACACACCAAGCAGTGGCGGATTGTTGCAATAATTACATTTTTCTGATGCGTTCAAGTGGGAAGAAACAGGTCAACATGTATCAGGACTCTCTGTACTAAAGATCAAGCCCAAACCACAGCGACTTCCTAGTTGATCTAATCAGGAAGTGCCAAAAACTGCAGTTCTCTGAGTGTCCACTAGGGGCAGGTTTCATAACAGAGCAGTTTCTCATTGACCCCCATGTTAAACAGGCATTACACAGCATCATTAAACCTGTTTAAGGACAAAAGAACATTCTAGTCTGTATGTTTAGGTCATATCTCCATGACAACACTGAGGGGGGTGAACTTTTTTGGACCAGGCTAGTTTTTATTTGATTGGAGGTTAAAGTTTATGAATAATTAGGGGCGTGGCCTCTTGAGTGACAGCTAGCCTCTGGCCCTCACTTCTCCTCGGAGGTAAACGTCAGCTAGATGGACGTATCTCCCTCCCCCCAAAGTCACATACATGCCCTATTTTGGTAAGAGGAAATGAGGCGGAGACAAAGTCTGACAAGATGGCGACTCCTGTAGGCGAGGACGATTAGATCAAGTTGAGAGAACGGACCTCGACGGAGACGCCACGTCCACTTTTTAAACAGTCTATGCTTAATATGCATAATACATCGAATAAATATGCATAATTATGTAAAGCACTTTGAATTACCTTGTTGTTGAAAGGTGCTTTACGGATAAACGTGCTTCTGCCGCACTTCACCACAGGATTCATAGATATTACACGGTTGCTTGCCACCGGCTGCTTGGCGTGTTTTACATTTGTTTATTGCAGAATTGTGACCAACAATTCACCAGTTCTCACTGGTGTAAAACACTGTTTCTAAATTACCTGAATTATATAAACAGTGGCATTATTGCGATTGCTTGTTTCCCGTAACAATATTTATAACAAGGTACTGGCCGATTTCTATGCATACAGCTTAAAACAGCAAACGCACAACACGAATATATCATTGACTTGTTTTGCTTTGTGTGTGTGTGTGTGTGTGTGTGTGTGTGTGTGAGCAGTGTGTGAGCCCTACAGGTGTCCCGACATCACCTGTCCTGTTGGGATGTCGGTGATGTCCGTGTCCAGTCCGGGTCGCTGCTGTCCAAACCAAACATGCGGTATGACTACATCAGTATGAGACTTACTCTGACCTCACATCACGTTCATGATGATACAGCACCGGTTGTTGTTGTTGCATGTTTTCAGTTTACTCTCAGCTCTAAATGCAGCTGAAATTTGAGAATGACGACAATTTCTGTTTTTCTTTCAGAGTGTTCCTGTGAAAAGATCACCTCTCCCAAATGTGGGCTGGTACGTCATGAGTTTAAATATTCAGCCCGTGCGGAGCTGAGTCCGTTCTGTTCCTGTGTTTCGATGTCACGAGTGCTGAGTCGCTGCTGATATCTCAATAAAACTGAAATGAGTTTAACCAGGTGATAAAATTTAGATTTAGTTAGTTTCAGTTCACTAGAAATATTAAGTATTGCTTATAATTCTACTATAATAACCCTGGTTTAGACATGTAATGGTGTATGTTATATGTATATAACTCACTGACAACAAAGCTTAATTATCACCTTGTAGATGCTACGGACGAAACAGCATGAAACTGACATATATCATTTATATATAGAATAAACAGTTTGGGACCGAGCACTGACCCCTGGGGGACGCCACAGGCAGTGTCCGAGCAGGATGAGCTAGTCTCCCAACTTCACAAATTGACTCCGGCCCTTTAAATAACTCTCAACCCAGTGCAAAACTATCCCCCTGACCCCGTTCCAGTTTATTGATTAATATGTCACGATTAATCTTTAAGATCAATGGATATTCCTATTGCTTATAATTTTGTCCGTTTACTATGATAACCCTGGTTTAGATCTAATGGTGTATTTTACATGTATAGAACTCACTGGGTCAGTCAGTTCAACATCTTTTATTTTTCAACATCATTTTGCACAAAAAAAGCTTAAAAAAACTAACAACAAAGCTTAATTATCACCTTGTAGATGCTTAGACGAAACAGCATGAATCTGACTTATATCATTTATATATAGAATAAACAGTTTGGGACCCAGCAATGACCCCTGGGGGACGCCACAGGCAATGTCCGAGCAGGATGAGCTAAAGTCTCCCAACTATAACTCTCAACCCAGTGCAAAACTATCCCCCTGACCCCGTGCCGTTCCAGTGTTTTCTGTTTATAGTGTGTGTGTGTGTGTGACTCTGGTTTGGTTCTTCTTGTGTTCTGCAGGGAGAGGCTGCCCAGCTGGACCGGGCCTTCCTGTCCGACCCACAGAACCAGTGCGCCTGTAAAAGATACAAGTGTGGTGAGAATTCAAGTGACTTAGACAGACTGCGCCTTTATAAGCTTTGTATGGACTTAACTGAAATATATATATGTACATACACACACTGTGACCATGTCTCCATGTGTGTGTGTGTATTCAGTGCGCGAGGCCGTGTGTGTGTTCGGCGAGCGCGGCGTGTTGCGGCCGGGTCAGACTCTGGTGGAGCACCGCGACGACGGCTTGTGTAGCAGCAGACAGTGCAGTCGCAGCCTCGACCCGGCGAGCGGCTTCCACCTGCTGCGCACCAGCAGCATCAACTGCTCCACCCACTGCCAACCAGTAAGACACACACACGCACACACACGTACACCCGCACGCACACACACACACACACGTACATGCACGGTTATATTACACAAAGTGAATATCTTTGAGTTTTGGACCGTTGGTCGGACAAAACAGGACATTTTTTTCTATTTTGTGACATTTTATAAACCAAAGATTAGTCGAGAACATGATCGTGTGGTGGTTAGCACTGTCGCCTCACAGCAAGAGGGTTCCCGGTTCGAATCCTGGCTGGGGCCCTTCTGTGTGGAGTTTGTATGTTGTCCCCGTGTCTGCGTGGGTTTTCTCCGGGTTCTCCGGTTTCCTCCCACAGTCCAAAGACGTGCAGGTGTTGGGTTCATTGATGACTCTAAATCACCCGTAGGTGTGAATGGTTGTTTGTCTCTGTTTGTCTCTATGTGTCCTGTGATAGACTTTTTGAACACAGACGCCACCAAAGTCAATGCATTGTTTACTAAATATAAAAAATGTCCATTTCCCACATCCCAACGGGAAATTCAGGACTCAAATCAATATGAATACTTAAGGAAAGTGAGAGAAAGAAATAATAAGAACAGGGTAAAAACAGAAGAACTATCTATTGGTGTTGCTCCAACATGATGTCATGTTTCACCTCCCGTACATTTGTGACTCTAACCAACAGAAGAGAAACACACACACACACACACACACACGCACACACGTACACACACACACACGTACACACACACATTTCATCATTAATTCACTAAACTCATCTCAACTGTTTCAGAATCAGATCTACGTTCCTCCGAAGGACCAGGCGACGTGCTGCGGCGTTTGCAAGAATATTTCCTGCCTCTACGAACACGAGAACGGGACAACAGGGCTCTATAAGGTATGACCTCAACTCATCATGTATTAATTATATATATGTAACTATATACTGAATATTTCATGCACATTCTTTAATATAATCTGTAGTTTCAAGGGTGGCCTTCATCAGCAGATACAGTAGCTGTGTAGCTGAGCTCAAACTGAGGGTGGAGTTCAAAGTCGGTCCCTAGTTTCATAGATTAATCTCATCTCATCTTCAGCCTCTTATCCGGGGTCGGGTCTCAGGGGCAGCAGCTTTAGCAGGGGACCCTAAACTTCCCTTTCCCAGGCCACATTAACCAGCTCTAACTGGGGGATCCTGAGGCGTTCCCAGGCCAGTGTGGAGATCTAATCTCTCCACCTGGTCCTGGGTCTTCCCCGAGGCCTCCTCCCAGCTGGACGTGCCTGGAACACCTCCCTAGGGAGGCGCCCAGGGGGCATCCTTACTAGATGATCCTGAACCACCTCAACTGGCTCCTTTCAACGCGAAGGAGCAGATTTAATTTTTTAATTTCTTCTGACTTGGTCAGGAGTGTTTTTCATTAAGAATAATATGTTAAAGACCAGATATTCACATTTGAAAAATGGGGCCAGGTGATTTATCGATTTTAAATTGAAATCTGATTTTTTTGTTTGGACGATGTTAAAAAAAAAAATCGATTTTTCCTTTAGCTTGCGTCAAAACCACAGTAGTTTACTGCTCTCTCGGAAAACAGCAAGGCTTTACTTCCTAAAAAATGCTACGAAATGTGTCCTTTCCCCACTACGACTGATTTATGGACCCTGCAGCCCTACATGTAGGACTTCATTGATATTTTTGTTATGCAAATATGTTCGGTTTTGTTTGAAAAATTGTATTCAGGGATGCTTTACATTTGTTTTCCTCCCTAGAGGCACTTGACCACCACTTCACCTTGAAAACACGCCATTAAATTTCAAGCATTTCAAGGATTTCACAACCCCTTTAATCGCTGCATGTTCCCATTTGAATACACAGTGAACAACAACACAGATGATTTAATCTGTACTTTAAAAAGTAATGTCAGGTTTGTGGCTCCAGACGTTGTTTTAGTCCCTGTTGGTGTAACGCGGCCTGAGTCAGAAAAGCATTAGTAACAGACTGATGTAACTAATATTATTATTATTAATAGCAGAAGTGTGCACATGAGTTGATGCTGTCGGTGTGTTTTCAGCCGGGGAAGTCTTGGGTATCGAACTGTATGAAGTTCGACTGTGCAGACACGCTGTCTGGGCCCACGCTCATCTCCTACTCCTTCAGCTGCCCGCCGTTCAACGAGACAGAGTGCACCAAGGTCAGCGCACGCACACACACACGCACGCACGCACGCACGCGCACACACACACGATGGACACTGACCAAATAGACTTTTCTGTGCTGTATGATTATGTTTGTTTCATAATGGTGTTGCTTAATGTTATTATTATAAAGTCAACATACCAACACATTTACAGCCAAACAATTAGTTTATTAATTACTCTTTTCCCGCAGGTTTTACATAAACAGATTGTCTGGATAAAATGTTACAGGATTGGAATTTTATACAATAACCTTTGAAAAAAACACACTTTTCAGATGAAGGTGGTTTTAATCTACAAACAGGAAAAACTATAAATGTAAGATATTTGATGTGTAATGAGGAATAAACCGGGGACAAAGAGTGACAACAGGAGTGTTTACAAAACTGCTTTGACGGGATATGATTCATGAAGGAACAGTAAACACGCAAAGCAGTCAAGATAAGGGGTTCGCAAGAAACAGAGCAACATGCACATGATAGAGGGAGGAGAGAAACGGGTGTTCTCTGTCAATACAGCGGGAGAGGTCAAAACCGTGACAGAAAAAGTTTGAAAGATTCAAGAAGCTTTATTTATCCTGAGGGAAATGATTGTGCAAAAGTTTCAACACAAAGGTGGGAAAGGATCAGAGTGACAATAAGCTAAAAACATAAATCAAACCAAAATAAAGCTGACATCAAATAAATCAAACAATAACTAAATGTGACAGAGTGCAGCAGACATTGTGGTAAAACGTAGGTTTATACAATATACAACAATACGCAGTGTGCAGTTTAGCAGCATACTGAAATAAAATAAGTACAAACTAAATAAGTGAGAAGGAGCGATAAGTGATAACAGTGTTAAAGTGTAGCAGCATTTACTACAGAACTAAGTTACAGTACGACTAAATACAGTGATGCAGTGATGATATAAAGTGATGCAGTGATGATATAAAGTGATGCAGTGATGATATAAAGTGATGCAGTGATGATATAAAGTGATATAAAGTGATGCAGTGGTGATATAAAGTGATGCAGTGATGATATAAAGTGATGCAGTGATGATATAAAGTGATATAAAGTGACATTGTCTCCACTGTTCCTTACCTGACCGGGGGAGATGATGAAAGCATTTCATCTAAACTGTTCTTAGGCGATAAATGCAGAATAACCCAAGTTTTTCCCTTTTACATTGAATATGTGCATAAAAAGCAGCCATCTTGGGTTCAGTCAAAGAATATAAACCTTCAAAACCCAGACTGACGTGGACACAGAGGGTATTTTCTATGTTCCTCTCTTAACACTTTACTCTCCTGTGCTCTCAGATCGGTGGAACTGTCGTGAGTTACATGGACGGATGCTGCAAGACGTGTGAGTATCTGATCGGAGCGCAGCAGCGGTCCCGTAGCTAGCGTAGAAGCTGTAGGCTGCAGCTGACACTGAAGGGCGCCTCCGCCTGCCGCTCAACATGTTGTGCCGACATGTTTGCCCTTCAGTTCGTTTCGTTTTCGGTCCAAAATCTTCAACCGCGTTGTCTCAATTGGATCCTAGCTGTTGTCTTTGCGTTACATTAGTCTGCTGTTTATTCAGATTAGAGAGATCAGAGGTCGGCGTGCTTTTCAGTGAAGGGACAGGAAAGTCTTTTCGCTGAAAAGCATCTGATCACATGCAAGCGGGTGTGTGGTTTATGTGCTGCGGCTTACCATCGTGTACCAATCCCCCCCAGGTACCGGATTCCCTCTGTTCCCTTTCCCCGTTAGCCCCCTGACTCCCACAGTTAACACAAACTGTGAACGAGGTACCACCACAACAACAAGGCTCGTCAGTGCCATTGTTGATATTCAACAATGTACTCCCTCCAAAAAAGAAACCAATATGTAAAACACACAGGACGTCTGACTGCAACCTACTGCCCTCCGCAGAACAGTCCTCTCAGCTGCTGTCTCATTTTTTAGATATTAAAAACAAAGCCAAAAACATGCAACCAAATGAAAGTTAAAGTTTCTTCTAGTCAGACAAGTTGGTTGTATGGTCAGGACGTCCTCTTTCCTCTCCTTAGCGGACAGTGTCGGCTCTATTGCAGCCTTTCTCAGAGCTGCTGTTTGCTTCAGGGTATGACGTGTTGTATGAAAACAGCTGACCAGGCCGGGAACCTTCAAAAAAGGTCATCAAAGGGGATGTGAGCAAGAAACAGCAGAACAAAGAAATCAGCCATAACAGAAGTAACAACCATATCATGGACTGTGACAGGGGAAAAATCATCACATCAGAAACAAACAGATGCAGTAGATGGATAAAGAAGGAGGCCGTAGAAATAAGGAGGCGTGAGGGCAGCACCATGAACAGGGACGAGGGGGCGCACTTGCTCCCACACATCTGGGACACCGCCCTCTGCCAGCGGCATCAGGGCGAGGAACGTCCACAACCGGGTCAGCTGTTTTCACAAAACACGTCATACCCGGAAGAAAACAGCGACACTGTCGGCTAAGGAAAGGGAAGAGGACGTCCTTACCATATGTCACAACCCGGCTCAACAGTATGTGACAAAAGAGGGAGACCACACACAGTCTGTGAATAATTAATCAAAGGAAATAAGCAATATGATTCAGTATCAGTTGTCAGTATGTATGCGGTGTCTGTGTGTGTGAGAGTGTAAGTGTATGTACGTGGAAACAATATGGAAACAAATAATAATAATGGCAGGCCAGGAAGTCAGGCAGGCAGGCAGGCAGGCAGGTAGGCAGGCCAGGAAGTCAGGCAGGCAGGCAGGCAGGCAGGCAGGCAGGCAGGCAGGTAGGCAGGCAGGCAGGCCAGGAGAGAGAGCGAGAGGATCCTGCAGGTGTGCTCTTTAGCCACCTGAGCCCGGCCTGCTCAGGTGTGCTGCATCTCTGATGGCAGAGCTCCTCCCACCAACCTCCTGAAACAAAGCAAACAAAGACGGAGCAGGACCAACCCCAGGGTCATCGCACATACAAACCATTTGTCTGACTAGAAGAAACTCTAAAAATTCTAATTAGGAATACAAAATCAAATGTTTTGAATACATCTATAACAATTACGGCTGTTTGCATTCTTATTCTTCCAAGAAGCGAGTGAATTCCCTTTCTTGTACGTATTTACTTTAAAATGATCCGTACTTAAAGGGGATTTCACACCTTAAAGGAGGCGGGGACACGGTCCTTTATGTGGGCCAAACATGACGTCACACTTGAGAGGACGGTTACAGGAGCCACCCCTGCCCCTCCCCCTCCCTGTGGATCACGTACACGTACACGACAGACCAACTCTTTTCCCCATTAGCGCTGTCTGGGCAGTGCATTGTTGATTGTCAACAATGTGCTGTTGGTAGTGGCCCGGTAGTCGGGCTTAGACGTCTGCATGTGTCAGTAGAGACTGATGTGGTGTTGGTGTCGGGTGGGGGGGTGGGGGGTGTAGCTGCTGTAGAAGACCTGCATGCTGCTGCAAATGCTGCACCACCCCCGGGGGGCGCTGTGTGGGACACTGAAGCTGCTCTGTGTGACGCATTTTACCATCAACGAATCATCATCTTTCAAATCTCTATGTGGTGAATTGACTCTTACTTTGCTTTTTCCTCTTCCCTCACGACCCGATCGTTCCTTTTGGATCAGGATCTTTCATCACAACCAAGACAAAAACAAGTCTAAATGTACCTAAAATAAGTCTAAATGTACCTAAAACAAGTCTAAATATACCTAAAACAAGTCTAAATGTACCTAAAACAAGTCTAAATGTACCTAAAACAAGTCTAAATGTACCTAAAACAAGTCTAAATGTACCTAAAACAAGTCTAAATGTACCTAAAACAAGTCTAAATATACCTAAAACAAGTCTAAATGTACCTAAAAAAAAGTCTAAATGTACCTAAAACAAGTCTAAATGTACCTAAAATAAGTCTAAATGTACCTAAAACAAGTCTAAATGTGCCTAAAACAAGTCTAAATGTGCCTAAAACAAGTCTAAATGTACCTAAAACAAGTCTAAATGTACCTAAAACAAGTCTAAATGTACCTAAATCAAGTCTAAATGTACCTAAAACAAGTCTAAATGTACCTAAAATAAGTCTAAATGTACCTAAAACAAGTCTAAATGTACCTAAAACAAGTCTAAATGTACCTAAAACAAGTCTAAATGTACCTAAAATAAGTCTAAATGTACCTAAAACAAGTTTAAATGTACCTAAAATAAGTCTAAATGTACCTAAAACAAGTCTAAATGTACCTAAAACAAGTCTAAATGTACCTAAAACAAGTCTAAATGTACCTAAAACAAGTCTAAATGTACCTAAAATAACTCTAAATGTACCTAAAATAAGTCTAAATGTACCTAAAACAAGTCTAAATGTACCTAAAATAAGTCTAAATGTACCTAAAGACAGCTGGTTTCCTTATTAATAATAATAGGTGAATATTTTACTAACGTTAGCTTCATATTTCCAGTTTACTCATCATGTACTAATTATATTTTGATTTGTTGTAACCTCCATCACCTTACATTTACGTAACGGGTAAAAGAGTTCAGGGGAGGTTCAATAAAATAAAATAAAATTATACTATAATAGAAGTAGAATTAGGGCTGGGTATTATCAAGAGCCTCACGATTGGATTTTAATTCTTTAGGACACGTATGGAAGTTAATCTGTGTGTTGAATTTCTAGCACTGAATATATGCATTGAAAATATGTATCTGGATGTTTTTGACTGATTTTTCAATGTTCATGAGTTCAAGGTTAAAAAATCTAAAGTTAGAAAAATTCAATGTTAAAAAATTCAAGTCTAAAAAATACAAAGTTAAAATTTCACTATTTCAAATTCAGAAGCAAAACAATTTATAAAATGCTATGTTATGAATTCAAAGTTAAAAAATTCAACAGGCCAAATTCAGCTGCAATTTTCAGTGTATACCATTTTTTAGCCTTGAATTTTTTTAACCTTGAATCTTTTAACATTGAATATTTTAACATTCAATTTTTTGAACATGGAATTTTTCTAACGTGGAATTTTTCTAACCTTGAACTTATGAACATTGAAAAATAAAGAGTTAAATTCAGAGTCAAATCATTCAGACAAATATTTTAGAAAAAATACCATGTTAAAAAATTCAAGCCTAAAACAAACAAAATTTTTGCTAAATTCAGAAGCAAAATAAAATTTATAAAATGCTTTGTTATGAATTCAAAGTTAAAAAATTAAACAGGCCGAATTCAGCTGCAAATTTCAACTTTTTAACATTGAAATTTTTTAACATTGAATTGTTTTAACATTGAATCTTTTTAACCTGGAATTTTTTAACGTATAATTTTTTAACATTGAATTTTTTTAACATGATTTTTTTTAACTTGGAATTTTTTCACGTATAATTTTTTAACATTTAATTTTTTAAACATTGAATTTTTTAACATTGAATTTTTTCACGTATCATTTTTTAACATTGAATTTTTTAACATTGAATTTTTTTAACATTGAATTTTTCTTACCTTGATCTCGTGAGTTCAAGGTTAGAGTGACTCTTTATTAAAAATAAAGAGTTAAATTTAGGCTTAAAACATCCAGATACATATTTTCAATGCATAAATATTCAGTGCTAGAAATTCAACACTCAGATTCACTTCCATACGTGACCTAAAGAATTAAAATCCACTCGGGAGGCTCTTGATAATACCCAGCCCTAATTCTAATTTAGTATTACAGCTCTTTTATTGAATATCCCCTGAACTCCCGGTAACCGTACCGCTCCTAGACGCGGTACGGTTGCACTCACACTGGTCAAACGAACCAGACTTTAGCCTTGAAGCGTGCTCGGGCACGGTACGGATGGACAGTGTGAGTGCGACCTAACAAAACTCGATTGTATGTAAGAGAGCAAACATGAAACGTAGCTAGCTAAAAGACTAAATGCCATACGTAGCAGCTTTAAATTAGTTTTTTTATTTATTTCAATAGCACAAAAGTTGACGGAGCATGTTCACAAATGTTGCTTAATTCATTTCTACGTTTTAAAAGACGTTATAAGTTATTTTGTGTGCACGATTAATGCGTAAACCATCTCCTCCCTTTACCTTTGTTTGGATTTTTGTTTTGTCTTATTTTGAAGGAGCTCGATTCGTCTTTGCTCGCTGTTTCGGACGCTTCCTCCTTTGTTTCTCTCTAACTTTAAATCTTTTGTCTGATTTAAATCGTCGAACTCATCCATCCACTAAAACACTCTGGCAGCTTGTGCATGATCCACGGCCTCTCTGTGCTCGGACGTCGTCCTCTTCTTCGTGGCGTGGCGTGGCGTGGCGGTGCGCGGCAGCTCGTTCACGTTCATGTTCATGTTCCGTTTGCTGTCGTGTGAACAGGCAAAGAAGACGGGAAGTCGTGTCAGAAGGTGACGGTGAGGATGACCATCAGGAAGAACGACTGCCGCAGCAACAGGCCGGTGCGTCTCCTGTTTACGTGTTTCACCACACTCTTCTTATAAGACTTTTATTATTATTATTATTATTATTATTATTATAATATTATACTATTAAGACTGTTTTCATCACACTCTTCTTATAAGACTTTTATTATCATTATTATTATTATTATACTATTATAAGACTTTTATTATCATTATTATTATTATTATACTTCTTATAAGACTTTTATTATTATTATAAAACTATTATAAGACTGTTTTCATCACACTCTTCCTGACTTTTTTCAACAATTTTTTCAATTATGAATGTTGAAGCATTTTTTGGACATATTTAATTATGAGGAGAAATGTTTTATTTTGACTTTGTTTGACTATTTTTGACCTGTGAATAACTTGATTAACTAACTTAATATGACTTTTTCTTTGTTGGCTCATTTTTTTGGACACTTTTTTATGACTTTTTAAAAAAAAAAATTTCAACAAATGATGTCCTGACGGCATTGGACATTATTATTATTATTATTATTATTATTATTAATATACTATTAAGACTTTTTTCATCACACTTTTCTTGACTTTTTTCAACAAATTATGTCGTGAATTTTCAAGCATTTTTTGGACATATTTTACTATGAGGAGACTTTGTTTTATTTTGGGACTTATTTTGACTTCGTTTGACTATTTTTGATATGAGTAAAACTTGATTAACTAACTTCATATGACTTTTTTGGACACTTTTTGGGACATATTATATTTGGACTTTTTTTTTTTTCTTTACTATTTCTGACTTTACACAGACTTTTCTTTGATGGCTCATTTTTTGGACACTTTTTATGACTTTTCATGATATTTTGACTTTTTTCTATGACTTATTTAAGTAGTTTGGGACTTGTTCTATTTGGACTTTTTTTCACATGTGTAAAACTTGTAATGTGACTTTTTTGGGGGTTATTATTGGACACAACTTTCTTTGACTTTTTTCTACAAATGATGTCCTGACTGCATTAAACAGGCTGTCCTTTGACTGTTTAAGCATTTTTAGACATTTTATAGTTGGACATTTTTTGGACATATTTCACTATGAGGAGACTTTGTTTTATTTTGACTTTGTTTGACCATTTTTCACATGTGTATAACTTGATTAATTAAATATGACTTTTTTGGACATATTATATTTTTACTTTCCTAAGACATTTTGAATTTTTCTTTGACTTTTCTTGACTTTTTTCAACAAATTATATTATTATTATTTTTATTATCTAATTATTATATATTTTGGCTTTTTTTCTTAACTTTTGTCAACAGACTTTACTATGACTTTTTTTTGTTGGCTCATTTTTTGGACACAAATTAAGTCCTGACTGCATTAGACAGACGGTCCTATGACTGATTAAGCGTTTTTGGACGTATTATAGTTTCACTTTTTTCAACATTTTGATTTTTCTTTGACTTGAATTATATTATTATTCTTTTTGTTATATAACTATTATATAGTTTAACTTTTTTTCAACTTTTGTCAACATACTTTACTATGACTTTTCTTTGTTGGCTCATTTTTTGGACACTTTTTATGACTTTTCTTGATATTTTGTCTTTTTTCTATGACTGATTTAATTATTTTTTTGAACTTGTTATATTTTGACTTATTTTGACTATTTTTCACATGTGTAAAACTTGTAATGTGAGTTTTTTGGGGTTTTTTTTTTTTTGGACACAACTTTCTTTGACCTTTTTCAACAAATTATGCCATGATTGTTTTAAACAGGCCGTCCTTTGACTGATTTAAGCATTTTGGGACTTGTTATATTTTGACTTTGTTTGACTATTTTTTGATATGTGTATAACTTGATGAACTAACTCAATATTACTTTTTTGGGAGTTATTTTTGGACACTTTTTGGGACAAATTATATTTTAACTTTTTTTTTTTTTTTTTACTATTTCTGACTTCATGACTTTTCTCTGTTGGCTTATTTTTTGGACACTTTTTTATGACTTTTCATGATATTTTGACTTTGTTTGACATGTGTAAAACTCGTAATATGAGTTTTTTGGGGTTATTTTTGGACACAACTTTCTTTGACTTTTTTCAACAGATTAAGTCCTGACTGCATTAGACAGACTGTCCTTTGACTTATTTAAGCTTTTTTTTTTAGACATTTTGACTTTTCCTGACTTTTTTCAACAAATTATATTATTATTATTTTATTATATAGTTTGACTTTTTTTTTTAACTTTTGTCAACAAACTATACTATGAGTTTTTTTATGTTGCAAGTTTGGACACTTTTCTACAACTTTTCCTGACTTTTTTCAACAAAGTAAGTCCTGACTGCTTTAAACAGGCCGTCCTTTGACTGTTTAAGCATTTTGGGACTTGTTATATTTTGACTTCTTTTGACTATTTTTAACATGTGTAAAACTTAAAAAAGTCATATTACAAGTTTTACACATGTTAAAAATAGTCAAAAAATGTCCAACTATAAAATGTCTAAAAATGCTTAAACAGTCAAAGGACGGCCTGTTTAATGCAGTCAGGACTTAATCTGTTGAAAAAAGTCAAAGAAAGTTGTGTCCAAAAATAACCCCCGAAAAACTCATATTACAAGTATTACACATGTGAAAAATAGTCAAACTATAATATGTCCAAAAACATGCTTAAATCAGTCATAGTATCAGTCATGGTATAATTTGTGTCCAATAAATAAGCCAACAAAAAAGGTCTTTGTAAAGTATGTTGAAAAAACTCCAAATATAAAATGTCCAAAAAAATGCTTCAACAGTCAAAGGACAGTCTGTCTAAAACAGTCAGGACTTAATTTGATGAAAAAAGTCATAAAAAGTCATAAAAAGTGTCCAAAAAATGAGCCAAAAAAGAAAAGTCATAGTAAAGTCAGAAATAGTTAAAAAAAAAAAAAAAATCCAAATATAATATGTCCCAAAAAGTGTCAAAAAAAGTCATATTACAAGTTTTACACGTTAAAAATAGTCAAAAGAAGTCAAAATATTTTTAATTATGCCCTTACAGCTTTAGACAGGCTGTCCTATGACATATTCAAGCAGTTTTTGGACATTTTGACTTTTTCCTTTTTTCAACAAATTATATTATTATTCTTTTTATTATATAACTATTATATATTTTGACTTTTTTTTCCTACTTTTGTCAACATACTTTACTATGAGTTTTTTTATGTTTAATTTTTTGGACACTTTTTATGACCTTTCTTGACTTTTTTCAACAAATTAAGTCCTGACTGCATTAGACAGGCCGTCCCATGACTGTTTAAGCATTTTTTGGACATATTATATTTTGACTTTTTTTTTTGACATACTTTACTGTGACTTTTTTCATGACTTTACGACATATTCTATGTATTTTTTTCAACATACTATACTAGGATTTTTTACGTCTTTTTTGACATACTATGCTGCAACCATGTACCTGTACTCACTCTGTGTCCTACAGGTGAACATCGTGTCATGTGACGGGAAGTGTCCATCCGCCAGCATCTACAACTACAACATCAACACGTACGCTCGCTTCTGCAAGTGCTGCAGGGAGACGGGTCTGCAGCGGCGCTCCGTGCAGCTCTACTGCAGCGGAAATGCCACCTGGGTCAGCTACACCATCCAGGAGCCCACTGACTGCTCCTGCCAATGGTCCTAAACACACAGACACACACACACACACACACGCACACGCACACGCGCACACACACACACGGTGTTCAGATCTCTAAAACCACAAAACAAAGAACTTCAGCCATGTTGCTTTAGGATGTTGGGCTTCACTGCATGACTGACACTCCTGCTCTTCCAGTTCGTTGTTCTGCTGCCTCTGCTGGCAGGGAGGTGGTACTACAGATATTTACCTTCCCAGCGAAGCAAAAAAAAAACTTTTATTGCCTAAAAGTTGTTTAAATTTCCTGAAAGTTGTTCAGAGTATCATTTTAACATCCTGGCATCTGCGCAGCGTTTCTGGGCAAACACCTGTTTTAGTGTTCACCTGACTATTGTTTCAAAATAGACTTGAAAACCTGTGAAACTATTCTATAAAGGAAGTGTAATGCAAACTAATGAGAGCATGGAGGAGCAGATGATCGAAGGATATCAAAATGATACACGAACACCTTTAAAACCCTGCTGCGAAGAGCTAAAAGTGTGTGTTTCACTGCCACCTCCCTGTCAGCCTGCAGAGAACAGGAAACGTTCAGCAAAGGGGGAGTTATATCTTTTGTTTTAGAGCGAGAACTGATTTCTCTGCTCGTGTACTCGGAGCGTTTCTGCGCTGCCGCGACTAAAACAAAGATTTAAAGATGTGTGTTTGAAAGGTTTTAAAAAAGAGGTTATTACACAACAATCAGGAGACGAACCCTGACACTCTCTCGGCTCGGTGCGCTCCATCACCATCACCATCACCATCACCGTCGTTATTCAGACCATACTTTGAAGGAAGTTGTGTCTTGTTTTTGTAAATAACATTTTAAAATGATTTGCAATATCAAATTTTTTTAGATGTTTCACTCTTAGAAGGACATTAATGAACTGTATATTCAGTGATGTGAACTATACGTTATGTAATCAACACTAGTGAGGTGTATTGAGTGATTTAAATCCAGCTGTACGCGGAGCACTTTATTTATTTATTGGAGTTCGATAGAGCACAGCCGTTCTTATATTTATGGACAACGACAACGACAACGACAACCCAAGAAAAATACTGAACATGATCTAAAACTTTGATTTGGTTTCATTCCCGATCACGAGAAAGATATGATGGCGGTGCGTTATAGATTGTCTGTGGACTAAATTCTTAATGTCTGTTCGTAACAGACTCACCCGGATAGTTAAAGAGGATTTGTATCATACCAATGTACATTTGCATTTTCAATAAATATCTCCTTTGGAAAAACTCAAATTGTTTGCTCTGTTTATTTGGGGCGGCAGTAGCTCAGTCCATAGGTGACTTGGCTGGGAACCGTAGGGTCGCTGGTTCAAGTCCATGTGTGGACCATGTATGGAGCGTGGACTGGTGGCTGGAGAGGTGCCAGTTCATCTCCTGTGCACTGCCGAGATGCTGTTGAGCAAGGCACCGAACCCCCAACTGCTCGGGGCGCTGGACACTGGCAGCCCCCTCGCTCTAACATCTCTCCTTAATTGCATGTATAGGTCCTGTCTGTGCATGTGTGTGTTTCAGGCCTGTGTGTGTTACATGATTAATAATAATCCCGTGCGGGATAAATAAAGTAATTCTTCTTCAGTCATTTTTTTTTGTTTGAAAACCATCTTGACAATTATCTAGATCACAATCCGGCTCTTTTCCCGGTAATTAAATGCATAAATGTTCTATATGAAATAACCCGACGGTAAAGCCTATTTTTCTATGCTTTAGTGACAAATTGAACATAAAGTGCAAGGATCCGAACGTAAAGCGCCGTCTGAATGGCGCCGTCTGAGGTGCCAGTTCATCTGTTGAGCAAGGCACGAACCCCCAACTGCTCGGGGCGCCTGTCACTGGCAGCCCCCTCGCTCTAACATCTCTCCTTAATTGCATGTATATAGGTCCTGTTTGTGCATGTGTGTATTTCGGGCCTGTGTGTGTAACATGATTAATAATAAGAGTGAAAAAATTAAATTTCCCTGTGCGGGATAAATAAAGTACTTCTTCTTCTATTTACTATCACGTCTTTCTTTATAAAATGCTGAGTCATTACCAATAAAGTAATCCGATGAAATTCTTACTTTGAAGCGAGGGTATCAGGATTTTGTACGAGCTTGGATATGGGTTGTTTAATCAGACCGCTGTGCTAAACTTAAGTCTTTATCCTGGCTTCACTGTTTGCTGTGTTCACTCTTGAGCAGATGTGGAATAGCAACACTTGTTCAGACCCTATGAAAACCAGCAGTTGCTACTTTAATTTCAGAGACTCAGCATCCAATATCAATCAACTGCTAAACCAGATGTGTGCAGATGGCTATTCAGAGGAAGTCAGACCTGTAAATCTGCTCCTCCTCCTCCTCTCGTATCTCAGACTCCAGACTGGCTGGCTGGTCGTCGCACACGGCCGATTACATGCTGCAGCATGTTGGCACGGGCAGACGGTAAAATGATACCCAGCCATGAACCCACCAAATCCAGGGATTTCTTTTTTGCAGACATATGAGCTGCCGGGCCACCACTGTTTACATCTGATGAGCTGCCAAGACCAGACGAGGAGATCACACAACTCAGGTGATGAGTAGAGTCCAAGTCTGTCACACAAAGCAAAGTCACACACAGTTCAGCAATTCAGACGTAGTGGTTAAAGTCTGAATTTAAATATACTATACCATGACTTTTTATACTTTTTTACATACTTTACTATGACTTTTTATACTTTTTTACATACTTTACTATGACTTTTTATACTTTTTTACATACTTTACTATGACTTTTTATACTTTTTACATACTTTACTATGACTTTTTATACTTTTTTACATACTTTACTATGACTTTTTACATACTTTACTATGACTTTTTATACTTTTTTACATACTTTACTATGACTTTTTATACTTTTTTACATACTTTACTATGACTTTTTATACTTTTTACATACTTTACTATGACTTTTTATACTTTTTTACATACTTTACTATGACTTTTTACATACTTTACTATGACTTTTTTATACTTTTTTACATACTTTACTATGACTTTTTATACTTTTTTACATACTTTACTATGACTTTTTATACTTTTTTACATACTTTACTATGACTTTTTATACTTTTTTACATACTTTACTATGACTTTTTATACTTTTTTACATACTTTACTATGACTTTTTATACTTTTTTACATACTTTACTATGACTTTTTATACTTTTTTACATACTTTACTATGACTTTTTACATACTTTACTATGACTTTTTTATACTTTTTTACATACTTTACTATGACTTTTTATACTTTTTTACATACTTTACTATGACTTTTTATACTTTTTTACATACTTTACTATGACTTTTTATACTTTTTTACATACTTTACTATGACTTTCTAAAACCTTTTTAACATACTTTACTATGACTTTTTATACTTTTTAACATACTTTACTATGACTTTTTATACTTTTTTACATACTTTACTATGACTTTTTATACTTTTTAACATACTTTACTATGACTTTTTATACTTTTTTACATACTTTACTATGACTTTTTAAAAACTTTTTTACATACTTTGACTTTTTAAAAACTTTTTTACATACTTTACTATGACTTTTTAAAACCTTTTTAACATACTTTAATATGACTTTTTATACTTTTTTACATACTATACTATGACTTTTTAAAACCTTTTTTTCATACTTTACTATGACTTTTTAAAAACTTTTTACATACTTTACTTTGACTTTTTAAAAACTTTTGACATACTTTACTATGACTTTTTATACTTTTTTACATACTTTACTATGACTTATTAAAACTTTTTTATATACTTTACTATGACTTTTTAAAAACTTTTTTATATACTTTACTATGACTTTTTAAAAACTTTTTTACATACTATATATGACTTTTTAAAAACTTTTTTACATACTATATATGACTTTTTAAAAACTTTTTTACATACTATATGACTTTTTAAAAACTTTACATACTTTACTATGACTTTTTAAAAACTTTTTTACATACTTTACTATGACTTTTTAAAAAACTTTTTTACATACTATATATGACTTTTAAAAAACTTTTTTTACATACTATATATGACTTTTTAAAAACTTTTTTACATACTTTACTATGACTTTTTAAAAACTTTTTTACATACTTTACTATGACTTTAAAAACATTTTTACATACTTTACTATGACTTTTTAAAACCTTTTTACATACTTTACTATGACTTTTTAAAAACTTTTTTACATACTATACTATGACTTTTTAAAACCTTTTTACATACTTTACTATGACTTTTTATACTTTTTTACATACTAAACTATGACTTTTTAAAACTTTTTTACATACTTTACTATGACTTTTTATACTTTTTTACATAGTATACTATGACTTTTTAAAACTTTTTACATACTATACTATGACTTTAAAAAACTTTTTACATACTTTACTATGACTTTTTAAAAACTTTTTACATACTTTACTATGACTTTTTAAAAACTTTTTTACATACTATACTATGACTTTTTTAAACTTTTTTACACACTTTACTATGACTTTTTAAAACTTTTTTACATACTTTACTATGACTTTTTAAAAACTTTTTTACATACTTTACTATGACTTTTTCTACTTTTTTACATACTATACTATGACTTTTTAAAAACTTTTTTACATACTTTACTATGACTTTTTTTATACTTTTTTACATACTTTACTATGACTTTTTTTAAACTTTTAACATACTATACCATAACTTTTTAAAAACTTTTTTAAATACTATACTATGACTTTTAAAAAACTTTACATACTATACCAATACTTTTAAAAACTTTTTTACATACTTTACTATGACTTTTTAAAAACTTTTTTACATACTTGACTATGACTTTTTAAAAACTTTTTTACATACTTTACTATGACTTTTAAAAAAAAAAGTACATACTTTACTATGACTTTTTAAAACTTTTAACATACTTTACTATGACTTTAAAAACTTTTTTACATTAACTTACTATGACTTTAAAAACTTTTTTACATGCTTTACAATGACTTTTTAAAAACTTTTTTATATACTATAATATGACTTTTTAAAAACTTTTCACATACTTTACTATGACTTTTTAAAAACTTTTTACATACTATACTATGACTTTTTAAAAACTTTTTTACATACTATACTATGACTTTAAAAACTTTTTAACATACTATGTAAAAAGGCTTTTTAAAAAGTCATAGTAAAGTATGTAAAAAGGTTTTTAAAAAGTCATAGTAAAGTATGTAAAAAAGTTTTTAAAAAGTCATCATAAAGTATGTAAAAAAGTTTTTTAAAGTCATAGTAAAGTATGTAAAAAAGTTTTTAAAAAGTCAGTAAAGTATGTAAAAAAGTTTTTAAAAAGTCATAGTAATGTAAAAAAGTTTTTAAAAAGTCATTGTAAAGTATGTAAAAAAGTTTTTAAAAAGTCAACGTATAGTATGTAAAAAAGTTTTTAAAGTCATAGAAAAGTGCAAAAAAGGTTTTAAAAAGTCATAGTAAAGTTTGTAAAAAAGTTTTTAAAAAGTCATAGTAAAGTATGTAAAAAAGTTTTTAAAAAGTCAGTAAATTATGTAAAAAAGTTTTTAAAAAGTCAGTAAATTATGTAAAAAAGTTTTAAAAAGTCAAAGTAAAGTATGTAAAAAAGTTTTAAAAAGTCATAGTAAAGTATGTAAAAAAGTTTTTAAAGTCATAGTAAAGTATGTAAAAAGTTTTTAAAAAGTCATGGAAAAGTATGTAAAAAAGTTTAAAAAAGTCAACGTATAGTGTGTAAAAAAGTTTTTTAAAAAGTCATAGTAAAGTATGTAAAAAAGTTTTTAAAGTCATAGTAAAGTATGTAAAGTTTTTCAAAAGTCATAGTAAAGTATGTAAAGTTTTTCAAAAGTCATATTAATAAATGCAAAAAAAGTAGAAAAAGTCATAGTAAAGTATGTTAAAAAAGTTTTTAAAAAGTCAAAGTATGTAAAAAAGTTTAAAAAAGTCATAGTAAAGTATGTTAAAAAAGTTTTTAAAAAGTCAAAGTATGTAAAAAAGTTTAAAAAAGTCAAAGTATAGTATGTAAAAAAGTTTTAAAAAGTCATAGTAAAGTATGTTAAAAAGTTTTAAAAAGTCATAGTAAAGTATGTTAAAAAGTTTTTAAAAAGTCAGTAAATTATGTAAAAAAGTTTTTAAAAAGTCAGTAAATTATGTAAAAAAGTTTTAAAAAGTCAAAGTAAAGTATGTAAAAAAGTTTTAAAAAGTCATAGTAAAGTATGTAAAAAAGTTTTTAAAGTCATAGTAAAGTATGTAAAAAGTTTTTAAAAAGTCATGGAAAAGTATGTAAAAAAGTTTAAAAAAGTCAACGTATAGTGTGTAAAAAAGTTTTTAAAAAAGTCATAGTAAAGTATGTAAAAAAGTTTTTAAAGTCATAGTAAAGTATGTAAAGTTTTTCAAAAGTCATATTAATAAATGCAAAAAAAGTAGAAAAAGTCATAGTAAAGTATGTTAAAAAAGTTTTTAAAAAGTCAAAGTATGTAAAAAAGTTTAAAAAAGTCATAGTAAAGTATGTTAAAAAAGTTTTTAAAAAGTCAAAGTATGTAAAAAAGTTTAAAAAAGTCAAAGTATAGTATGTAAAAAAGTTTTAAAAAGTCATAGTAAAGTATGTAAAAAAGTTTTTAAAAAGTCAACGTATAGTATGTAAAAAAGTTTTTAAAGTCATAGTAAAGTATCTAAAAAGTTTTTAAAAAGTCATAGAAAAGTGCAAAAAAGGTTTTAAAAAGTCATAGTAAAGTTTGTAAAAAAAGGTTTTAAAAAGTCATAGTAAAGTATGTAAAAAAGTTTTTAAAGTCATAGTAAAGTATGTAAAGTTTTTCAAAAGTCATATTAATAAATGCAAAAAAAGTAGAAAAAGTCATAGTAAAGTATGTTAAAAAAGTTTTTAAAAAGTCAAAGTATGTAAAAAAGTTTAAAAAAGTCATAGTAAAGTATGTTAAAAAAGTTTTTAAAAAGTCAAAGTATGTAAAAAAGTTTAAAAAAGTCAAAGTATAGTATGTAAAAAAGTTTTAAAAAGTCATAGTAAAGTATGTAAAAAAGTTTTTAAAAAGTCAACGTATAGTATGTAAAAAAGTTTTTAAAGTCATAGTAAAGTATCTAAAAAGTTTTTAAAAAGTCATAGAAAAGTGCAAAAAAGGTTTTAAAAAGTCATAGTAAAGTTTGTAAAAAAAGGTTTTAAAAAGTCATAGTAAAGTATGTAAAAAAGTTTTTAAAAAGTCAGTAAATTATGTAAAAAAGTTTTTAAAAAGTCAGTAAATTATGTAAAAAAGTTTTAAAAAGTCAAAGTAAAGTATGTAAAAAAGTTTTTAAAGTCATAGTAAAGTATGTAAAAAGTTTTTAAAAAGTCATGGAAAAGTATGTAAAAAAGTTTTAAAAAGTCAACGTATAGTGTGTAAAAAAGTTTTTTAAAAAGTCATAGTAAAGTATGTAAAAAAGTTTTTAAAGTCATAGTAAAGTATGTAAAGTTTTTCAAAAGTCATATTAATAAATGCAAAAAAAGTAGAAAAAGTCATAGTAAAGTATGTTAAAAAAGTTTTTAAAAAGTCAAAGTATGTAAAAAAGTTTAAAAAAGTCAAAGTATAGTATGTAAAAAAGTTTTAAAAAGTCATAGTAAAGTATGTTAAAAAGTTTTAAAAAGTCATAGTATGTAAAAAAGTTTTTAAAAAGTCAACGTATAGTATGTAAAAAAGTTTTTAAAGTCATAGTAAAGTATCTAAAAAGTTTTTAAAAAGTCATGGAAAAGTATGTAAAAAAGTTTTAAAAAGTCAACGTATAGTGTGTAAAAAAGTTTTTTAAAAAGTCATAGTAAAGTATGTAAAAAAGTTTTTAAAGTCATAGTAAAGTATGTAAAGTTTTTCAAAAGTCATATTAATAAATGCAAAAAAAGTAGAAAAAGTCATAGTAAAGTATGTTAAAAAAGTTTTTAAAAAGTCATAGTAAAGTATGTTAAAAAAGTTTTTAAAAAGTCAAAGTATGTAAAAAAGTTTAAAAAAGTCAAAGTATAGTATGTAAAAAAGTTTTAAAAAGTCATAGTAAAGTATGTTAAAAAGTTTTAAAAAGTCATAGTATGTAAAAAAGTTTTTAAAAAGTCAACGTATAGTATGTAAAAAAGTTTTTAAAGTCATAGTAAAGTATCTAAAAAGTTTTTAAAAAGTCATAGAAAAGTTTGTAAAAAAAGTTTTTAAAAAGTCATAGTAAAGTATGTAAAAAAGTTTTTAAAAAGTCAGTAAATTATGTAAAAAAGTTTTTAAAAAGTCAGTAAATTATGTAAAAAAGTTTTAAAAAGTCAAAGTAAAGTATGTAAAAAAGTTTTAAAAAGTCATAGTAAAGTATTTAAAAAAGTTTTTAAAGTCATAGTAAAGTATGTAAAAAGTTTTTAAAAAGTCATGGAAAAGTATGTAAAAAAGTTTAAAAAAGTCAACGTATAGTGTGTAAAAAAGTTTTTTAAAAAGTCATAGTAAAGTATGTAAAGTTTTTCAAAAGTCATATTAATAAATGCAAAAAAAGTAGAAAAAGTCATAGTAAAGTATGTTAAAAAAGTTTTTAAAAAGTCAAAGTATGTAAAAAAGTTTAAAAAAGTCATAGTAAAGTATGTTAAAAAGTTTTTAAAAAGTCAAAGTATGTAAAAAAGTTTAAAAAAGTCAAAGTATAGTATGTAAAAAAGTTTTAAAAAGTCATAGTAAAGTATGTAAAAAAAGTTAAAAAAATACAAAAAAGAGTCATAAAAAAGTTTGAGTATAGTTTGTCCAAAGAAAAATCAATCATTGATCGTCAGTATTTCATAAAAAAGTCATAAAAGAAGTTTAATATTATGAACTGTAGCATAAAAAGAAAAACACTATAATAGGACTTCTATCCACCTGACCCCAGAGCAGCTTCGTGGCTAGCACTTCGCCTGTGGGACACGACGGTGTTGATCCCCATCTCGACTTCAATTATCGCCTTCGGACACGGTAACAACGGTCACTTTACACCCCATGGTTTTACCAAACAGACCGGTGTCAGCGTGTGTCCAAAAACCTATTCCATCCACCTTTACGCCATTATGACGACATTACAGTGATGAACACATGAACGTATCAAGAATTACAATCCCACAAAAGACATTACCCTGAATTTTTGGATGCTAATACTTTTGTCCTTGTATTTCCTACTTATATTATTTAAGTACTTCCTCCACCACTGTGTATGGCAGGAAAACAAAGCCGACATGGGGATGTGGGTCTGAGATTTGGCGTGCTGTTGTGAGCCTGCAGGGACTGGGAAGGGCACATAGTGATCGTCTGATTGGGCTGGATGTTGTTGAAGCAGTTGGATGGATGTTGTCATAGCTGCCGGTATGACAAAACGCTCAGAGATGTCACCGGACACGCAACTGCCGAGAGCCAGACTGACGTCCGCGGCAGCAAAGAACCCCGGTCGAGGCTCGTCCGACGTGCTACAGCGCATCGCTCGCTCCTGCCTGAATTTCGAGATGCAACCGTGTAGGACGCAGTCACGCAACTTCTCAGGAGTGTAGTCGAGATCAAAGTAAAGGCAGAGTTCAAAGTTTGGTGATAATAATCTACACACTAATACTTTTGCTTCACGTTTTGCTTCCTAATTTATTTACAACGTGATGAAATCAACTTAAAGATAAAGTCTGCTTTGTTTTTTCCGCTGTAACCAACAATTATCTTCATTGTCAATTTGTTTTTTGGTTGATAAAATGTCAGAAAATGGTGAAAAATGTGGATCAGCCCAGTTAACCGCCACAGAGGAGGAGAGAAACCAGGAAATATTCACCTTCAAGAAGCTGGAGTGGGAGAACTTTGAGTTTTTGTTCTTAAAAAAGCGTTTAATCATTTTCCAAAATAGTTTGTGATTCATTTAACAGTTGACAGCTCATCGATACACCTTCACAGCTCTACTGTTTAATGCCTTTTAAGTTCGGTGTGGTCCGAGCAAGGGCGCCTAAAGAAGGGGGGGAGGGGGGGAAATGTAAAGAAAGTGGCGTTCATCGTCGCACCACTTCGCGTCCATGGCCTGATTTGGCGCCACGACTCGGAAAAAAGGCAAAAACGTATGTGATCTCCAGCGAGGAAAATGTTCCCAAAGGAAAGGTGCAAACCACAGCGTAAGTTTACATTAAAATGCAACTGAAGTGCACCTGTTTACGTCCTGGGAATCATACAGAAACCCACTGTCAGTGCTTCCAGACACCACTGATGGCTTCATTTCCGTGTGTGCCGGCACAGAGGGTTTGGGGAGGTGTCGTTGTGTTACGGGTGGGGGGGGGTGTGAGGGCTCATCTCGCACTGGTAATCCCGCTGCAACAGCTGCAGCCCTGCAACTCCAAAGAGCCCGACCCTCCCACCGTTTCAGAGCAGCGTGTGTGTGTGTGTGTGTGCGTTCATTTTGTCGAGCAACAAAGCCACGGCACCGAAACGCTTCCAAACAACACAAGAAAACTAACGGAGGTCGAAACAAAAACTCTGTGGGGAGAGATTTTCTTTACCAAATGATGATGTGTTCAATACTACTCATCATTTATACATTAGTGATTTCAGCCAGCGTGTTTTACCACACGATGTTAAACTATAAACTCAGCGGTTTTACCAAAGTACCGTACTTTTGAGGTGATTCTACTTTTTACGAGGGTTCAGAATCAGAATCAGAAAACCTTGAATGTCCCGCAGACGGGGACATTTGTTTGTCACAGCAGCGACAGAATATTACAAAGTACAAAATAAGATAAAAAATAGCAAAAATAAGCAATAAAATTAAATGTCAAAAGGGAAAAGTAAACATATATACATATTCACATGATATAGTGCAGTTGTTCTTGTTTTGTAATGATATAGTATGTTATAGTAGTTTCCATTTTCTGCTGCTCTAGACTTCTACGGCACTACATTTCAAAGGCAAATATCCCAATTATATATATATGTATATTCACATACATGCACATTTATTTTATAACTTTGATTACTTATTTTGCTTCATTCAGGTTAATAACACAAAATATAATCAACAAATTAATATTATAATCGATCGTGCAAAGGAGCCAGTTGAGGTGGTTCAGGATCATCTGGTCTGGATGAACCCTGGGCGCCTCCCTAGGGAGGTGTTCCAGGCACGTCCAGCTGGGAGGAGGCCTCGGGGAAGACCCAGGACCAGGTGGAGAGATTAGATCTCCACACTGGCCTGGGAACGCCTCAGGATCCCCCAGTTAGAGCTGGTTAATGTGGCCCGGGAAAGGGAAGTTTGGGGTCCCCTGCTAAAGCTGCTGCCCCGCGACCCGACCCCGGATAAGAGGCTGAAGATGAGATGAGATAAATCTATGAAACTAGAGACCGAGATGAGATCTATCGTGCACCCATAAGCTATTTGTTTAAAAAATCAGATTAAAACAGGATTACTGCGGTGTGAAGGACGGATGCACAGCTCAGAATTACGTTTAATAGAAGGCCAACGCAAAGTTTTAAGTTTCAAATGAATAAATTAAACAAACTCATAGTTGAACACGTTTTCTGGGTGACTGCTCCGGACGCTGCTCGCAGAAATGTTGGGTGTAGTGGTTAGCACTGTCGCCTCACAGCAGGAAGGCCCCTGGCTCAAATCCCACCTGGGACCCTTCTGTGTGGAGTTTGCATGTTGTCCCCGTGTCTGCGTGGGTTTTCTCCGGGTTCTCCGGTTTCCTCCCACAGTCCAAAGACGTGCAGGTGTTCGGTTCATTGATGACTCTAAATCACCCGTAGGTGTGAATGGTTGTCTGTCTCTGTTCGTCTCTATGTGTCCTGTGATAGACTGGCGTCCTGCCCAGGTTGTAACCCGCCTCACGCCCGATGTCAGCTGGGATCGTCTCCAGCCCCCCGCGACCCCGACAGGGACAAGAGGTTGAAGATGAATGAATGATCATTATTTGTGGTTAAGGTAAGGAGCTGAAACAAATACACTGGTGTGGCGTTAAAGGGCGGTGTGTAGCCTACAGTACGACGGGTGCATGAACGAAACTGGATCCGTCCTCAGCTGACTCATGATCTCCTTCAGGATACGTCCTTACAACCGCGGCTTTGAACGCGTACAAGAGTATAACAGACAGACAGCAGACAAGAGTATAAAACACGTAAAGAAATAAACAGTAATGAGGAAGTAAAATTAGATTAAAAAAGGTTAAAAAGGCTAATTACTAAAAAGGAAAAGCTCGTACTGGCCTCTGGGATAAACACGTCAATTCACCCCGATAAAATATCAAGATCTGGGGCCTCGTCTCTGCCAACACGTCCACAAAACTTCAGCCACAGAGAAATGCATTGTGGGTGAAGGCCCGCAGTGACATCACTCAAGGGAAAGTGACTGTCAGTGTGACGAGCTCAAGGCAGCTGCAGAAACACACGCACGCACACACACGCACACACGCACACACGCACACGCACACACACGCACACGCACACGCACACGCACACGCACACGCACACGCACACGCACACACACACACGACCTATATACATGCAATTAATGGAGAGATGTTAGAGAGAGGGGGCTGCCAGTGACCAACGCCCAGAGCAGTTGGGGGTTCGGTGTTTTGCTCAACAGCACCTCGACAGTGCCCAGGAGATGAACTGGCACCTCTCCAGCCACCAGTCCACGCCTTGGCCGCCCCCAAGAAGCTGGAGTGAGAGAATTTTGGACTAAAACCGATTTATCATTTTACAAAATAGTTTGTGATTCATTTAAAAGTTGACAACTCATCGATGCACCTCCACAGCTCTACTGTTTAACGCCATTTAACGGATCTGGATGTGACGTCTGAGCGGCTGAATGCAACCGTGGCAAAACATGATGCGTATTCATTCTGATGGATTTACAAAAGGAAAGAGAAATAAATGGAGAACAACGGCTGCGTCTGTGCGTCCGATAATAAAGGAAAATACACAGCGTGCATGTTAGAAATGTTGTTTAAAATGATTTAAATTTACCTTCCACCAAATTTAACCCTCAATAATAAAGCAAAAACACATTTTCTGAATTTCTAGATTATTCAGTTACATATGATTTTATTCATAACTGTGGTATTTCAGCTCATGTTTGCTTTGATTTCAACGTCACTGACTGAGATTAAGTGGATCGGATGGGATTTAGAGTCTAGGAATTTAAAGTCAGACGACTATTTACCAAACTTTACTGAATAAATACTAAATAAACTACAGATTTTTACTCTGACACGCTGATGAGTCCACTGTTCCTTCCTGTTTCAGGTCAGAAGCTCGTAAAAACGTGTCAGCGCCGTCCCCACTTCAATCGGCGCTCCTTTTGTCGCTGCGTCTTTGAACTCAACGGCGGCGTCGCTCTGATTTACACCCAGGCAGAGGAGGAGGGGGAGGGGGAGGAGGAGGAGGAGGTAGTGGAGGAGGAGGAGGAGGAGGAGGGGGAGGAGGGGGAGGAGGGGGAGGAGGAGGAGTGGAAAAACATCCCCAAGTCAGAGGCCGCTGACGACAAGGCCAGACCCCGGCCGTCAGGTGACGCCCTGGGACAGAGCCCCGGACATTTGTCCCCTCGAACAGGAAGTGACCTGTGGCTTTGTCACAGCAGGAGCAGATAGAGAGAGCAGGTTGAATGGATTTAACCTTTGAACCCTGGAGAGGAGCGAGGACAGAGGTGGGTCTGATCTGTTCTCAAGACCTGAACACTGCGGAGGAAAGGTCGACGGGGCCGTTTCCTGAAACTGTAAATCACACTTTCTAAATGATTACGACGTGGAGAAGTGTTCACATCGTCTCTTTAAGCCAAAGTCACTGTAAATAGTCGTAGTCGTAGTCAAAGATTTAGTAAAAGTACAGAGACATTAGAAACAAAAGGTAGTGAAAGAAAGGCTCCATATGATCATTTTCCGTCTTTCAGTGGAATTATGAGTCGATAAATGATGTCAGGATACACAATTAGGTCGTCCAAATCGATAAAAACGGACATTAACTCAAAGTTCACAGAATATCTAATGTGAAATATTGAAGATTTGTGTGCATGCATGTAAAACATCGCTGGAAAATGCGTTTATTTTTCCTCAATAACTTCACTCGACAATACTTTTCATTTGTCAAATGTTAAATTCACACATGAGGATACAAAAATCGGCTTTACCACGTGGTTATTTCATATAGATTATGTATTTACGGAATTATCAGAAGACCGGCTGTATCGTGATAAATATCGTTATGAAGACATGAAATGATTTTGGACACATCGCCAAAATTAAAGTATCAAAAGTAAAAGTATTCATGCAAGATGATGTTTGTGTTTTTATTATATGTATTATTAATGCCTTGATATTATCTAATTATCTATAACATGCCTTGAGGAGGGTGTTAATGTTTACTTTGTCAACGTAGAGCTCATTTTGAATGTGCATATACACATTATATACTAACGATGACTAAGGATTATTGTCATTATCGATTAATCTGCAGATTCTTTTCTAGATTAATTTGATTTTTTTTGTCTATAAAATGTCAGAAAATTGTGAAAATTGTCCGTCACTCGTCAAATTCAAGCACTTTTCATGCAGAATGATGTTTGTGTTTTTATTCTATGTATTATTAATGCCTTGATATTATCTAATTATCTAAAAAATGCCTTAAGGAGCGCGTTAATGTTTAGCTGGTCAACGTAGAGCTCATTTTGAATGTGCATATACAGATTATATACTAAAGATGACGATTGTTTTCATTATCAATTAATCTGCAGATTATTTTCTACATTAATTTGTTTTTTTTGTCTCTAAAATGTCAGAAAATTGTGAAAATTGTCCGTCACTCGTCAAATTCAAGCACTTTTCAAGCATTTTAAGGTGCGTTTTCATGCGTTTCCAGCACCTCACAGCTGTGGTAAACTACATATTTGTATACAGCACATACAGTTTATTCAGTACAGCATAAAAACGTTAATCAAATCAAAATAAAGCTAACGTAAAATAAATCCAACAATAACTAAATGTGACAGAGTGCAACAGACATTGTGGTTAAACGCAGGTTTATACAATATACAACAATACGCAGCGTGCAGTTTAGCAGCATGTTGAAATAAAATAAGTACAAACTAAATAAGTGATAAGGAGCGATAAGTGATGACAGTGTTAAAGTGTAGCAGCGTTTCTGACTGAACTAAGTTACAGTGAAGTGTAGCAAGAGTGGATTACTGGAGGTTGAAGGAAGAGCCGTGTTTTGGTTTGACGCGGTGCTGGACGTGTGAAGGAACAGCAATGGGAACAAATACATTATGTATAATGAAAGTAAAAGGGATTTTCTGTTGCTTGAGGAATATCTTGAGTGACCGAGTGAAGAAACACATTCCTGTGGTTGTGTCTCAGCGGCGGTGACTCATAACTGCAGGGTTGTTTCATAAGAGAGGGGAAAACCGTGAGAAGTGTCAGGAACAGCGAGTGAGGAGTCACACACGAGCGGTCACAGCCGACTGCAGCAGCTGGCTGCTCACTTACTGTACGCGGAGGACGTACAGAGGTGTACAGAGAGCTTCTGCTTTGAGTGCTGTGGTGTGATGTGTCTTGCGTCTTGAAGGATGTTTTCTAAATTGATGTTATATAAATGCTATTTTGTCATGTTTGTTCACTGCTGTGCATGTTTTGTAGATTGCCCTGGCAAAATATAATGACAAGGGATCGAACGATACGGCCGATACCACTTATGCTCCCTCGATTTACGTCGTTTATACGTTTATAAAAATCACACGATGATGATAACAAATGCAACAAGTCTCAATTTTTAACACGTGGAGAACCCGGAGAAAACCCACGCAAACACGGGGAGAACATGCAAACTCCACACAGAAGGGCCCCAGCCGGGATTCAAACCAGGAACCCTCTTGCTGTGAGGCGACAGTGCTAACGACCACACCACCATGTCCCCCAATTGCATTGAATTAAAAGACACAAAGATCCTTCTGAGCAACGGTTGAATAAGAACAGAAGAAATCAGCAGTCATTGGTTAAAGAAACAGGAAGCTGAGCATCGAACTTTGTGCAGCTTTAAACAGGAACACGCTGCTGTTTCAGTGACACGAGTGCACGACAATGCAGCCGCACCAAACAACAGAAACATGAGGATAGTCTCTGGTCAGTCTAACCACTGAGCAGACTGCAGGGGACCCGGAGAAAAATGCATGAATAAACACTTATTTGGAGCCACACTGCAGCGTCGTGCTTCAGTAACGATCCATGTTCACTGACTCTTCTCTGGGCTGGAAAACTAATTCAGAATCGAAGGGTGTGTGTGTGTGTGTGTGTGTGTGTGTGTGTGTGTGTGTGTGTGTGTGTGTGTGTGTGTGTGTGTGTGTGTGTGTGTGTGTTTCCCAGCAGGCTGCTTGCATCCTATCAGAGCAGTTAGTCACGGCAATCACTGCGCGTGCAGAGGTCAACCACCTCGCCATGCAAACAGGAAGTAGTAATTCACAGTGAGCCAGTGGCAGCGTCACTCAGCCTGTCCACAGAGGAGCTGTACACCACCTCCACCTCCACCTCCACCCCCTCTCTCACATCACTACGACGCTCAGCAGCTGCTCGTGTTTTGGTTTAGTTTGGACTCTTGTTGATTTTCCATCATTGACTGGTGTTGAGAGAGAATCGCTTTGTGCTTTCAGGGCGGACTGGAGTCATTTCCTGTTCATTCTTTACCTGTACGTGTGTGTTTGAACCAGTAATGGCACATTTACAGCAATTTTTACTCATTTATTTGCTTCTTTTTTTTATTTTTTACAAAATTCCACAGAGAAAATCCCAAATTTTCAGCTTGGACGACACTGTTTTACTCATGATTTTTCCCCACTGCACCGCCCTACTACAGTTCACAGTCAATGAGATCCTCTTGTGCACAGACAGCTCAGACAGTTTAGCCGGTTTTATTCTAAACATCTTTGGTCATCACCAAATCGGTTCTTACGGTTAATCCAACAGAAATAGACGTTAAATAAGAGTGTTGCTCTCAGGCGCCTAAGCTTGATAACATCTTGTAAACTGGTTATGGTGCTGAAATGCATTGACTTCTCCTCTCTGTGTGTCTTTGTCTCTCTCTGTCACCTTAGCTGTGCTTGTTTCTACTTTTCTACTTTATTAATTGCCATAACGTATAAGTCATATTCACATCACTATAGATATTATTATACAGTAGTTACTGTTAGTTTTGTGGTTGCTTGTATCCGTCTTTATGTCTGTCTGTGTCTCTGTCTTTGTCTCTCTTTCCCATTGTCCGTCTTTTCTCTCTCTCTCCCTCCTTCTCTTCCTCTCTCCGGTGCAGACAGATGTGCGTCCTCCACAGAGCGGGGTCTGTCTGACGTTCCTGTCTGTTATAGGGAAGGTTTTCGTTGCCACTGGTGCACAAGATTGCTGCTCATGGGGGAATTGTTGGGTCCCTGTAAACCATAAATAAGTCATAATGTGTGGTCTTCACCTGCTCCATATGTAAAATGTCCTGAGATAACTTTGGTTATGAATTTGCACTGTGAATAAAATTTAATTGAATATATATTTTTCCATATAGTTTCTACTGCAATGTTGAAAAACCAGCAGCTAAACTGGCAACATTGACGCCATTCAGACGGCGCTTTACGTTCTGATGCTTACATGTTATGTTCAATTTGTCACTAAAGTTCTTAATAAAATGAGAAAATAAATTTAACTTGTAAAGTAATTAATTCACACAGGAGCATAGAAAATAGGCTTTACCGTGTGGTTATTTCATATAGAATATTTATACATTTAATTACCGGGAAAAGAGCTGGATTGTGATCTAGATAACTGTCAAGATGGTTTTCAAACACAAAAAAAAAAGACTGAAATTGTGGAGAATGAAAAAGAGAGCGTGAGACAGAAGTTTTACACAAACTCAGCCGTTTGTTGGACTTCGAAAATCGCTGTCCCCCAGTTTTGGCTCTCTTAAAGAAAGTTTCAGAGGCTAAAAGACGATTCAACTGAATTCAATTTTATTTATAGTGCCAAATCATAACAAAAGTTATCTCAGGACACTTTACAGAGTAGGTAAAGACCACACTCTATGACTCATTTATGATTTACAGAGACCCAACAATTCCCCCGTAGAGTACGGTGGCAACGCAAACCTTCACTATAACAGACAGGAACGTCAGACAGACCCAGCTCTGTGGAGGACGCACATCTGTCTGCACCGGAGAGAGGAAGAGAAGGAGAGAGAGAGAGAGAAAAGATGGACAGATGGACGGAGAGAGACAAAGACAGAGACAGACACACTTACAGAGATGCAAGCAACCAAAGCGTAACAGTAACTATAATAATATCTACAGTAATGTGAATATGACTCGTATGTTATGGCGGTTAATACAGCAGAATAGTAGAAACAAGCACAGCTGAGGTGACAGAATATGACAATGATGACGATGAGACTCCGTTAGAGACATAATGAGGCCTTTAGTGAGCTCCTAGTGTGTCTCCCCTCCAATAACACCGAGTGAGAGTGAGAGTGAGAGTCAAGAGGAGCGAAACAACTCGTAAGACAGACGACGGTCAGTTTGCTTTGACTGTTAACAGGGGTCGTAAAACTGAGGAGGGGGTACAGTGTGTGTGTGTGTGTGTGTGTGTGTGTGTGTGTGTGTGTGTGTGCGTGTGCGTGTGTGTCCGGGGAGTCCCTCTGAGCTCTGATCCATCTGGAAACCACATCCAGGTCCAGCAGACTGTCCTCCCCGCCCCCCTGTTCTGTCCTGCGTGTCCCAACATGTCTGCTCTGAGAACATCCGATCACACTGAGGTTTCATGGTTTCCTCGTTGGAGCTTTGATGGCGACGCTGACGACAGCTGAAGATTTACCCTTCGTTTGTGTTGATCAGGGAGAAAAACAGCAGCAGCCACTGACAAAGGCAGACTTTGACCAAACAACTGAGCTGGAGGAGGAGGATTATTTTAGTTCACGTATCAAAAAGTTGATGATTTTGCTGATTTCTTTGTTTTTTTTAGGTTCGGTTTCTTCCGTTCCTTTCGTTTGCAGCTGCTGATTAAAGCATTTAGACTCCGGAAGGTTTTATGGACTAAATGAGGAAGTGTATATCAAGAGAATTACTAGTTATTATAAGTTGCAGCTGTTACAATAACTAATAAATGCTAATTAAGGGCGCACTCACACTGTCCTTCTGGCCGGGGCCAAAACCGGTTTTTCAGCTAAAGCCTAGTACCTTTAAGCAGTGTGAGTGCACCCGTTCCACGCATAACTGCGGACAGCAGGCCGTCCACGGCCCGCTTGAAAGAGGTGGGCTTTAGCAGAGCCGTTTGCACATGTACGAGCACGAGCGTGCGCACGTGTACGAGCACGAGCACGTACACGAGCACGAGCCCTACAGCAGTAGCGTTATGTGCGCCTGTTCGGACATAGAAATTAGAAGGAGGGACCATGCGCGGACATTTAACAACAATGGCGGTGAAAGGTTCACGTTGGTGTGATGCGGAGGTGGAGTGTTTACTGCAGATTTGGTCGATGAAAAGATTCAAAAACAGTCGACAAGACGCACAAAAACTCTGAGGTCTGTGGAAAGATTTGGAAACAAAGCCACACACGCGTGTGTCAATGCGTGTGATGTGTTACGGCGTGATGGCGTATGGACAGCAAGAAGCATTGGCCAAGGCCCAGGTAGTGTGAGTACAAACGGGGCTGGGGCGCGGGGGGGAGAGGGAGGGGGGACAAGTACCCTAAAGTCCAGGTCGCGGTCTGGAAGGACAGTGTGAGTGCGCCCTTAGACGAGTAAATCCTTAATTTTACCAACAATGTTTTATTTACAAGTTGATGATTTCTCATGTGTCTTATTATAAAAAACACATTTCATAATAACAAAAAACATGCATACAAATCCATTCACGCACGCGCACACACACACACACACACACACACACACACACACACACACACACACACACACACACACACACACACACACACACACACACACACACACACACACACACACACACACACACACACACACACACACACACACACACACACACACACACACACACACACACACACACACACACACACACACACACACACACACACACACACACACACACACACACACACACACACCCCTAATAAAAATACCCTGGGCTGATACCCGACACTATAAACTGCTCTGGCATCAGCCCCTGGTGGGATATCGAGGGTTCTTGAGTGAAACACGAGACATTCGCTGTAACGGACGAGCAGACGGAAACGGGATTAAGAGCTTCAGACAAACTCAAAAAAAGCAGAGAAAAATCCGGATTGAGGCCGGGCGGTGTGAAAACACCACCAGCTGGGAAGTCTCTGTTTTTGGTTCTGCAGAACCAACGATCCAAAAAGATCTGTTCTGAAATGGGATTTGAGGAAGCGAGTCAAGTAACTGACAGGGAGGGGAGGGGCGTGATTAAGTTTTGCTATTGGCATTAGAATCTAAATGAATTAAGGCACTTTAAACTTCTGATTTTTTTTTTTTTTTCCTCGTGTGTATCAGCAAACAAAAAAAAAGGAGCTTCTTCAAAAAAAATTTGTTGTTGTTTTTCATTCAGACTCATAAAAAAAAGAGTTTCTAATTAGCATTACCACCTCGGGTTGTATTATTCCAATGAACAGTGGAGTTGTTTACATCCAAACTGTCCAGACTCGTTATAAGACGGGACGTTCTGTTAAGAGACACTTGGAATTTAGGAATTTAGGATTTTGGATCTCTGAACTCTGTGATGAGTGTTGAACCTTGATACAATAAATTCCCCTTGATCGCTGTGAGACCTCTCTGCTGACTCCTACTTGTAGACCTTTCTATTTTTATAATACATGTGCTTTCATTAGTGGGTCACATGATCAATCAACTCTTTGATAGATCGAAACCTAACAGACAATTAACTAGATGGAAATCTTACGGACTACAACTTTAAACTCTCCTCTCTTAACGTTTGTGTCTCCGGTGAAGCGTTTTTAAAAAGTCTAAAGATACATTTTGTTGACCCGTCGCACACCGAACCTCCCACGCGTCTGATATCAAAACAAGCGTATGCGGCTGATGCAAGACGGTGGCGTAAGACGGGGAAGGAGGAGGGGAGAGGTGTGTTGTTTCCAGGCATCACACTCATACGTACGTGATGAGGGTTTGGAGGAATCGGGGAGGAGGAGGGAGGAGTGTTGGTGAGGTCGTGCGTCAACGAGACTGAAAAGCAGAACTTTTCTCTACAAATCAGCAAAATCAAAGTAGCGTTAAAATACCGGCCGAGTTTCCAACGATCAGGAGAATCACTCAACACCAAGTGCGTGAAAAAATATAGATAATATGTAGAAAATAAGTATTATATATGTATTTTAATCTGGTATAAAACGGGTAGCTCCACCCTTAAGAAGAGATCGAGGTAAGTAGGTCTGAAACTGTGTGGTTCTCTCACGTTTACGCTGTGTTACGCGGTTTGGCAGCTGCTACATATCCCAAATACTTTGGTTTTACTCCGTTGCTTGGATTTGGACGGGTCCCTCCTGCGTGTGTCATCCGGCCGCTCGCTCAGATGCCTCTCGGGCTGCGCTCCAGCTGCAGAGAGACGAGCCTGGCGCCGGCCGCCTTACGAACGCCTCTGAGGGTTTATTACGCGAATGTAACGCGGGATTACAACAGCAGACTGTCATGTTCAGGATCACACTGCGGGATTAGTACTGAGCACTGAGTCTGCGAACACAACGCAACTCCCTCTCCACTGAGACCAGCCACTTCTGTTCGTTCTACGTTATTCTGACAGTAAAGAAATGAAAAGACCAAAAACAGAGAGAGAGAGAGAGAGAGAGAGAGGATAGATAGAAAGAGAGAGGTAGAGAAGGACGTAGATAGAAGGATAGAGAGAGAGAGAGAGAAAAGACACAGAGAGAGAGAGGACAGAGAGAGAGAGAGAGAGGGAGGGAGAGAGAGGATAGATAGATAGAAAGAGAGAGGTAGAGAAGGACGTAGATAGAAGGATAGAGAGAGAGAGAGAGAAAAGACACAGAGAGAGAGTGAGAGAGAGAGAGAGAGATAGAAGGACAGAGTAGAAGAGAGAGAACATAAATAGATAGATAGAGAAGGACGTAGAGAGAGAAGGAGATAGATAGATGGATAGATAGATATATAGAGAAGGACAGAGAGAGAGAACAGAGAGAGAGAGAACAGAGATAGATAGATAGAGAAGGACAGAGAGAGAGAAGGAGATAGATAGATGGATAGATGGATAGATAGAGGACAGAGAGAGAGAAGGAGATAGATAGATGGATAGATAGATAGATAGAGAAGGACAGAGAGAGAGAAGGAGATAGATAGATGGATAGATGGATAGATAGCGAGAGAGAGGAGAGAGAGAGGAGAGAGAGAGAGAGAACAAAGATAGATAGATAGAGAGAAGGACAGAAAGAGAGAGAAGGACAGATAGAGAGAGGAGATAGATAGAGGAGCATGGACTGGTGGCTTGAGAGGTACCAGTACATCTCCTGGGCACTGCCGAGGTGCTGTTAAGCAAGGCACCGAACCCCCAACTGCTCGCTCTAACATCTCTCCATTAATTGCATGTTTATAGGTCCTGTTTGTGCATGTGTGTGTATGTCGGGCCTGTTGCGGGATGAATTCTTCTTCTTCTTCTTCTCTCTTCGCTCTCTTCTTCCTCTTCTTCTTCTTCTTCTTCTCTCTCTGCTCTCTTCTTCCTCTTCTCTCTTTGCTCTCTTCTTCCTCTTCTTCTTCTCTTTGCTCTCTTCTTCCTCTTCTTCTTCTCTTTGCTCTCTTCTTCCTCTTCTTCTTCTCTCTCTGCTCTCTTCTTCTTCTTCTTCTTCTCTCTCTCTGCTCTCTTCTTCTTCTTCTTCTTCTCTCTCTCTGCTCTCTTCTTCTTCCTCCTTCTTCTTCTTCTTCTTCTTCTTCTCTCTTTGCTCTCTCCTTATCTCTTTCCTTCTTCTTCTTCTCCTCTCTTGTCTTTAATGATCTCTTCTTCTTCTTCTTCTCTCTTTGCTCTCTTCTTCTCTCTTTGCTCTCTTCTTCTTCTCTCTTTGCTCTCTTCTTCTTCTTCTCTTTGCTCTCTTCTTCTCTCTTTGCTCTCTTCTTCTTCTCTCTTTGCTCTCTTCTTCTCTCTTTGCTCTCTTCTTCTTCTCTCTTTGCTCTCTTCTTCTTCTCTCTTTGCTCTCTTCTTCTTCTCTCTTTGCTCTCTTCTTCTCTCTTCGCTCTCTCCTTCTCTCTTTCCTTCTTCTTCTCCTTCTTCTCCCTTTCCTTCTTCTCTCTTGTCTTTAATTATCTCTTCTTCTTCTCTCTTCTTCTCTCTCTGCTCTTCTTCTTCTTCTCTCTCTGCTCTTCTTTCTTCTTCTCTCTCTGCTCTCTTCTTCTTCTCTCTCTGCTCTCTTCTTCTTCTCTCTTTGCTCTCTTCTTCTTCTTCTCTCTTTGCTCTCTTCTTCTTCTCTCTTTGCTCTCTCCTTATCTCTTTCCTTCTTCTTCTTCTCCTCTCTTGTCTTTAATGATCTCTCTTCTTCTTCTTCTTCTTCTTCTTCTTCTGTCAAAGAACGTGTCATGAAGGGCTGGATGCCTTTAAAACAGTTATTTTTTATAATAATTAATGTATTGTGTGCATGTCTTCACTGTCTTTACCTTTAACAGCGCTGGAACCAAACACAGGAATTATATTTGAACATATTCTATTTTTATGGCCGGAAATTTACCAAACCGATGCCAAGACTGACGCTTTGGATTCTGCTGAGGACAGGTTCGTGTTTATTTGAATGTCCCCCAAAGAGAGGCGGGAGTGTGAGAGTCCAAACTGATATGAGCCTCCAGTTTAAAAGGGCACTCGTCTTGGATTTCACAAGCTGCTAAATTTAACACACTGCGTTCCCATTAAGCTGCGAGGAGCTGCTCTGTCCCCGCACCGCCACTTTATACCTCTGGAGCTGTGAAAAACCTCCCTTTCACCGGACAACACGCAAATAAACACAACGCACCTTTAGATATCCAAACAAACTCAGAGTTTAGTGTCAAACCTGAGCTAAATGAAGAACTGTTTACTCCCCCCGCGCCCCAGCCCCGTTTGTACTCACACTACCTGGGCCTCGGCCAATACTTCTTGCTGTCCATACGCCATCACGCCGTAACACGTCACACGCATTGATCGCGTGTGTGTGGCTTTGTTTACAAATCTTTCCACAGACCTCAGAGTTTTTGTGCGTCTTGTCGACTGTTTTTGAATCTTTTCATCGACCAAATCTGCAGTAAACACTCCACCTCCGCATCACACCAACATGAACCTTTCACCGCCATTGTTGTTGTTGTTAAATGTCCGCGCATGGTCCGTCCTTCTATTTACATGTCCCAACAGGCGCACATAACGCTACCGCCGTAGGGCTCGTGCTCGTGCTTGTGCTCGTACACGTGCGCACGCTCGTGCTCGTACATGTGCAAACGGCTCCACTAAAGCCCACCTCTTTCAAACGGGCCGTGGGCGGCTGCTTAAAGGTACTAGGCTTTAGCTGAAAAAACGGTTTTGGCCCGGTACAGAACAACAGTGTGAGTGCGCCCTAAAGCTGCAACTGACGATTATCTTCCAATTTCCATTGTTTTCTCGATGAATCGATCAGTTGTTTGGTTTATAAAATGGATGGCATTTGGCTAACAGTGATTAGCTCTGGGCAGCACGGTGAAGGCATTCAAAGGTCATTTTTAACCACTAATACTGCTGAAAATAACAGCAAACCTCTGCAGCAGCATGAGAAGAGTCCCTACACACAAAACAAAGCAGCAACAGCGTAGTTAGTGAACCCAGAGTTCATTAAAAGAGTGTTTTAAAGACTTACCTACTGGCCCCTGTACCAGCTCCTCTCATAGTAAAGTCCATTCAAGTGGATTACCAAAGTCAGTCCCAAAGGAAGGAGCCCATTGGTGCTTTGTTTTGTGTGTAGGGACTCTTCTCATGCTGCTGCAGAGGTTTGCTGTTATTTTCAGCAGCATTAGTGGTTAAAAAAGACCTTTGAAGTACTGAATGAAGTTGCTAAATGAAGAACTGTTTAAAGCTGCAACTGACGATTATCTTCCAATTTCCATTGTTTTCTCCATGAATCGATCGGTTGTTT
>NC_139826.1:37375500-37380500 GCF_963691815.1 Echiichthys vipera
GAACAGCTGAACGGTTCATGTGGTGCCTCGTGAAATGTGTGGAATGTGTTTTTGGATATTTATTTTTGGCCTCTGGGCCGCGATGCACTTTCAAAGAAGCAATGCACTTTCACTGAAGGGAGACTTTAGAGTCAGAGGCTCGGCTTCCACATTTGAGACTGTCGGACAGTTTGAAGTATCGGGATTTGGGAAGGGATGTGCAAACAAAAGGGAAATCGGATTTTTGCGCGTGTGGTTTGTCGCCGGTGTGTCGAGCAGATCGACACTGTGAGGCTTTAAACAAGTGGAGCATTGTTACCTGGTGTATTGATCCCGTTTTATCGAATTAAGCTAAAACGTAGAATGAAGAGGAGCATCGACGTGCATAAAAGGCACGCAGACGCGGTTAAACAGGTGGTTTAACAGCCCTCATGTGTCTTTAACGTGTTGAAACTCCTCTGCAGAACAAATACTCACTGCTTAAGAGACATAATGGAGTATTTATGTGGTAAAAGTTGAAAAATACTTCTCTTTTATAAACAAATCAGGACGAAATCTCTGCAGAGTCACAATTGACTTTGATCAACTCTGCGCAGCGTTCCTCTACTCCACAAAAAGATGGTTGACGTTTGGTTTGCTGAGTGAAATCTATTGTTTTTGATCTGTTTCCAGATGGATTTAATCTCCCCGTGTTCGTCCAGAGGTGAGAACAGCGACGGCTCCTACTGCAGCCACACAGACGGTCAGTGTCACATTCGCTCCTTTGACACGACGCGTTTCTTTCGTTCTTCTGATCAGTTTCGCTTTTAAACACTTTCTCTTTCATTGTTACAAGCTTCGTCTTCCAAACACGATGAATATATTCTTCTCACTTTCTTCTTCATTCACAAACTTTAATATACTTTAATATGACCACACTGTCATAGCACAAAGCTTATGTTTAACTCCCGATACCCCAGATTTCTGCTTCCTCCTTTAATGCAACCAAACGATGACGATCATTTTTAATCAACGATCAACCTGTCGATCATTTTCTGGATGAACCCGTTTGTTGTTCGGTCTCTGAAATGTCAGAAAATAGTGAAAAATGTCCCCAAAGACGACGTCCTCAACCCAAAGATATAACTTTACCTTAGAGGAGGAAAGAAAGCAGAAAATAGTCACATTTAAGAAGCTCAAGTCTAAAAAGAAATACTTTAAAAGGTTCATTAATCATCACAATAGTTGGTGGTTCATTGAATAGTTAAATGATTGATTAATGGTCAGATCCTTGAATCTCTAATTCTGACTTAATTCTCCTTTAAAATGAATTCCCCCCCTCTTTAATAGAACTTGACAGATTTGTCATTTAATATAATTGTATTTGATTCGACCAATTTACTCTAAAAACAACCACTTTCTCCTCTTAAATCCTTAAATATGAACATTTCATATGCACTTTTTTTTAATTATTATTATTTTGCACTATTTTGGACTTATTGAATCACATTTATTCACTCCATATTACATTATTACAAACAAACCAAACAAGAACAACTGCACTATATCATGTGAATATGTACATATGTCTATTTCCATTTCTTCCCTTTTTAGATTTAACTTTATTGCTTATTTTTGCTATTTTTAATCTTATTTTTTAATATTCTGTTGCTGCTGTGACAAAAGAATTTCCCCGTCTGCGGGACATTAAAGGTTTTCTGATTCTGATTCTGATATTTCAACAAGACAGCGTTGTTCCTTCATACGAGCGATTCTTTCACCGGTTCCAGAGTCAAATTTAAGAACTTTTCAAGCATTTTAAAGTGCATTTTCAAGCTTTTTAAAGCACCTCACAGCTGTGGGAAATCAAATATGTATACACAGTAAATACAGTTTATACACTATACTGTTTAATGCACTTTTAAAGTATAGTGCACACACAAGCAGCACATTAAAACAGTTGTTATGGTGTTTTAAAGAACCAAAATCATGTTTGTTGACAGCGTTCTACATCAAAATCCAAACACCACGTTAAAAATCAAGTGTTTTCAAGTGTTTTCAAGTGTTTTCGAACCCTGAAAATGTTTTTTTCTTATCAAATTAATAAACAAACATGAGCAGAAAGTAAAGTTGCCTGTTTCTTTTGCTGCAGATTCCAGCAACAGTAAACCGCCACTCATTTCCAGTTTGGACTGTTTGTCCAGCATCGTCGAGCGGATCAGCACGGGTCCAGCTGCGGCCCCCCCGGGCGACAGCGTGGTCCCCCGTGGCCCCGGATCCCCTCAGAGCAGCCCTGCAGCCTCCAGTTCCTCCACTGAACCCAACAGCATCTACGAGCCGCTCTGAGCCCGACGGAGCCGAGGACTCGTATTCCACAAAGAAAGCCCAAACAAAACTTTATTTCCCTGAAGTTCGAATCCAGGTTCTTGGGTTTTTTTAACCTCTGGAACAAACTGAACGCCGCTGACGTCTTTTCATTCAGCGGGAAGAAAAGGACGTGACCCTGACTCTTTTCTGCTGCAGACACACACGCGCTACACATACTGTATGATGACTTCGGACCATTTTGTACATCTGTAAATAAGAGCTGTTTGTTCAAACTACTCGCACACACACACACGCACGCACGCACGCACGCGCGCGCGCACACACACACAAGCACGCACACACGCATGCACACGCAGGCACGCAAACACGCAAATGATGCTTTGATTGTTGTGTCTTCAGTTTCTATATGTTATTTATGAGTGAATGACATTTTAATAAAGAAATATTTATATTCAGAAAACGGATTCCAACTGCTCCAATATTTTATTGAACGCCTCAGGATCCCCCAGTTAGAGCTGGTTAATGTGGCCCGGGAAAGGGAAGTTTGGGGTCCCCTGCTAAAGCTGCTGCCCCCGCGACCCGACCCCGGATAAGAGGCTGAAGATGAGATGAGATGAGATGAGATGAAGATGAGATCCATAAATCTAAAGTGGAAGGAGTCACAGGACCCGAGGAAGCGCAACATCGAGCATGCTGGGTGCATTCAACAACAGATGAAAACAGAGAGACCGCCGATGTTACATTTCAGCAAACGAACATTTCAAGCATCAGCGAAATAAGATTCCTGAAAATAGCCTGGTCCCAAATCGGGATCGACGTATATGGACTTTTAAGGGCCGAAGCTGATTTTTTCAGCCTTAGCAGATGACCGACACGGACTGCTGATTTTCTTGAGGCGATATTTGGAGCGGATATTACTTTTGCTCCCTCAGTTTACGTCATAACAGTTACACAATGATGATGACAAATGTTATGAGTCTCAATTTAGGAGAAGAAACATTCATTAAACCTAGAAAAGGCGTCTCCAGCAACACGGAGCTGCCTGTGGAAGCCCGTCTGTGAATAATGCCGGGAAAACCATCGGCAAACCCAGCAGCCCGCATCGGCCGATGCCGATACACCTGATAAACGTATCAGTCTAGTCCCAAATAGCTATATGTTGGCAAAGATGCGTATAAGCTACTCTAGAGGATGCAGCTATGTCATGGCAGGTGTACTGGTCAGGATACAAGGAAGCTCAGGGCGCACTCACACTGTCCATCCGTACCAGGCCCAAGCACGTTTCATGGCTAAAGTCTAGTTCGTTTGACCAGTGTGAGTGCAACCATACCAGGTCTAGGCGCGGTACGCTTCCCGGCCACGACCCATTTGGGAGAGGTGGGCTTTTGTAAAGCGCGTTTGCACGTGTACGAGCACGAGCACGAGCTGACGTCATTTTATGTGCGCGTGTTCAGACATAGAAAAAAAGAAGGAGGGACGCAGACATTTAAAACAATGGCGGCGAAAGGTTCACGTTGGTGTGATGCGGAGGTGGAGTGTTTACTGCAGATTTGGTCGAAGAAAAGATAAAAAAAACAGTCGACAAGACGCACAAAAACTCAGAGGTCTATCTCTGCTAAGGCGTGATGACGTATAGGCAGCAAGAAGCATTCGCCGAGGCCCAGGTAGTGTGAGTATAAACGGGCCTGGGCCGTGGGGGAAGAGGGCTTTAGTACCCTACTTCAGCCACTTCAGAGGTTGCACTGCGCTAGTTTCTATCAGGGATGTGCACGAAGAGAAGCTAAATGACTTGACACAAATCAATCCAAAACATAAACACATAACGACTACAAACAACCAGAAGCACGCAAAACGACTACAGTAGATGCAAAACAGTCTTGGAGATGCAAAACAAATATAAATACAACCACAAAATGACCACAAGCAGGTGCAAAATGACTAAAAGTAACCACCAGTAAAAGTGGTGTCTAGTTCAGGGTGGAGGGGGGCTCTCACATGTTTGCGCCCAGGGGCCCAATGTCTCATAATGCGCCCATGGCCATGAGATACAGAGTTGCCTCTCAGAGTAGAGAAATAGTGTCTTGTTTGCAGATTATTTAGCAGCCTGAATGCACGCACGCACACACACACACACACACACACACACACACACACACACACACACACACACACACACACACACACACACACACACACACACACACACACACACACACACACACACACACACACACACACACACACACACACACACACACAGAGCTGTAGAGTGTGTGCAAACATGGCTTGGTATTGCACTCACCTCCTCCTCCATCTGCTGCCGGTTCTTCTTGTCGTCCTGTCTGACGGTAAAAGTTCCTCCATCATGAGCATGTTAGCATGTTAGCATGTTAGCCCCATTGAGCATGCACAGGTGTTCATCTCATCACTGCGCGTGTCTGATTCGGGTCGTGCGCCTGTTCCGTGTCCGTGGTTGATTAAGTTCATTCATTCTTCTCCTGTTGTGACTTTGCACACGGACAAACTCCTTCTTCTTCTTCTTGTTTCACTGTTGTTCACAGACGGGACCGTCGGGCCCAGGTGAGCCCACCTGCGTCAGCTCAGAGGTCTCACCGCCCTCCTGCGGCTGCAGACAGACAGGTGAACAGACAGACAGACACACACACACACGTGATCAGACAGACAGGCAGGTGAGCAGACACACGTGATCAGAC